>NC_134693.1:5933204-6248061 GCF_050947455.1 Rhinoderma darwinii
AGTAGAGGCGATAGATAGTAGTGTTATATATCAGAGAAGGAGAACCCCCATGAGACACAAAACAGAATGTCACTAACTTGTTTTACCCCAAAAAAAGGGAATTCTGGTCCTTAGAATATTTTCAGGAGTTCCATGCACCCCCTTCCTCTGAAGTCTTCCAATACCAACAAATTAGACACTTCCTCTAAGCCTGGAAATCCAATCATGACGATATTTCTACTATGACACCCTTGGAAAGGTTATGTTGGACCTCTTCTACTTTGGGAAGAATATCTTGTTTACATGCTGAACTGGTCACCCCGGGAGGTATATTGCCCTATATGTTGAGATGCGAGGAGACGGTAAAAGAGTTGGAGGTGTCCCAGTGTCATGTCCATGGCCGCGGGACGTCAGGTTCACTCACCTCCTGATGGCCGCAGCCATGGGTCTGCGAGCGCTGGCCACAGTCTCCTCCTCAGGAGATGCCAGCGCTCTCTTCCACTCACCTCGACCGGGTCCCGTATAATTAGCCCATGAGTACCCTGGACTATAAGAAGGGCCCAGCCCCTTCCTTCCATGCTGCATACCACGCCTGTCCTGCTACACCACGTCTGACGTCTGCCTGCTGCCTAGTCCCAGCCAAGCCTGCCTTGCTACTGTCCGAGCTTCCACAGGTACCCTATACGAACTATAGACTGTTACCGGCAATCTGTTGGCCAGCTGCCATACCGCCAAGGTGGTACGGCCCAGTGGGTCCACGAACCCAACGTGACAGTCAGTGGAGAGAGATGGCCTATACTACTTCTAAACTTTCTATTGACACAACTTTGATTGAAGCGAGTTACAAAGTTCTTCTCTATTGGTATATGTTCCAACTTAGACTGTCACTCATATTTCCATCCAGTGATCCAACTTGCTTTCGAGAATGCGGACAGATCTGTTCATTAGTTCATACATGGTGGGAATGCCCAATGGTAACCAAATTCTGTTTGGAAATTCAAACGTTCATCTCCTCTCCCACTGGGATATCCAAAAAGGTCCTATATTATCAGTCCCTAAATATACACACAGGCTTATACAATATATCCTTTTTGCTGCTAAGATGACAATAGCGAGAGCTTGGAAAACTACCATTATTCCATTTCCTATGTTGAGTCCAAGCTGACGTGGATTATGGTTAATGACCATTTGAGTAGTATCCTTTCAGACTCTCGAGGGAAATTTGATAGGATTCGGGACCCATGGAAGACTCATATGCCACCTTCATTCTCATTTTATATATCTTTCCCCCTCTGAAGGGGTAGCCAGGTACTTGGAGCACCCACCTTCCCTTATCCCTTCCCTTTTTCTAATTTTCTCTCTTCTTCTTTATTGTATCTTTTTTGTTTTAAGTTACAGAGTTCCTTGATTGCATATCGCTACTTATGCAATATAGATATTCTAAATGTATTCTATATTCAAAGAACGATGTGATTGATATTACTGCAATGTATGCCGTTACCCGTTACGAACTGCATTGTTATTTTTATTGAACCCTCTCCAATGTTCGTGGACAACTGTTATTGTACCTTTCTTATTCTGAAATACTCAATAAAAACCCGGGAAAAACAAAAAAAGGGAATTTTGTTCTTGCACGTGACTGGGCCCCTCAGCCTCTGGGCCCCATAGTAGCTGCTATGGCTGCTACAACTATAGATACACCCATGCTTAGGATCAATGTTTGATCTATGGGTGTCCAACCCCCGGGACAGAGATTGTGACTTCCGGATAAAGGAAAAAAGACGACGGGTTCTGTCTTGTCCATGTTAAACTTAGTGTACCTATCACCTAAAGAGGGGAACCTGTTGTTTTTGAAAATCTATATTCTAATATATTCTTAATAAAATGTAAATATACCTCCAGTATAAGCGTACTTTCACTAGGTCAATGACCCGACCCGGAGTCGGGTCACAAACTTTCGGGTAGAGGTATCCCGGCATCCCCCATGACAACATCCAAGCTCAGAATGCGAGATCTCGCTAGCTATCCCGAGATATTGTGTTCTGTCTGAAAAAGCGCTAACTGCTCTATTGGTGTAGAACTCACTGATCAGTAAACATTAATACAGCAGTTTGCGCTCTGAGACAGAACACGAGACTTCACGATAACCAGCGAGATCTCGCGTTGTGAGACAATTATGAATTTCTTAAGGGGCTATAGGATTTTCAAATAAAACACGTCCCCCTTTTCAGGTGATAGGTAAGGGTCTATTCACAGTCAAATTGCATTTTTTTTTAATACAAATGTGGGAAAATTGCGGTAAACACTGCAATATGACTGTCGTAATCATGAGCACATGGAGGCGGATACAGCGGATTGATGGCCAGAAACTTGACATCACAGGCTGTCAAGACAGGGAGCCAAGATGTAAATTTCGGTATATTTAACATGAAGATGATATTGGATGTCGAAGACCATAGGGGCAGATGGACAAGAGGAGGAGATCTAGGGCAAAATCTTGTGGTCCACCCCTAGATAGCGGGCAGGAAGATATTAGTGATTAGCTATATGACTATCCTGGGAGATAGAAGGAGATCCAAGAATGTGCCACACCTTGGACACATCAGGAGGAGAGAGTCTGGAGTAACAGAGAATAGTCAGAAGCGTCAAAGTAGGAGGAAATTCCAGAAGTATTATTTTGGAGTAGTGACCTTCGAATTTGGCAGTCAACATGTCAATGGCAACTTTGGTGAGAGCGGTTTCATTGGAATGGTTTGGTCAGAATCTAGATTGTAGGTCAGTGGTCTCCAACTTGTGGCTTTCTGGCTGTTGTAAAACTACAACTCCCAGCATGCTCTGACAACCAAAGGCAGTCAACACATGCTAGGAGTTGTAGCTTTGTAAAGCCACAGGTTGAAGTTGAAAGCGAGTAGGACAGTTCATCGTATAGTTCCATTGCTATGAAGAATAGTAGCGGATGGGATATCTGTATCGATTTATTTTCACTTCTGCCAAATCCGTGTTCACTCCCCTAAAATAAGGAGACTTCATTTCTTGTGATATATTCCCGTTTCGCGGTCGGCCGTGCAGCGCAGCCTGCCATTAGGTAATCCGTTACAACATTAAAAGTAGATTCATTCAGATGTGGAGACAGACAGCCGGCTTCATCAGTACGAGCTCCTCATGGAAGAGCGCTGGGGTAATTTACAGGGTAGAAAGTGAAATGGTCCCTCGCTGTCCCATAGAGGAAGAGATATTGAGAAGCTCAGGGCTCAGTGTAATCAGCTAAAGGACGTTCAGAGACAAAATAATGAATTTATTGTTGTGGAAGGAGAAACATCAGGAAAACCGGGCTGCAGAAACCGATATCTGACGCAGAGGTGTAACTTAAAGCTGCGGGTCCTAATGCAAAATCTATAACAGGACCCCTTCTACCATATATAATTTATAATACTGGAGTCTTCTGATGTGGCTGAGGGGCTTTTGGGCCCCCTCTGGCTCCAGGTACCAGGTGCGACGGCTACCTCTGCACCCCTGACCTGACGGATGGATAGACAGCCAATGACTTATGATTATGTATATAGACACACTTATACCTTCTTCAAGGGATTTTCCATAAGGGCATTTGGACATCATAGAGGGGGGTTCCCTGTTCTCTGAGTCAGAGTTGAGCGCGGTTATTTTTTCTGTGTTGAGATAATCCCTTTAAATACTCACTTTGTCAAACCCACTGCTTTATGGAAAAGTTTGACCTATCCAGCCATTTGTTAGTTATATCTGTTTCTGGGAAAGCTGGGTGTCAACCAAATGGCGGCCATTACAACTTCCATAGGGGTTGCCACTCTGCTTTCCAAGACTTTAGTACAAATCTATCAATATGTTAAGGGTATGTAGACATATCATACATTTAGAAGTTAAGCAAGTAAGAGACAGATGGACAGTAATGTGACTGCAGGATCAGACTACGCAGGGTTTGTTTGTAGTCTGTAACCATGGAGACACATAGGTCTGCATAGCAGCTGTAGACACAAAACGGTAGGATATTTTTAACCAAAACTATTAGCAAAATTGCTCAATTTATTTTTATTTTAGATGCATTCGGAAAATGCAATAGTGGACATGACTTTAAGCTTAATTAAATGCATAATAATCTTGCAGGTCAGCATTGATTTCATTTTGCCAACCTCTGAAAGGCCACGACTAAAATAGACGCTGACACAGACTGACTTCACACAAGTCACCAGCTCACAACACTGTGTCTGCTTGGCATAGTCAGAACACTAGCACTTCTACCCAGCACCTGTATTGTGCTAATGGCTCCTACAGGGCACCCATGGGAAACGTTTATTTCCCTATCATCTTGTTGGGTTATTATCAGGCTGCTGGAGCATGTAAGTAATGTAACATAATATTAGGTAATTGCTATGCATGTAATGTTTAAGGTGCATTACAGATTAGCGCTCCGTGCAGAGCCATATTACAGGGTAAGGGCTCGTCCAAACATAGCGGAATTGCTACGTATTTTCCGTCTGGAAAATACGCAGCAGAATACAGTAGCAGCAAAGTGGGTGAGATTTAACAAATCTCATCCAGGCGCTGCGTAAAAATTCAGAGCAGAAATTGACCTGCGATGCGTATTTTTCGTATGTAAATTTTTGCTGCGGAAATTGGACTGCATTGCTGCATTTTTCAGAGGAGGTGTCACCATCTCCCGACATTGAGAAAAAACGCAGCAAAATACGCACCATTTTCTGTAGTCAAAAACACAGAAAATGGTGCGTTTTTTCCGCAGCGGAATGTCTGTTAGGGCAAAGCCCCACGTGGCGGAATTGCTCTTGAATTCCGCTGCGGACACTCCGCAGCGTTAATCCGCAGCGGAGCCGTTTCTCCATTGCCTTCCACTTTTTAGTAGGCTTCGTTTAGACGAGGCTGAAAATTCCGCTGCGGAGCATAGGCTGCGGTGCAGAATTTGGTGTCCGCAGCATGCTCTGTCTGTTGCGGAGCAGTGGCGGACTGGTTGCGGACTCATGGCGGAAGTTCTCTATTGACTTCAATGGAGATTCTAAGTTCCGCAATGAAGTCCGCAGCTGTCATGCACATGTTATGTGTGCTGCGGATGCGTCTTGCTTTTTTGACATGACATTTCTTCATTCTGGCTGGACCTATGTATTTCTAGGTCTACAGCCAGACTGAGGAAGTCAATGGGGCTCCCGTAATTACGGGAGCGTTGCTAGGAGACGTCAGTAAATAGTCACTGTCCAGGGTGCTGAAAGAGTTAAGCGATCGGCAGTAACTGTTTCTGCACCCTGGACAGTGACTACGATCTCAATATACAGCAACCTGTAAAAAAAATGGAAGTTTATACTTACCGAGAACTCCCTGCTTCTGTCTCCAGTCCGGCTTCCCAGGATGACGTTTCAGTCTAAGTGACGGCTGCAGCCAATCACAGGCTGCAGCGGTCACATGGACTGCCGCGTCATCCAGGGAGGTCGGGCTGGATGCCGAAAGACGGACGCGTCACCAAGACAACGGCCGGTAAGTATGAAATTTGTTTACTGATAGAGAGAAGGGAAGCACTTTTCCCGCAGTCCGCAGCAGCTAGTCCGCATCAATTTACTGCACATTTTGGGCAGATCCGCCGCAGAATCTGCAACGCAGATTCTGTGCGGCATTGATGCGGACAGTTGCGGAGGAAATCCGCCACGTGTGGGCATGTCCTTACTGTCAACGGAATTGCTGCAGAAAGTTTCTGCAGCAATTCCGTTATAAGCCCTTAGGGCATGCCCACACGTGGCGGATTTCCTCCGCAACTGTCCGCATCAATGCCGCACAGAATCTGCGTTGCAGATTCTGCGGCGGATCTGCCCAAAATGTGCAGTAAATTGATGCGGCCTAGCTGCTGCGGACTGCGGTAAAAGTGCTTCCCTTCTCTCTATCAGTGCAGGATAGAGAGAAGGGCCAGCACTTTCCCTAGTGAAAGTAAACGAATTTCATACTTATCGGCCGTTGTCTTGGTGACGCGTCCCTCTTTCGGCATCCAGCCCGACCTGCCTGGATGACGCGGCAGTCCATGTGACCGCTGCAGCCTGTGATTGGCTGCAGCCGTCACTTAGACTGAAACGTCATCCTGGGAAGCCGGACTGGAGACAGAAGCAGGGAGTTCTCGGTAAGTATGAACTTCTATTTTTTTTACAGGTTGCTGTATATTGGGATCGGTACTCGGTAGTCACTGTCCAGGGTGCAGAAACAGTTACTGCCGATCGCTTAACTCTTTCAGCACCCTGGACAGTGACTATTTACTGACGTCGCCTAGCAACGCTCCCGTAATTATGGGAGCCCCATTGACTTCCTCAGTCTGGCTGTAGACCTAGAAATACATAGGTCCAGCCAGAATGAAGAAATGTCATGTCAAAAAAGCAAGACGCATCCGCAGCACACATAACATGTGCATGACAGCTGCGGACTTCATTGCGGAAATTAGAATCTCCATTGAAGTCAATGGAGAAATTCCGCCATGAGTCCGCAACCAGTCCGCCACAACTCTGCAACATCCATTGCATGCTGCGGACACCAAATTCCGCACCGCAGCCTATGCTCCGCAGCGGAATTTTCAGCCTCGTCTAAACGAACCCTACTAAATAGAAGTGGAAGTCAATGGAGAAACGGCTCCGCTGCGGATTAACGCTGCGGAGTGTCCGCAGCGGAATTCAAGAGCAATTCCGCCACGTGTGGCTTTGCCCTTATTCTCCCCTTGAAACTATGCTATGAATAGCTCCGTAATGCGGCATCCGATGGAACGTGCCACCACGGAAACCAACTGAAAAACCTTCATCTGAAATCGGTGGTTTACGGTGCTACAATACAGCCACGTACATGAGACCTAAATGCCAAATTAACCTGACTATATATCAGCACTGAGGTCATTAGACTTTTATGCAGCTACATCTGTATCTTTTATGTATTTATTTTGCACAAACTCATTTGTTGCTTTAACTTCAAAAAGAAAATAAAAGAAGAGAGAGAGTAAATCCCCGGAGCGGTGACTGCACAGTATTAGGTGATATTATGTGATAGGTCAGAGCGCTCGTAAACCTGGAGCCTTAACGATCTTTCATTAAATCACTGGCTACATTAGCAGTTTTATATCCTGTGTCTTCCCTGCTGGATTTGTCAAGTATCAATGTTTATTGACGTTTCTTCCTATTGAGAACCTGCGCTCTCCTGTCATTATGGATGTCGTGAAAATCTTCTGCGTTAGACAACGGTGATCAGGACCTGCGGATAAATCATGACTTCTGCCATAAAGCACAATAACAATGGATAATTATTCCTGTACAGATCTCCCCGCAGAATGTTCTGTGGACTTCATACGACGCACCTTAATGTTTGTGAAAGCTACAAACGACCTTGTGAAAGTCACATTGTAACACGTCGGACAGAAATGCGTTACAAGACCATAACCAGTCGGAACGTCTCCTGCAGTTATTTTCACGTGAAATATGTAATTGCATGTGTAGTTGGAAAGACTGGAAATCCTCATTAGGCCATGATCACACACACATACGGTTTTGATGCAGTTTTGGGGTCCGTTTTTCTTGGCCAACCGCAAAAAAGCAAATGCATCAGATTTTTCTTTATACCTTCCTTCCATTTGGATCCACTTTGGCTAAAAAAAACCTGAATTAAAAACTGCGTGTGTGATCCTGGCCTTATGGAGCAGTATTTTTCATGGTGTTTTTTCTGCCTTTTTTTCTGCGGCCAGCTGTTACATTATAGCCCCATAGTGAAATGTAAAATGCACTGCAAACAATGGGGGAGGTATATCAGGAGGAGGACTACTCCACTTTTGCTTTTGCACCACTTGTAATAAAACCCTCCCAAAGTGTTTTTGTTTGTGATGTTTTAATGGCTTTTGGTGTGTTTTTTTGGGTCAGTAGCTTTTTTGTTCAAAAGCATTATGCTCTGGGTGTAACTTTTTTTTTTTTCATGGCGTTTTCCCCATAGGCTTCTATATAGGGCTTCAAGAACGCCAAAGTGTGGTAAAATGTTGCAAAATCTAAAACGCCACCAAAAACACTTGTAAAAAAAGCGTGACAATCAGGGCGTTTACAAGTTTATAAGAAAAAAGGTTAAAAAAAATAAGGACGCCTTAGGCCAAGATCACACACGCAGTTTTTGTCTCGGTTTTGTTTCTAGCCAGAAGTGGATCCCAAAGGAATGAAAGGTATAAAAGACTGATGCATCTCCTTTCCTTTGGGTCCACTTCTGTGTCAAGCTAAAAAAAACGGAGCCGAAAACTGAGTGTGTGATCCTGGTCTAAGGCCCTGTCCACACGGCGTGGATGTAAATGCGCAGAAAAAGGCGTAAAAAACACGTTATTTAAGCTTCCCACTGCCATCAATGGTAAAGTGCGCTGATGCATATAACGTGTTTTTTTTACGCGTGTGTTTAAAAAATTTGTTGCATAAAAAAAAGAAGCTTCAGATCAATGCTTTGTCGCGTGTAATGTGCCGGAAACGCGCCTAATTTGCCATAGTCAGAGGAAGTCCTAATTACGTGGCAAAAAAACGCACCGAAAATGCACAAAAAACGCAAAAGACACAATGAAAACGTGTCAAAAATGGCTGTAGTTTAAAAAGCGCTTTACAAAAACCCTAGCGTTTTTGACACATTTACTCGTAGTTTTTTTTAACACTGTGTGAACAAGACCTAACACACATGTATCTAGTGGTTTACATAGTTCATATCTGTATTCTCATCCATTATATGTCCTATCTATCCATTATATGTCCTATCTGTCTGTCTCTCTATCTATCTATCTATCTATCTATCTATCTATCTATCTATCTATCTATCTATCTATCTATCTATCTATCTATCTATCTATCTATCTATCTATCTATCTATCTATCTATCTATCTATCTATCTATCTATCTATCTATCTAATCTATCTATCTATCTCATATCTATCTATCTATCTCATATCTATCTATCTATCTATCTATCTATCTATCTATCTATCTATCTATCTATCTATCTATCTATCTATCTATCTATCTATCTATCTATCTATCTATCTATCTATCTATCTATCTATCTCATATCTATCTATCTCTCTCATATCTATCTATCTATCTATCTATCTATCTATCTATCTATCTATCTATCTATCTATCTATCTATCTATCTATCTATCTATCTATCTATCTATCTATCTATCTATCTATCTATCTATCTCATATCTATCTATCTATCTATCTATCTATCTATCTATCTATCTATCTATCTATCTATCTATCTATCTATCTATCTATCTATCTATCTATCTATCTATCTATCTATCTAATCTATCTATCTATCTCATATCTATCTATCTATCTCATATCTATCTATCTATCTATCTATCTATCTATCTATCTATCTATCTATCTATCTATCTATCTATCTATCTATCTATCTCATATCTATCTATCTATCTATCTATCTATCTATCTATCTATCTATCTATCTATCTATCTATCTATCTATCTATCTATCTATCTATCTATCTATCTATCTATCTATCTCATATCTATCTATCTCATATCTATCTATCTATCTATCTATCTATCTATCTATCTATCTATCTATCTATCTATCTATCTATCTATCTATCTATCTATCTATCTATCTATCTATCTATCTATCTATCTATCTATCTATCTTTCTCATATCTATCTATCTATCTATCTATCTATCTATCTATCTATCTATCTATCTATCTATCTATCTATCTATCTATCTATCTATCTATCTATCTATCTATCTATCTATCTATCTATCTATCTATCTAATCTATCTATCTATCTATCTATCCTCTTCACTCTGGCTCAGCCATATCACAATGAGGGAATTCTTGCGGCTCTTAGCCACTACCTCGTCTTTTACAATATAGGAGTTGATCCATCTTTCTGCTGGATGCCAGTGGCACATTTTTCACCGTCGCTTTTTTCCTTGGCAGTTTTATCTCTTTTTCCTCCTCCTAGTTAATTTCAGTATGAATTTATCTGTAAAGCCTGTGTATAAATCAGGAGTGTTGTGTTTTCTTGCTTGTCTCTGTTCCCTCTATTCTCCTCCATGTTCATTTAGTTACAAGCATGTGAAGATTCAGCTGGGCCTGGACTGTGTAAAGTCTTATTTAAAGGTGTTGTCCGGGTTTTTAAAATTGGCGGCCATCATAATAAGATTGAAGGAGGTCTGACTGTCGGCACCCCTGCCGATCAGCTGTTTGAAGGGGCCTGCGACGCTCCACTCACAAAATCATACAATGTAAACATAAGAATGTCCCTGTCAACCTCCTGGATGACGTCATCAGCAGTGACATCACCGAGACAATGACATATTTTCCTGTGGCATCATCACCCACTATGGAGTCTTAAAGGGGATGTAAAAGTCCTTGGCCACCCCTGCTCCCAGATGCAACTCTTGTGGCTGTCTGGAAGCTAGGTGTCACAGCACTCAATCTTTAGGGCATAAGTTTGTAATGTTCCTATTGCACTCTAGCATAGCAACAAAAAATTGGAACAGGTACCAAAAAAAGAGTTCAATCCACAACACTCAAAAATAGATACAAAATGAGAATATTATACCGCTCTTACAGTCTAGGGACTCACAACCTAGAAGAAAAGTGAATGTCCTTTCCCCAGCACAAATGCAGATAGGAAATTTATAAAGTCCCAAAAAAGGTGTCACTATTTTTCCTCAGACCTCTAATTCTACGAGGGCTGCTTCACATGTTCCAAGCTTTTGCCACTGCACGCAGTTACAACAGGTAACAGATTTTAATGTTTCTAAGATTGAAAAAAGACACACATAGTGCAACACCGTTTGGATAATTTATCACAAAGCAAATTTTATTCCCATACTCCCAAGGATAAAAAGCTTCAAACGTAGTAAAATGTATAAAAGCAGCACGCCAAACACATCCAGCCCAACCCTGAGTTTTGCCCTTCCGACTTCTTCTGGGGCTTGTCCGGATTTACAACGTACAAGAATATAACTACTATAATACTGACCCTATATACAAGAATATAACTACTATAATACTGCTCCTATATACAAGAATATAACTACTATAATACTGCTCTTATATACAAGAATATAACTACTATAATACTGCTCCCTATATACAAGAATATAACTACTATAATACTGCCCCCTATATACAAGAATATAACTACTATAATACTGCCTCCTATATACAAGAATATAACTACTATAATACTGCCCCTATATACAAGAATATAACTACTATAATACTGCTCCCTATATACAAGAATATAACTACTATAATACTGCCTCCTATATACAGGAATATAACTACTATAATACTGCCCCCTATATACAGGAATATAACTACTGTAATACTGCTCCTATATACAAGAATATAACTACTATGATACTGCTCCTATATACAAGAATATAACTACTATAATACTGATCCCTATGTACAAGAATATAACTACTATAATACTGCTCCTATATACAAGACTATAACTACTATAATACTGCACCTATATACAAGAATATAACTACTATAATACTGCCCTTATATACAAGACTATAACTACTATAATACTGCCCCCTATATACAAGAATATAACTGCTATACTACTGCCCCCTATATACAAGAATATAACTACTATAATACTGCCTCCTGTATACAAGAATATAACTGCTATACTACTGCCCCCTATATACAAGAATATAACTACTATAATACTGCCTCCTGTATACAAGAATATAACTACTATAATACTGCTCCCTATATACAAGAATATAACTACTATAATACTGCTCCCTATATACAAGAATATAACTACTATAATACTGCCCCTATATACAAGAATATAACTACTATAATACTGCTCCTATATACAAGAATATAACTACTATAATACTGCCTCCTATATACAAGAATATAACTACTATAATACTGCCCTCTATATACAAGAATATAACTACTATAATACTGCTCCTATATACAAGAATATAACGACTATAATACTGCCTCCTATATACAAGAATATAACTACTATAATACTGCTCCTATATGCAAGAATATAACTACTATAATACTGATCCCTATATACAAGAATATAACTACTATAATACTGCTCCTATATACAAGACTATAACTACTATAATACTGCACCTATATACAAGAATATAACTACTATAATACTGCCCTTATATACAAGACTATAACTACTATAATACTGCCCCCTATATGCAAGAATATAACTGCTATACTACTGCCCCCTATATACAAGAATATAACTACTATAATACTGCCTCCTGTATACAAGAATATAACTGCTATACTACTGCCCCCTATATACAAGAATATAACTACTATAATACTGCCTCCTGTATACAAGAATATAACTACTATAATACTGCTCCCTATATACAAGAATATAACTACTATAATACTGCCCCCTATATACAAGAATATAACTACTATAATACTGCCCCTATATACAAGAATATAACTACTATAATACTGCTCCTATATACAAGAATATAACTACTATAATACTGCCTCCTATATACAAGAATATAACTACTATAATACTGCCCTCTATATACAAGAATATAACTACTATAATACTGCTCCTATATACAAGAATATAACTACTATAATACTGCCCCCTATATACAAGAATATAACTACTATAATACTGCCCCTATATACAAGAATATAACTACTATAATACTGCCCCTATATACAAGAATATAACTACTATAATACTGCCCCCTATGTACAAGAATATAACTACTATAATACTGCCCCCTATATACAAGAATATAACTACTATAATACTGCCCCCTATGTACAAGAATATAACTGCTACAATGAAGAATACTAGATAATGCCCTGAGCATGAAAGACAATGTTCAAATATGATGAGTGTTTTTGGAATCATGTACAGGTAAGATCATACCTTTTTGATGTATCCAGTGCTCACCTTTGGTTTTCTGCACTATTTTGCTGTTTCGTACAAGTCACTTATTCTGTATTTTGTCCTCTATAATGTAATGAGAAGGGATCTGTGTGTGATAAAAGTGGAGGTTGTCTATGAGCTGATGCTGATATTTGTCTTTAGATCAGTATCTGTCATTATTGAGCGTTTTTTTGTCTGCGTCACAATTATTATTATAGTTCAACTTAATTTATTAATGGAATGTAATATAATTCTTCTGAACATGTGACACTCTGGATTCCGAGTTTTGACCGCAGGAGGATCTTAATTGAAAACAAATGGTGGTGATTCAATCCAAATACATCATATGTGAGGGGGTAATTATTTATTATGCCCCCTCACCCTGGCATTGATCTGCCTTTTGTTCCCACTGCTGTGCACCTTTATAAATATCAGCCTAGGAAAGAGGTCACCGAATAAATCCTTCTCTCTACTCCAGCGCAAGGTTAGAGCTTCAGGCTGCACCATTTATATTACTCATTTCCAAGGACACTGGGACGCAGCCACCATTTCAATCATATGCAGCCTTGTCATCAGCAGACTCTGCATGCAAAATATGTCTGCACTGAAAATGCTGAAACAGAGGACACGTCACTGCTGCCCAGGGCCGGCCTTAGTTTGGATGGCGCCCTGTGCGGGACTCTCTATTGCCGTCCCCTACACAAACCAAAAATGAACCACATATATAGACACACACATACTGGAACATATATACTGTACATACCTAAAGACAGGTATTTAGACATACAGGCAAATATACATACACACATTCTGGAATATATACATACAGGTAAATATATAGACCTACAGACACATATATACACACACAGACAGGAACATATACAAATACATAAAAGGCAAATATATAAAAAAAAAACACATTCACAAACAGACCCATATATACCCAGTACAGATAATGTTGTAAATTTCACATGCAGTCCTACGTAACATCACAGATAACACAGTGATAACTCTGAGTACAGATAATGTAGTAGATTTCACGTGCAGCCCTATGTAACACCACAGATAACACACAGTGATAACTTAGTACATATAATGTAGTAGACGTTACCTGCAGTTCTACGTAACATCACAGATAACACAGTGATAACTCTCTGAGTGCAGATAATGTAGTGGGTGTTACCTGCAGTCCTATGTAACACCACAGCTAACACAGTGATAACTCTCTGAGTACAGATAATGTAGTGGGTGTTACCTGCAGTCCTATGTAACACCACAGATAACACAGTGATAACTCTCTGAGTCCAGATAATGTAGTGGATGTTACCTGCAGTCCTATGTAACACCACAGATAACACACAGTGATAACTCTCTGAGTACAGATAATGTAGTAGATATTACCTGCAGTCCTATGTAACACCACAGATAACACACAGTGATAACTCTCTGAGTACAGATAATGTAGTAGATATTACCTGCAGTCCTATGTAACACCACAGATAACACACAGTGATAACTCTCTGAGTACAGATAATGTAGTAGATATTACCTGCAGCCCTGTGTAACACCACAGATAAAACGGTGATAACTCTCTAAGTACAGATAATGTAGTAATGATAACTATAGCCACAGACACATATAAATAAACACACACACACAGAGGCATATATATAAGGGCAGCAGGGTATATAGGGGTCAGCAAGGTATACAGGGGTCAGCATGGTATATAAGGGGCAGCAGAGTATATAGGGGCAGCAGGGTATTTAGGGGGCAACAGGATATATAGGGGACAGAAGGGTATATAGTGGCAGCAGGATATATAGGGGACAGAAGGGTATATAGTGACAGCAGGATATATAGGGGCAGCAGGATATATATGGGGCAGCAGGGTATATAGGAGGAACCAGGGCATAGAGGAGGTAGCACATATATCTGCATTTTATCTGTTCTACTTTAATATTGAACACGCTTTTACAAAGAGACATAAACACATGCAGAGGCACACACACACACACACACACACACACACACACACACACACACACACACACACACACACACACACACTGTAACATATACACATACAAACACAGAGACACATACTGTATACACACTGCACACACATATACACACACAGACACACATGGACACTCACCATGCCACTCACTATTCTGCTGGTTGAGGGAGTGACCATGTACATACATGACATTACTTATCCTGTACTGATCCTGAGTTACATCCTGTATTATACTCCAGAGCTGCACTCACTATTCTGCTAGTGGAGTCACTGTGTACATACATTTTATTACTTATCCTGTACTGATCCTGAGTTACATCCTGTATTATACTCCAGAGCTGCACTCACTATTCTGCTGGTGGAGTCACTGTGTACATATATTACATTACTTATCCTGAGTTACATCCTGTATTATACTCCAGAGCTGCAGTCACTATTCTGCTGGTGTAGTCACTGTGTACATATATTACATTACTTATCCTGTACTGATCCTGAGTTACATCCTATATTATACTCCAGAGCTGCACTCACTATTCTTCTGGTGTAGTCACTGTGTACATACATTACATTACTTTTCCTGTACTGATCCTGAGTTACATCCTGTATTATACTCCAGAGCTGCACTCACTATTCTGCTGGTGGAGTCACTGTGTACATATATTACATTACTTATCCTGTACTGATCCTGAGTTATATCCTGTATTATACTCCAGAGCTGCACTCACTATTCTGCTGGTGGAGTCACTGTGTACATACATTACATTACTTACCCTGTACTGATCCTGAATTACATCCTGTATTATACTCCAGAGCTGCACTCACTATTCTACTGGTGGAGTCACTGTGTACATACATTATGTCATGCCCATGGCTACGGGCCGTCAGTCTCACTCACCTCCTGACGCCCGCAGACATAGAACTGTGAGCGCTGGTCCCCATCTCCTCCTCAGGAGATGCCAGCGCTCACTTCCGCTTCTCCCAGCCGGGTCCAGTAGCGCGCGCACCTGAAATTAGTACTAAATTAGCCCATGAGCACCCTGGATTATAAGAAGGGCCCAGCCCCTTCCTGCAATGCCTGATCGTTGTTGTCACACCCCAAGTCTGTCTAAGCAAATGATCTCCTAGTTGTTCCCAGTGTTTCCTGTTCCTGCTACCTGTAACCTGTATCCCGTGCTATCCTGGTCAAGTGCCGTGCTGAGCTGAAGTTGTGCTGTATACTACACCTGTCCTGCTACACCACGCCTGGCGCCTGCCTGCTGCCTAGTCCCAGCCGAGCCTGTCTTGCAACTGTCTGAGCTACCACAGGTACACTATACGAACTTTAGACTGTGACCTGTGTCCTGTTGGCCAGCTGCCATACCGTCAAGGCGGTACGGTCCAGTGGTTCCACGTACCCAATGTGAAACATTACATTACTTATCCTGTACTGATCCTGAGTTATATCCTGTATTTTACTCCAGAGCTGTAGTTACTATTCTGCTGGTGGATTCTTACCCCAGGGACATCTTTTTCCCAGAAATAGATATACAGTTTATAGCACAGGTACTTATATTAGTTAATGATATTTTTAGAGGTTAGTGCCCATTGACCCCTTGCTTGACGGGGCCTCACATGGAAGCTTCAGGTTTCGAGACAGAATACAGGCTCCTGCAGTAAGGTCTGCACCCTGCTTGCTGTGTGTGGGAAGATTTCTCCTGTATCCCGTCTGCTGCAGTAACGCTTCGCCACTTCTCGTGTCTTTTTTGAGACGCTAAGGCTTTACATTCAATGTCCTGGGACTGGGAAATGTAACAATGCAGGTAATTAAAGTGGGAACGGTTCAGCTTAGATTAGTAAAATATTACAAACTGTAAGACACGAATAAAATGTATCCAGATATCAAGAATGGTAAGGAGCTGCAGAGTGTGTGCCTGTCACCCTCTTATATTCGGCAAATGTCTTTATTTAGTTATTTGTGAATTTTGGTATTTTTTTAATTTAATTTGAGAAAACTTTGTAAATACTTTACTTTTCTTCTGCTGGTCTTGAGATACTGTACATCATATCTAATACTCCATTTACACCAAGTGCTGCATTATCAACTCAGCTGGACTCTCCTTAGCTCCGACCTTACATCTCCCTACTGTTTCCTGTTGTGGTGCATTGTGGGAGATGTTGTGTATACAGCAAGCACTGTGCAATCATCTTCAGTACAAAACACTCAATATTAGGGCAGATACAGACGGACGTTGCGTTTTTGCGCGCGCAAACAACGCAGCGTTTTGCGCGCGCAAAAACCATTTGACAGCTGCGTGTGTCATCCGTGTATGATGCGCGGCTGCGTGATTTTCGCGCAGCCGCCATCATAGAGATGAGGCTAGTCGACGCCCGTCACTGTCCAAGGTGCTGAAAGAGCTAACTGATCGGCAGTAACTCTTTCAGCACCCTCGACAGTGAATGCCGAACACAATATACAGCAACCTGTTAAAAAAAAAGAAAAAGTTCGTACTTACCGAGAACTTCCCGGCCGTTGCCTTGGTGACGCGTCCTTGGTGACGCGTCCTTGGTGTCGCGCCTCTCTTGACATCGGGCCCCACCTCCCTGGATGACGCGGCAGTCCATGTGACCGCTGCAGCCTGTGCTTGGCCTGTGATTGGCTGGAGCTGTCACTTGGACTGAATTGTCATCCCGGGAGGTCAGACTAGAGGAGGAAGCCGGGAGTTATCGGTAAGTCAGAACTTCGTTTTTTTTTTTACAGGTTCATGTTTATTGGGATCGGTAGTCACTGTCCATGGTGCTGAAACAGTTTAACTCTTTCAGCACCCTGGACAGTGACTATCTCCTGACGTCGCGTACCGGAATTTTTTTTGCCGGGTTCGGCCAAAACCAGTTCGGCCGAACCCGGTGAAGTTCGGTTCGATTGTCCGGGTTCGCTCATCTCAAAGACACTCCATTTGGATGTTTGGAAACAGAAAAGCATGTGGTGCTTTTCTGGTTACATTCATCATTTTGACAGCTGGTGCGCTGTTTCAGTCGGTTCGCACGGAAGTGCTTCCGTGCGACCTGCGTGGTTTTCACGCACCCATTGACTTCAATGGGTGCGTAATGCACGAAATACGCGGAGATATTGAACCTGTCGCGCTTTTTGCGCAGATGACAAACGCTGCGCAAAAAGCACGGACTGTCTGTACTGCCCCATAGACTTGTATTGGTCTGTGCGTGGCGCGTGAAAACCACGCGGCCCGCACGGACCGAATACACGCTCGTGTGAATCCCCCCTTACAGTGCACTAAGGTTGTATAAGGTGGCAATGAGCTGAATTATGAATGCAGCTCTTTCTGCCATTAGAGTATATGTTGCATTTTATACTCTAACCATGTCATGTGAGCTTTGACATTGTAGGAAACCAGCAGAAATGTAAACATTTTGACTTAAATATCAGATAAGCAAAACAAAATATTTAGGGGGAGAGGTATTAAGATTGCGCCAGTCTTAATAAAAACAGGATGCGACAAATTTATTAAGCGCGCAACTCCTAACAACGTTGTCACATCTTCGGCTGTCCGCGCACCAGTGAATAAAATCTACGCCAGCTAGGAGCCGTCTTAGATTTCCGCTATAGTTTATGCGTAAATTATACTATACTGGTTACACCCCTTCCGCTAAGCTTTGCCCATTTTTTGGAAAAGTGGCGAGTGCAGGGGAAACGGCCCAAAAGTGTCAATTAATGTTGTTACATTCCCTCAGAATTCTGGATGGTTACAATAGTCAATACACTGTTACACATATTCACACCTACCATAGAGGCAAAATAAGAGGTAACTAGTACTAACTTTACTAGGAAAAAGTTTCTGCCCCTCCTGCTGGCCTATTCATTGGTGTAGACTGGATGCCATCTTCCCCCCTCCCAGAAACAGATATAACTAATGCTCTGACTTGATATTGATATAATATATTTCTGTTAGATAATCAGATCCGTAGATATCACCGGAGAGTTCAGGCTGGATGGATGAGGCTGCTGAACTTATGTCAAGTATAATACGATGAGGATCAGACAGATGGTCTTCTACTGTGTCTACCGCTAATATATACAGACACCTGGTCTGATACGTAATTGAGCAAGAAAAATTAATAGAACGCTTGAGAATACACATTTCTGTACATAACTACAAAGAGATCCCCTTTTGCCGGCTCGATGTAGGGCGCAGAGTATTTATGTAGGTCCCTCAGGGTCAGCTGACCACCTGCGCTGAGTCCAGCAGTGAAATGGTTACATAAGGCCGTTTTTTGTTGATTCTGCAGTCTTCATATAAGGGAGGTGATTGGAGAAGGTGGAGACACTCATGGGGAGTATTCATTGGCACAATCCAGTATAAGGCATGGGCTCCATGGCGATATATCGTGCCGAATTATATCGCAGCGCAAACTCACATGCGATGTGCCAGCTGCGATTGTAGGTAGTTGGGGAAGGGATCTCATTTGTTTCGTTTTTTTGTCATCGCAGCTGCATGACCTGGTATGTTCAAATGCAATGACATGAGATCCCAGTATCGCAATGCAATGTACCAAGCATGTCACACACGATTATTGTGCGCGTTTAAACGCACTGGATCCTCAGCCTAACGATCTTTCCTGGGGAATGTATGAAAGGTTAGATTCCATTGCTTGCAGTAAACACCCCAGAAACTGGCTGGATAGAATAGATCGTGCTCTAACATTTACAGGCTAATTGTACCCCAGGGAAACAATTATGGCTGCGATTCAATCACAGCAAAATCAAAAAGGAAGCTGCCGTCCCCCCCACACAACTACAAGAAAGGGTTAACCTTCCCCTAGACATTAGACACTTGTTTATGAGGGATCGGAGTCAGCCAAATGCTCTGCAATTTATAGGGTGTATGTACAGTACGAGGTTTTAGGCTACATGAACACGTTGCCAAGTTTGATGCGGAAAATCTGCATCAAAACCACAGGTAAAATTTGCATTTAAGAACCTTGTTCACACAGTGCAGGTTTTAGGCAGATTTTGCCAGTATTTTTTAAGCCAAAATCAGGAATGGAACCTAAACAGAAGAAATATATAATGTAATGTCTTAGAGCCTATTCACATCAGCATTGTCTCTCCGTTGAAGTATTTTGTCGGAGGTTTCCATCGGGTTAACCCCTCAATGGAAAGGCAAACGGAAACCACAGCTTTCATTTGCATCACCATTGATCTCAATGGTGACGGATACTTTGCTAATGGTTTCCATTCGTCACCGTTGTGACAGGGTTCCGTTGTTTTTGACGGAATCAATAGCGCAGTCGACTGAAATAGGTGCGGTTTTATGCTGCAGATTTTGGTGCATTTTTTTCTAAACTTGTCAGATACAATTCTGAGGCGGAAGAGGAATTAACATGCTGCGAATTTTGATATACGCACCGCAGATCAATTTACGGAAGGGTGTCCATGGCCTATAGACATGAATGGGGCTTACTGTCAGCAAGCAGAGCTCTTAAACATGGTGAGGAACTGCAGAACATTTTATTATACAATAATTAAAGAGGATATGACATCTGTCAATATTAGTAAATACTTGAATTCCCAATTAAATAACAATTCCAGAAAATATTTTGTTAGGACTTTGCGTTGCACAGTTCCTCTATTATTCTTCCTGGAAATGCATGAATAAATTGACATCTTGGTGTTACCATTCCCCTTGATAAAGGGGCGTGTCCCTACACAGTCTCACTCTGTCAGCACTGATTGGACATTGTCAGTCCGTGTAAGGACACACCCCCAGCTAGTAACACCCAGTTGTCAATTTATTCATACATTACTAGGAGGAGTAAAAAAGGAACGGCACAACGTAGAGTTCTAAGAAAATAATTACAGAATTGTTATTTCATGGGGCATGCAAGTATTTACTAAAACTGTCATAAAAACAGACAGGTCCTAGTTAAACTTTGTGTACATAAGACTGGATGAGATTTTTAGTATTTACCCAATAGGGGGAAAGATACAAAACAAACCAGCAAATTTTTATAACTTAAAATTTTACTTTGCTCTTTCTAAACCAAATTCAGATACAGAGGAACGTTCACGAGGTTACAGCCCAGAACCGCCTCATAATTTATCATTAATTGCTGTTGGATAAGCGCAATTTATAGAATTCTCTACTCCCTGCCAACAATGAAGAACTCAACCCGGTCATAGGGGAAACTTCAGAATGATCTTGGAATTCTTGGCAGCTACGGGAGAGTCAATTTACATTGTCTTATAGTCTCGCTGGAAGCAAAAAGCCGGATTAGTTCATCTATTTGTATCCTGGCAGAAGTAAATAAATGGGTTAAGTGATAGGTAGGAGCCGCGTGCTCTCCAGAGAAAGCTGCCCCCTTGTTTGCAGACAGAGCAGCTATGGGCAGGAGCCTGGGAGGATATACAACAATTAGACAGAAAGCGGATCCACACTGAGCACAGCCTGAGGTGCGGGGGAACAGCTGAGCAGTTTGTTCTGGTCCTGTGTGATGAAGCTTTGATAACAGGCACCAGCTTTGTGCTTGGGAAGAATCTGCTTCAGACACCTCTTGTGTTTAGAGAAGCGGAATCAGAAACAGAGGGCATTTTCTGTACGACTGACGAGCAATTGCGTTTTTCTCGACAGACTGTGTGCGCTTGGCAGGAAATTAATGGATGCCAGTAGGCCAAGCTGATTATGCCCAACACATATGTCTCATACCAGCCTCCACTAAACATGTCTCACTGCAAAACAAACTGCTCATACACTGGATGAATTCAGCCATGTCAGCACTGAAAGGGTAGCCCCACTTCCAAGAATCAGTCTACAGTAATGTTCTAAGTAAAATGTAACTCTCTAACTATATTGTAACGCCCTAAGTATATTGTAACTCTCTAAGTATAAATCTAACTCTCCAAGTATATTGTAGGTCTCTCAGTATGTTGTAACTCTCTAAGTAAAATGTAACTCTCTAAGTATATTGTAACTCTCTAAGTATAAATGTAACTCACCAGGAATATTGTAACTCTCTAAGTATATTATAACTCTCTAAGTATAAATGTAACTCTCCAAGTATATATTAGGTCTCTTAGTATATTATAACTCTCTAAGTAAAATGTAACTCTCTAAGTATATTGTAGGTCTCTCAGTATATTGTAACTCTCTAATTAAAATGTAACTCTCTAAGTAAAATGTAACTCTCTAAGTATATTGTAACTCTCTAAGTATAAATGTAACTCTCCAAGTATATTGTAGGTCTCTCAGTATATTGTAACTCTCTAAGTAAAATGTAACTCTCTAAGTATATTGTAGGTCTCTCAGTATATTGTAACACTCTAAGTAAAACGTAACTCTCTAAGTATATTGTAACTCTCTAATTAAAATGTAACTCTATCAATGGTGTCAAGCAGTAACCAATAAAAGGACATCAGCAGTCAGTCACATAAAAAAGTTTCCAAATATTCCCCAAGTACAACAGTATCTTACCCATCACAAAGTGTAGTCAGAGCCAGACAGACGTATGGAGAACCCCAACGCGCGTTTCGCGGTGTGCTTTCTCAAGAGGTTCTCCATACGTCTGTCGGGCTCTGACTACACTTTGTGATGGGTAAGATACTGTTGTAATTGGGGAATATTTGGAAACCTTGTTATGTGACTGACTGCAGATGTCCTTTTATTGGTTACTGCTTGACACCATTGATAGATCTGCACCTGCATGATACTGTGTCTCTAACTGTATCCCTGCATATTCATGTCAGGTTATGTCCATTAGTATTCTATGGTTGTTTTCCCTATATTTGCCATGAGTATTTTTCTTGAACTTCCATCCCTAACCAACTGAGCCTGCCTTTCTGCATTGGAAATTTTAGAGAGTCACTCTTTTCAATTGTACCTTTTTGAAAACTTTTTGTTCTATGTCTATAACTTATGTAATAAACTTTTTTCCATGTTTTACTATACGGCTTCTATACTCCTCGTTCTTCTTTGTGTATAAAATGTTTATTTAGGAGTGTCTTCTAAATATTATTCTGGTAGTATGCTTTACAATTATAGCATCTAACCCCTTACCACTATTTGCAATAGGAGCCTTCTATGTGTATAATCTCCAAGTATATTGTAGGTCTCTGAGTGTATTGTAACTCTCTAAGTATATTGTAGGTCTCTCAGTATATTGTAACCCTCTAAGTAAAATGTAACTCTCTAAGTATATTGTAACTCTCTAATTAAAATGTAACACTCCAAGTATATTGTAGGTCTCTAAGTATATTGTAACTCTCTTAGTAACATGTAAATCTCTAAGTATATTGTAACTCTCAAAGTAACATGTAAATCTCTAAGTATTTTTTAACTCTCTAAGTATAAATGTAACTCTCCAAGTACAGTGAAGGAAATAAGTATTTGATCCCTTGCTGATTTTGTAAGTTTGCCCACTGTCAAAGACATGAACAGTCTAGAATTTTTAGGCTAGGTTAATTTTACCAGTGAGAGATAGATTATATAAAATAAAAAAAACAGAAAATCACATTGTCAAAATTACATATATTTATTTGCATTGTGCACAGAGAAATAAGTATTTGATCCCCTACCAACCATTAAGAGTTCAGCCTCCTCCAGACCAGTTACTGCTCCAAATCAACTTGGTGCCTGCATTAAAGACAGCTGTCTTACATGGTCACCTGTATAAAAGACTCCTGTCCACAGACTCAATTAATCAGTCTGACTCTAACCTCTACAACATGGGCAAGACCAAAGAGCTTTCTAAGGATGTCAGGGACAAGATCATAGACCTGCACAAGGCTGGAATGGGCTACAAAACCATAAGTAAGACGCTGGGTGAGAAGGAGACAACTGTTGGTGCAATAGTAAGAAAATGGAAGACATACAAAACGACTGTCAATCGACATCGATCTGGGGCTCCATGCAAAATCTCACCTCGTGGGGTATCCTTGATCCTGAGGAAGGTGAGAGCTCAGCCGAAAACTACACGGGGGGAACTTGTTAATGATCTCAAGGCAGCTGGGACCACAGTCTGCGTTTTCTTCAATGCTGGAAGATGGAGACATTAGTCCCCTTTATGCAGCAGAAATTGTCATGCTGCGGTACAAATACAGTGAAGGAAATAAATATTTGATCCCTTGCTGATTTTGTAAGTTTGCCCACTGTCAAAGACATGAACAGTCTAGAATTTTTAGGCTAGGTTAATTTGACCAGTGAGAGATAGATTATATTAAAAAAAACCAGAAAAACTTATGGAGGGAGCTGAAGATCCGAGTTGCCAAGCGACAGCCTCGAAATCTTAATGATTTACAGATGATCTGCAAAGAGGAGTGGGCCAAAATTCCATCTAACATGTGTGCAAACCTCATCATCAACTACAAAAAACGTCTGACTGCTGTGCTTGCCAACAAGGGTTTTGCCACCAAGTATTAAGTCTTGTTTGGCAAAGGGATCAAATACTTATTTCTCTGTGCACAATGCAAATAAATATATATAATTTTGACTGTGATTTTCTGTTTTTTTTTTGTTGTTTTTTTTAAATACAATCTATCTCTCACTGGTAAAATTAACCTAGCCTAAAAATTCTAGACTGTTAATGTCTTTGACAGTGGGCAAACTTACAAAATCAGCAAGGGATCAAATACTTATTTCCTTCACTGTATATATTAGGTCTCTCAGTATATTGTAACTCTCTAAGTAAAATGTATCTCTCTAAGTATATTGTAGGTCTCTCTGTATATTGTAACACCCTAAGTAAAATGTAACTCTCTAAGTATATTGTAACTCTCTAAGTATATTGTAACTCTCTAATTAAAATGTAACTCTCCAAGTATATTGTAGGTCTCTAAGTATATTGTAACGCTCTAATTATATTGTAACTCTCTGAGTAAAATGTAACTCTCTAGGTAAAATGTAACTCTCTAAGTAAAATGTAACTCTCTAAGCAAAATGTAACTCTCTAAGTATATAGTAACTCTAACAAAAATGTAACTCTCTAAGTATATTGTAACTCTCTGAGTAAAATGTAACTCTCTAAGTAAAATGTAACTCTCTAAGTAAAATGTAACTCTCTAAGCAAAATGTAACTCTCTAAGTATATAGTAACTCTAACAAAAATGTAACTCTCCAAGTATATTGTAACGCTCTAAGTATATTGTAACTCTCTAGGTAAAATGTAACTCTCTAAGTAAATGTAACTCTCTAAGTAAAATGTAACTCTCTAAGTATATTGTAACTCTCTAAGAATATTGTAACTCTCTAAGTAAAATGTAACTCTCAAAGTATAATGTGACAGTAACACTTTATAGTTAACAGTTCTCAACACTTTGCTTAATTTACCTTATGCAGGTCTTGAGCTATCGCATCTTATACTCCAGTGGCATCCAGAGCTGCATTCAAGATTCTGTTATGTTCTTGATAGCTCTGTGCCTGCAGTACCCCTTCTGAGCCAGTTGGTTCAGTGTCTGTGAATGCTTGGTCTGCTGTGTTGCGTCGTGGGAGATAACAACATAATTATACAGGATTTATTATTACCTCTCCATATTGTGCGTGCTGTGTATAACGAGGCCTTATTCAGATGTCCGTAATGGAGCCGAATTTTAGTGGCTGTGGTGTATCTGCAAATCTTGACCCGACCCCAGGTCTAATTATGCAAAGTAACAGCATAATAAATTCCTATAAAGCCAGGATCACACACACAGTTTTGATGCAGTTTTTGGCTTAGTTTTTTTTATAGAAGAGAAAACACAAGAGAGGAGATGCATCAGTCTTTTCTTCATACCTCTCCTTTCTTTTGGATCCACTTCTGTCTTTGGCAGAGTAAAAAACTGCAATCAAATTTGCGTGTGTGATCCTGGCCTTAGGCTATTGGTTTGGGTCATTAGAGCAGGGTTTGGGCAGCCATAATATAAGGACACTAATATGCAGAAAAGGACACGTACCTGCCATAATTTGACACTTTTTTTCATGCAGTTATGTCCCAGGCGCCTGCTATATTGTTTACTACTGAGCCTCAATTAGGAGGAGAAGTTAGCTACTTCCTCCATCACTGATGAACAATTCCTAGTATTACTGGTTTTTCATCTTATATTAAAAAAAAGTGATGGAAGAAGCTACCACATAACAGCTAATATGGCTCACAATTGTAGATTCCAGACAGCTACTTCCTGTCCCTGAAATTGACAGCAGGAGAGATAGCTGAAGTTAAAAAAAATATAGACTGTTCACAGTAAGGGCATGGCCCCACGTGGCGGTTTTCCTCTGCAGCTGTCCGCATCAATGCCGCACAGAATCTGCATTGCAGATTCTGCGGCGGATCTGCCCAAAATGTGCAGTAAATTGATGCGGACTAGCTGCTGCGGACTGCGGTAAAAGTGCTTCCCTTCTCTCTATCAGTGCAGGATAGAGAGAAGGGACAGCACTTTCCCTAGTGAAAGTAAATGAATTTCATACTTACCGGCCGTTGTCTTGGTGATGCGTCCCTCTTTCGGCATCCAGCCCGACTTCCCTGGATGACGCGGCAGTCCATGTGACCGCTGCAGCATGTGCTTGGCCTGTGATTGGCTGCAGCCGTCACTTAGACTGAAACGTCATCCTGGGAAGCCGGACTGGAGACAGAAGCAGGGAGTTCTCGGTAAGTATGAACTTCTATTTTTTTACAGGTAGCTGTATATTGGGATCGGTAGTCACTGTCCAGGGGGCAGAAACAGTTACTGCCGATCGCTTAACTCTTTCAGCACCCTGGACAGTGACTATTTACTGACGTCTCCTAGCAATGCTCCCGTAATTCCGGGAGCCCCATTGACTTCCTCAGTCTGGCTGTAGACCTTGAAATACATAGGTCCAGCCAGAATGAAGAAATGTCATGTCAAAAAAGCAAGACGCATCCGCAGCACACATAACATGTGCATGACAGCTGCGGACTTCATTGCGGAATTTAGAATCTCCATTGAAGTCAATGGAGAAATTCCGCCATGAGTCCGCAACCAGTCCGCCACTGCTCCGCAACAGACAGAGCATGCTGCGGACACCAAATTCCGCTCCGCAGCCTATGCTCCGCAGCGGAATTTTACGCATCGTCTAAACGAACACTTCTAAATAGAAGTGGAAGTCAATGGAGAAACGGCTCCGCTGCGGATTAACGCTGCGGAGTGTCCGCAGTGGAATTCAAGTGAAATTCCGCCACGTGTGAACCCAGCCTAACTGAGTTGTCCTCTTCTGTGCAGTCTGACAATATTCTATTTAGATGTTTACGTGTCTTAGGCCTAACGCTCACAACTGTTAGGCCCCATGCACACGAACGTGCTTTTGCGGCCGCAATTCCCCCGAAAATCCACGGGAGAATTGTGGCCCCATTCATTCCTATGGGGCCATGCACACGACCGTGGTTTTGACGGTCCGTGCATGGCCCAGGAGCCCGCAGAAAGAACGGCAAGCATTATTACAGCCGTGTTCTGAGGTCCAGGCTCATAGCAAATAATGGCCGCGGCCATGTGCACGGCCCGCAATTTGCGGGCGGCTTGCGGTTGACGCTCCCCCCACGGCCGACCCAAAAATCACGGCCGTGCACATGTCTACGGTCGTGTGCATGAGGCCTTATGATTTTGCGATCCGCAAAACCACGGATATGTTGTCTGTATTTGCAGTCCATTTGTCTGCAAAAAAACCTTCCGTAGCGCACCCGTGTGTCATCATTATTCAAGGATCCGCAAAAAAAACTGAAGACTGGAACCTCCTGAGTAGGTCACATTATCCGCAGATACGGTCGGTAAAAACATGTCCTGAGTTTTTGCGGCCCCCACACAGATCTGTGAACCTCACGGTCGTGTGAATGGGGCCATATCAATAAATGAGGCCATGTGCTATCCACAAAATTGCAGATAGCACACGGACAAGAAACCACAGCCATAAGCATTAGGCCTTAAACTCACTAATTGCTACCAAACCACTATAAGGGTATGTGCACACACACTAATTACGTCCGTAATTGACGGACGTATTTCGGCCGCAAGTCCCGGACCGAACACAGTGCAGGGAGCCGGGCTCCTAGCATCATACTTATGTACGATGCTAGGAGTCCCTGCCTCTCCGTGGAACTACTGTCCCGTACTGAAAACATGATTACAGTACGGGACAGTTGTCCTGCAGCGAGGCAGGGACTCCTAGCATCGTACATAAGTATGATGCTAGGAGCCCGGCTCCCTGCACTGTGTTCGGTCCGGGACTTGCGGCCGAAATACGTCCGTCCATTACGGACGTAATTAGTGTGTGTGCACATACCCTAAGAGTTATCACGCAGCTTTTTACAGACTCTGAATGGACCATTAACCCGCACTTTAACACTGAACTACATCACGCCTCTTACTTTCCTCTACTCTTCTGCCTGCTGCAACTCCTGGATTTATTTTTACAATATGGAATAATAATATTATTTTCCCGTCTGGTAAGTGATTAATACCACCGTATCATAAACCCCATTTAGATAAGCTTTTCATCTGGAGCATCTCCTGACCCAGAGCCCAGTATGTCATACACCGCGTCCTTGAGAAGGATAAAGTCTCAACCGTAAACTCTGCACAATTCTTCCTCCCATCTTGTGAATCAATGTTCTCTAGCCACATCTGCAGTGTAAGGGCATCCAGACCTCCAGACTCCTGACCCAGATATTGACCAGAGGGATCTGACGGCAGCTGCTGACAGATGAAGAGAAGAAAAATGAAAACTCACCAGAGAGCAAGAGAATTGAGAGGTTTGAGTAACACTGCTGGGTAAAGTGCGAGGAAGAAGCTTCAGAGTCAAACTGCGGAGAAAAACAATGTAGATGCAATAAAGCATGTACTGACCGCAACGCAGGAACGTGTCAGAAGAGCAGCTGAATGCCCAGCTCCATGCACTGCACATTAGAAATCCACATATCTCTGCTGTACATATCTTGAATGACATAGTTATGCTCCAGTCACATCCAGAGCTGCTTACATATTTCTGCTTGAGTACAGATTTTGTTGATTTTACCCTTCACTGAAATTGTAAATGCAGCTCTGGATGTGACTGGATTATAAGACATGACATAATTCATGATCACTACAAGATAAGTAAAGAAAAGTACTTAGAAATTATTTCAAATGTAACTGAAATGCCAAAAGAGCCTGAAGGGGAAGAGGGCCTACAAGCCCCAGGCCCCATGCGACCATTGATTACTATGGGCGCCGTGCCACTGCCACTAACTCTGGAAAGCCACAGGCTGTTTATTTTAGACCTGTGGCCCACTGGAGGTCGGGAGGATGTCAGCCTGACGTCCTGGTGCAAGGCTGGGCAATGACGTCACTCCATCACGCTGCCTGCGCCGGGCAGCAGGCAGAAGACTCAGCAACTCGTCTGGTGGTCTTACTCAATATGTGATTATGTTGTGGCATTATTATTCAGTAACAGTATGGGGGTATTAGTCAGTCACTATGTGGTTATGGTGTGGCAGTATTATTCAGTAACAGTATGGGGGTATTAGTCAGTCACTATGTGGTTATGGTGTGGCAGTATTATTCAGTAACAGTATGGGGTTATTATTCATTCACTATGTGGTTATGGTGTGGAGGTATTATTCAGTAACAGTATGGGGGTATTATTCAGTAACAGTATGTGGGTATTATTCAGTCACTATGTGGTTATGGTGTGGAGGTATTATTCAGTAACAGTATGGGGATATTATTCAGTCACTATGTGGTTATGGTGTGGTGTATTATTCAGTAACAGTATGGGGGTATTATTAATTCACTATGTGGTTATGGTGTGGCGGTATTATTCAGTAACAGTATGGGGGTATTATTCAGTCACTATGTGGTTATGGTGTGGCGGTATTATTCAGTAACAGTATGGGGGTATTATTCAGTTACTATGTGGTTATGGTGTGGTGGTATTATTCAGTAACAGTATGGGGGTATTATTCAGTCACTATGTGGTTATGGTGTGGCGGTATTATTCAGTAACAGTATGGGGTTATTATTCATTCACTATGTGGTTATGGTGTGGAGGTATTATTCAATAACAGTATGGGGGTATTATTCAGTAACAGTATGGGGGTATTATTCAGTAACAGTATGGGGGTATTAGTCAGTCACTATGTGGTTATGGTGTGGCGGTATTATTCAGTAACAGTATGGGGGTATTATTCAGTCACTATGTGGTTATGGTGTGGCGGAATTATTCAGTAACAGTATGGGGGTATTATTCAGTCACTATGTGGTTATGGTGTGGAGGTATTATTCAGTAACAGTATGGGGGTATTATTCAGTCACTATGTGGTTATGGTGTGGCGGAATTATTCAGTAACAGTATGGGGGTATTAGTCAGTCACTATGTGGTTATGGTGTGGAGGTATTATTCAGTAACAGTATGGGGGTATTAGTCAGTCACTATGTGGTTATGGTGTGGTGGTATTATTCAGTAACAGTGTGGGGGTATTATTCAGTCACTATGTGGTTATGGTGTGGTGATATTATTCAGTAACAGTATGGGGGTATTAGTCAGTCACTATGTGGATATGGTGTGGTGGTATTATTCAGTAACAGTATGGGGGTATTATTCAGTAACAGTATGGGGGTATTAGTCAGTCACTATGTGGTTATGGTGTGGCGGTATTATTCAGTAACAGTATGGGGGTATTAGTCAGTCACTATGTGGTTATGGTGTAGCGGTATTATTCAGTAACAGTATGGGGGTATTAGTCAGTCACTATGTGGTTATGGTGTGGCGGTATTATTCAGTAACAGTATGGGTGTATTAGTCAGTCACTATGTGGTTATTTTTGTGGCGGTATTATTCAGTAACACTACGGGGTTATTATTCAGTCACTATATGGTTATGGTGTGGTGGTATTATTCAGTAACAGTATGGGGGTATTATTCAGTAACAGTATGGGGGTATTATTCAGTAACAGTATGGGGGTATTAGTCAGTCACTATGTGGTTATGATGTGGCGGTATTATTCAGTAACAGCATGGGGTTATTATTCAGTCACTATGTGGTTATGGTGTGGTGGTATTATTCAGTAACAATATGGGGGTATTAGTCAGTCACTATGTAGTTATGGTGTGGTGTATTATTCAGTAACAGTATGGGTGTTTTATTCAGTCACTATCTGGTTATGGTGTGGCGGTATTATTCAGTAACTGTATGGGGTTATAAGTCAGTCACTATGTGGTTATGGTGTGGTGGTTTTATTCAGTAACAGTATGGGGGTATTAGTCAGTCACTATGTGGTTATGGTGTGGTGGTATTATTCAGTAACAGTATGGGGGTATTAGTCAGTCACTATGTGGATATGGTGTGGTGGTATTATTTAGTAACAGTATGGGGGTATTATTCAGTAACAGTATGGGGGTATTAGTCAGTCACTGTGGTTATGGTGTGGCGGTATTAGTCAGTAACAGTATGGGGGTATTAGTCAGTCACTATGTGGTTATGGTGTGGCGGTATTATTCAGTAACAGTATGGGGGTATTAGTCAGTCACTATGTGGTTATGGTGTGGTGATATTATTCAGTAACAGTATGGGGGTATTAGTCAGTCACTATGTGGTTATGGTGTGGCGGTATTATTCAGTAACAGTATGGGGGTATTAATTAGTCACTATGTGGTTATGGTGTGGCGGTATTATTCAGTAACAGTATGGGGGTATTATTCAGTCACTATGTGGTTATGGTGTGGTGGTATTATTCAGTAACAGTATGGGGGTATTATTCAGTAACACTATGGGGCTATTATTCAGTCACTATGTGGTTATGATGTGGGGGTATTATTCAGTAACAGTATGGGGGTACTATTTAGTCACTATGTGGATTTGATGTGGTGGTATTATTCAGTAACAATATGGGGGTATTAGTCAGTCACTATGTGGTTATGGTGTGGTGTTTTATTCAGTAACAGTATGGGGGTATTATTCAGTCACTATATGTTATGGTGTGGCGGTATTATTCAGTAACAGTATGGGGTTATAAGTCAGTCACTATGTGGTTATGGTGTGGTGGGATTATTCAGTAACAGTATGGGGGTATTAGTCAATCACTATGTGGTTATGGTGGTAGTATTATTTAGTAACAGTATGGGAGTATTATTCAGTCACTATGTGGTTATGGTGTGGTGGTATTATTCAGTAACAGTATGGGGGTATTATTCAGTCACTATGTGGTTATGGTGTGGCGGTATTATTCAGTAACTGTATGGGGGTATTATTCAGTCACTGTGGTTATGGTGTGGCGGTATTGTTCAGTAACAGTATGGGGGTATTAGTCAGTGACTATGTGGATATGGTGTGGCGGTGTTATTCAGTAACACTATGGGGGTGTTATTTAGTCACTATGTGGTTATGGTGTGGCGGTGTTATTCAGTAACAGTATGGGGGTATTATTCAGTCACTATGTGGTTATGGTGTGGCGGTTTATTCAGTAACAGTATGGGGGTATTAGTCAGTCACTATGTGGTTATGGTGTGGTGTATTATTCAGTAAGAGTGTGGGGGTATTAGTCAGTCACTATGTGGTTATGGTGGTAGTATTATTCAGTAACAGTATGGGGGTATTATACAATCACTATGTGGTTATGGTGTGGAGGTATTATTCAGTAACAGTATGGGGGTATTATACAATCACTATGTGGTTATGATGTGGTGGTATTATTCAGTAACAGTATGGGGGTATTATTCAGTCACTATGTAGTTATGGTGTGGTGGTATTAGTCAGTAACAGTATGGGGGTATTAGTCAGTCACTATGTGGTTATGGTGTGGCGGTATTATTCAGTAACAGTATGGGGGTATTATTCAGTCACTATGTGGTTATGGTGTGGCGGTATTATTCAGTAACAGTATGGGGGTATTATTCAGTCACTATGTGGTTATGGTGTGGCGGTATTATTCAGTAACAGTATGGGGGTATTAGTCAGTCACTATGTGGTTATGGTGTGGTGGTATTATTCAGTAACAGTATGGGGGTATTAGTCAGTCACTGTGGTTATGGTGTGGTGGTATTATTCATTAACAGTATGGGGGTATTATTCAGTCACTATGTGGTTATGGTGTGGCGGTATTATTCAGTAACAGTATGGGGGTATTATTCATTCACTATGTGGTTATGGTGTGGCGGTATTATTCAGTAACAGTATGGGGGTATTATTCAGTCACTATGTGGTTATGGTGTGGTGGTATTATTCAGTAACAGTATGGGGGTATTATTGATTCACTATGTGGTTATGGTGTGGAGGTATTATTCAGTAACAGTATGGGGGTATTATTCAGTCACTATGGGATTATGGTCTATTTATTAACGTTTTAGAAGCATTTAATGAAAAGTGACATTGAAAATGGATCGCAGTGACTTTCACCCAACTCTTCTAGAGTTCTGAATGTCAAATCTGCCAAGTTATCAAGCTATATGGGGGAAGGAAACGTTATTGCCATTAAGGGATCACGGAGAGTTGGGTGACCACCGCTGTGGCGGCTGTCATGGGACCATATTGTAACCCAGAAACAGATCCTGCTGGGATTGAGTGTAAGTTGTCGTTTTATATTGAGGGAAGTATCTGCTCCACCATCGCACAGTGAACCTCTATTTGCTAGGCCCCCGTCTCCTCTCCCCATGTGGTTTTTGTCCAGTCACTTTATACCTCAGGAAATAAAGCTGTCGATACTGAATCACCGCACCTGCAAAAAGCGGCGACATCCCGAGGTGCTGACACTGAGTAATTATGTGGATCATAAAGTGACCGGTCTCCTGCAGGAATAGGATCAGGCGGGAGCTGCAGGAATAGGATCAGGCGGGAGCTGCAGGAATAGGATCAGGCGGGAGCTGCAGGAATAGGATCAGGCAGGAGCTGCAGGAATAGGATCAGGCGGGAGCTGCAGGAATAGGATCAGGCGGGAGCTGCAGGAATAGGATCAGGCGGGAGCTGCAGGAATAGGATCAGGCGGGAGCTGCAGGAATAGGATCAGGCGGGAGCTGCAGGAATAGGATCAGGCAGGAGCTGCAGGAATAGGATCAGGCGGGAGCTGCAGGAATAGGATCAGGCGGGAGCTGCAGGAATAGGATCAGGCGGGAGCTGCAGGAATAGGATCAGGCGGGAGCTGCAGGAATAGGATCAGGCGGGAGCTGCAGGAATAGGATCAGGCGGGAGCTGCAGGAATAGGATCAGGCGGGAGCTGCAGGAATAGGATCAGGCGGGAGCTGCAGGAATAGGATCAGGCGGGAGATGCAGGAATAGGATCAGGCGGGAGCTTCAGGAATAGGATCAGGCGGGAGCTGCAGGGTAGATGATGCTTGTGATCAGCGCTGACGCTGGAACGTCTTAGGCCACATTCACACGAGCGTGACAGATTTACACACAGAAAATCACGTGGAAATCTGTCCATGCATCAGTGTGATTTGCGTGTGGCATGTTTGTTTTTCCCGCACTTGCAAGCACCTACTTATTTTTTTTCCAATGTAATTGATACATGAAACACGGACAGCACACGGATGTGCGTTCATGTACTGTCCGTGGTTTTCACGCACCCATTGACTTCAATGGGCGGCTAGGTGCGTGAAAACGCGCCAATATAGGACATGCAGTGAGTTTCACGCGATGGACACTCGCTGTGTAAAAACTCACACGTGTGAATCGCCCCATTGAAATCAATAGGTCCGTGTTCTGTGCGTTGTTTCAAGGCCCAGCGCACGGACGAGAATCACTGAATGAGCCCTTACTGGTAACATCCGAAACCAGACACAAAGCGTCAACTGCAACGCAAAGAAAGACACGAGAAGTATCTGCACTGGTGACGTGTTCTGTACGCACGGTTCTCCAGGGAAGCTTTGATACCCCAACTCAGCATCGTATCCCCCCTGGAAAATATTCTATAATGAAATGCAGAAGCGCCACATGATGAGGAAAGTAGTACTGTGAGGATCTCTAGGTCAGTATCACACAGGATTAGATACAGAAGCTCAGCAGACAGTATCACACATAATAGGATTAGATACAGAAGTTCAGCAGACAGTATCGCACATGATAGGATTAGATACATCGGCTCAGCAGACACATGATAGGATTAGGTACGCAGCTCAGTAGACAGTATCACACATGATAGGATTAGATACAAAGCTCAGCAGACAGTATCACACATGATAGGATTAGATACATAGGTTCAGCAGACAGTATCACACATGTTAGGATTAGATACAGAAGCTCACCAGACAGTATCACACATGATAGGATTAGATACACAGCTCAGCAGACAGTAGCACACGATAGGATTAGGTACACCGGTCAACAAATATTAATATACATGATAGGCTTAGATACACCAGTAGCACAGTATCACACATAATAGGCTTAGATACACCAGTAGCACAGTGTCCCTGGAGTTTGTTTTATAATGAGATTTCATATTATGACATGATGGGGGATGTAGTCCTGTGTGTTTCTCTCAGACTGCTGGATTGTACCATGGCTTGGAGTTGATATTATCATTACCGTTGTATTATCACGTATCTCTCACTCGCTGGCATGGCATTGATGTGTGAAAGACATAGAACCCTTCAGTAATTCTGCAGAACGGATTCCTTTAAACTGCAGGCAATGAATTCTGGGTAGAGCGATGCTGTGGAGCGCCTTCCATCCAGCGGCTGCAGCCAGTACGGGGTTATTTCCTCCATTATGGCTGCAGGTTCATTACAGGAATTTCAGGTTGTACTTGTAAATAACAGCAAGTGGCGGTGTCAGGCGTTCCCCAGGCCCAACCACTGCTCGTGCGCCGCGCTCCGGGGAGAAATCCCGCTATTTCCTATCATTTCCACTCAGTATCTCATCTGTTTTGTTCCGGGTCCTGTTGATGGATCTTGATGAGTGGCGCCAGCTCTCGTAACCTTCTCTCATTTATTTCCAGCCTGATCGCGTCCAAAACGCAGAATGAATTGACTGTAGTAAGACCGCGCCGGAGAAACTGATGTCTCTCTTCCCAGTATAATCGCAGCTGTCATTTAACTGCTGGTAATGATCCACTGACAAATTTGGATAATGACTTGTTCTTTTCCTGATCATTCATAACAACAGGGAGACCCAAAGGACCGAGCGAGCCGGAGAGCAAGACAGAAATGAGTGCACAGCCTGGAAGAAAAAAAGGTGCGCGCAAGATGGAAGACGTCTAATTAGAGGCAGAGCGGGCTCAGGGCCATCATCGAGGATGGCAGAACAATGGCCCTGACTCTCACATCCGTGCTTGTCTTCCTCACAGTGTCAGCAAATGCCTATTATCAATCCAAGGCCGGGTTCCCACGTAGCGTAAACGCTGCAGAATTTCCGCGACAGAATCCTGTGTGGAAATTCCGCAGCGTTTACAGTAGCAGCAAAGTGGATGAGATTTTAAAACGCTGCGAAACCCCCCCCCCCCACCATGAAAATGTTAATAAATAGACCTGCGGCGCGGAATTTAAATCAATTTATGCTGCGTTTTCTGTTGTGGGTTTCCCCCATTGAATTCAATTGGGATGCAAAAACCGAAACAAGTGTTTCAGGAAGCTGTTTCAAAGGCCACGTTAACACGTGGCAGAATGTTTCCGCTGCAAATGTTGGTGCAGATTTGGGGCAATTACGCAACGAATCTGCACCAACTTTTGCATATTTGACAGGTAATTCAGACGCTGCAGATATCACAGCGGACTTGTCCCAGATTTCAGTTTTTGCATTGCAAAGGCTGAAATCCGCAGTGAAATTCCGCTTCTTCTCCGTAACAGACAGTGAATGCTGCGCTAAGTATCTAATTCTATCATGTGTGATACTGTCTGCTGAGCTGTGTATCTAATCCTATCATGTGTGATACTGTCTGCTGAGCTGTGTATCTAATCCTATCATGTGTGATAATGTCTGCTGAGCTGTGTATCTAATCCTATCATGTGTGATAATGTCTGCTGAGATGTGTATCTAATCCTATCATGTGTGATACTGTCTGCTGAGCTGTGTATCTAATCCTATCATGGTGATACTGGCTGCTGAGCTGTGTATCTAATCCTATCATGTGTGATACTGTCTGCTGAGCTGTGTATCTAATCCTATCATGTGTGATACTGTCTGCTGAGCTGTGTATCTAATGCTATCATGTGTGATACTGTCTGCTGAGCTGTGTATCTAATCCTATCATGTGTGATAATGTCTGCTGAGATGTGTATCTAATCCTATCATGTGTGATACTGTCTACTGAGCTGTGTATCTAATCCTATTATGTGTGATACTGTCTGCTGAGCTGTGTATCTAATCCTATTATGTGTGATACTGTCTGCTGAGCTTCTGTATCTAATCCAATCATGTGTGATACTGACCTAGAGATCCTCACAGTACTACTTCCTCATCATGTGGCGCTTCTGCATTTCATTATAGAATATTTTCCAGGGGGGATACGATGCTGAGTTAGGGTATCAAAGCTTCCCTGGAGAACCGTGCGTACAGAACACGTCACCAGTGCAGATACTTCTCGTGTCTTTCTTTGCGTTGCAGTTGACGCTTTGTGTCTGGTTTCGGATGTTACCAGTAAGGGCTCATTCAGTGATTCTTGTCCGTGCGCTGGGCCTTGAAACAACGCACAGAATACGGACCTATTGATTTCAATGGGGCGATTCACAAATGCGTGAGTTTTTACACAGCGAGTGTCCATCGCGTGAAACTCACTGCATGTCCTACATTGGCGCGTTTTCACACACCCAATCACCCATTGAAGTCAATGGGTGCATGAAAATCATGGACAGTACATCCGTGCGCTCTCCGTGTTTCACGCATCAATTACATTGGAAAGAAAACAAAACGAAGTGCTTGTAAGTGCGGGAAAAACACACATGCCACACGCAAATCACACTGATGCATGGACAGATTTCCGCGTGCTTTTCTGTGTGTAAATCTGTCACGCTTGTGTGAATGTGGCCTAAGACGTTCCAGCGTCAGCGCTGATCACAAGCGTCATCTACCCTGCAGCTCCCGCCTGATCCTATTCCTGCAGCTCCCGCCTGATCCTATTCCTGCAGCTCCCGCCTGATCCTATTCCTGCAGCTCCCGCCTGATCCTATTCCTGCAGCTCCCGCCTGATCCTATTCCTGCAGCTCCCGCCTGATCCTATTCCTGCAGCTCCCGCCTGATCCTATTCCTGCAGCTCCCGCCTGATCCTATTCCTGCAGCTCCCGCCTGATCCTATTCCTGCAGCTCCCGCCTGATCCTATTCCTGCAGCTCCCGCCTGATCCTATTCCTGCAGCTCCCGCCTGATCCTATTCCTGCAGCTCCCGCCTGATCCTATTCCTGCAGCTCCCGCCTGATCCTATTCCTGCAGCTCCTGCCTGATCCTATTCCTGCAGCTCCCGCCTGATCCTATTCCTGCAGCTCCCGCCTGATCCTATTCCTGCAGCTCCCGCCTGATCCTATTCCTGCAGCTCCCGCCTGATCCTATTCCTGCAGCTTCCGCCTGATCCTATTCCTACAGCTCCCGCCTGATTCTATTCCTGCAGCTCCCGCCTGATCCTATTCCTGCAGCTCCCGCCTGATCCTATTCCTGCAGCTCCCGTCTGATCCTATTCCTGCAGCTCCCGCCTGATCCTATTCCTGCAGCTCCTGCCTGATCCTATTCCTGCAGCTCCTGAATGATCCTATTCCTGCAGCTCCCGCCTGATCCTATTCCTGCAGCTCCCGCCTGATCCTATTCCTGCAGGAGACCGGTCACTTTATGATCCACATAATTACTCAGTGTCAGCACCTCGGGATGTCGCCGCTTTTTGCAGGTGCGGTGATTCAGTATCGACAGCTTTATTTCCTGAGGTATAAAGTGACTGGACAAAAACCACATGGGGAGAGGAGACGGGGGCCGAGCAAATAGAGGTTCACTGTGCGATGGTGGAGCAGATACTTCCCTCAATATAAAACTACAACTTACACTCAATCCCGGCAGGATCTGTTTCTGGGTTACAATATGGTCCCATGACAGCCGCCACAGCGGTGGTCACCCAACTCTCCGCGATCCCTTAATGGCAATAACGTTTCCTTCCCCCATATAGCTTGATAACTTGGCAGATTTGACATTCAGAACTCTAGAAGAGTTGGGTGAAAGTCACTGCGATCCATTTTCAATGTCACTTTTCATTAAATGCTTCTAAAACGTTAATAAATAGACCTGCGGTGCGGAATTTAAATCAATTTATGCTGCGTTTTCGTTGCTTTTCTGTTTTGGGGTTTCCCCATTGAATTCAATTGGGATGCAAATCCCGAAACAAGTGGTGCGACATTTGAGGCAGAATCACAGCGGTTACGCCGTAAAAATCGCAACTCAGAATTATTATTTTTTATACTTACCCAAAACTCCCTGCTTCCTCCTCCAGTCCGGCTTCCTGGGATGACGTTTCATCCCACGTGACCGCCAATCACAGGCTGCAGCGGTCACATGGGCTGCAGCATCATATACGGAGGACGGACGGCAAAGGAGGGACGCGTCGCCATGAGAACAGCCGGGATAAGTATGAATGTTTTTTTATTTTTTGTTTTTTTCTACCGCTACTTACTGCAGCGAAAATTCTGCCCAAATTCAGTTTTTCGGACGAAATGTACGGCGGGTTTCAGGTTGGTAGTTTTACGCAGCGCATCCCACCTGTGGGAACCCGGCCTATGTATGCTGAACTAATTGTCTCCATCAGGTAATTCACAATACATGTATGCACGGTCCGGGGCAGATCCTTCCAGCCGGTCTTTACTGCAGCAACGTCTCCCTACCCAGGAGGCATCTACGTGATCAAGGCGCCAGCTGTTTTTGCTTTGTACTGTAGCGCTCAAAGGAGTTTTTAGTTATGTAAATCATTGTATAATGATATGTTCTCCGGAATTCTGTTACACTTGGTTTCCATCCCTCAATATTTTCAAGATTTCTGCTTGTTGTCAGTGACTTTAAATATTCATTGTTAGGCCATATTCACATTCACACGAACAGTCTATCCAGGGATCTGGGAAAACTGTCAAAAATAGGACATCTATTTTTTCACGGGTCGTTCATGTGGTCCGTTACAAAAACAAACACCATGTGAATATCCCCATAGACGTCGCCGATTTATCCCTGTCATGTGAATAAGCCCTTAACATCCAGAGGCTGAGAACCCGCACAGACCCGGTCATATACATTTACTATGATTGTAACCCATCTAGACAATACTCTGAGCTTCTGTAAACACCTCAGCAGCACAAATCTCTCTCCTGTCATGTGTTACAATGTGTCAGTGCAGGTAAAATGTATCAGACTGACATCCAGGCTCTTTTGCTCACAGAGGATTATCTATACTGGATACAATCGTAGCAAACGCTTTTTAGCCTCTGGATGTAAATAAAAATATTAAAAAATTTCCTGACTGCAAGCAGAGATCTATGCTAGGGCTTCATGAAGCATTGCCGTAACTCGCACGCAACCTCAGTGTTTCCCTATGATGTTAGTTGGAATTCTTACAAATGTAATGCAACATTCCCCCCTCTTAGAGTATGTTCACACACAGTAGCAAAATACGGCTGAAATTACGGAGCTATTTTCAGGCGAAAACAGCTCCTGAATTTCAGACGTTTTTGCAAGTACTCGCGTTTTTCGCGGCGTCTTTTACGGACGTTATTGGAGCTGTTTTTCAATGGAGTCAATGAAAAACGGCTCCAAAAACGTCCCAAGAAGTGACATGCACTTCTTTGACGCGGGCGTATTTTTACGCGCCGTCTTTTGACAGCGACGGGTAAAATTACACCTCGTCTGAACAGAACACCGTAAAACCCATTGCAAGCAATGGGCAGATGTTTGCAGACGTAATGGAGCCTTTTTTTCAGGCATAATTCGAGGTGTAAAACGCCCGAATTACGTCTGAAAATAGGTCGTGTGAACATAATCTAAGGGAGACTTTGAGGTTGCGCGGGAATTGTGGTAATGCTGAGATTTTACTGCCGTGAAGCCCAAACATTATCCTTAATTTACATAAAACCTCTTGTATACAAAGAAAATAACTTTTAGTAATCACTCTCACCAGATACTCTATAATTCTAGCAGCGCCCGGACTTCATATGGCTGCATCGATACTTTGATATTTCTGAAAGGACAATACAATGGTTTATCTATAATGCCCACTAATGAACAATGAAGCCAATGACTGATGATTATACAATATACTGTGCCGTATGACTGATGATTATACAATATACTGTGCCGTATTGGGGGTATTCCAGTCTACGCGTTTCGCCTCCGTCCTTCGTGTTTTCCTGTATGATTAGGAACAGCAATAAAACCATCAATGACTTAAAACATGAAGCAACTGCGCTTAATGGTGGTAAATATAAATGTATTGATCCAGTGTCCGTCATGTGTGAAAACCTTCATTAAGGCAGAAGGTCTCTACCTCCGGGATTCTGGAAGGACGGGGCCGACCGACAAAAACATTAAAAAATAATGAGACAACCCCTGTAATGGGATTCTCTGTGCTTAGGCGTCTGCATTCCCCTGTGCAACTTTATGATCTACATTGATTATTTCAGTAGACAAATCCTCTACATTACCCATAGTGGATACTGTGGAGAGTTTCCATCTGACAGCTAATACAAGAGTGGCTGGTGGATTTTCCAGGGCTACGGAATGATTTAGGTAGATGGGCCATTAGAAGGCCGGCAACTAATGACCCATGGGCTATGCAAAAAGAATTACCAGAATTTGTCTATTGACAAAAGTCAATTGCTCACATGTATCAATATTGGCTCATTCTGTATCAGTTTCATTGGTGAATTTTTTTTTGCAACAAATGTATCTAGTGTTGCATGTCGTTTGTTAAATTTGTGACGTTTCATATTGGAGAACATGTGGTGCTTAAGGTTAAGTATTGTGGCTTACATCTAATGCCAGCCTGCTGACGGGGTGCAGATGCGACTTTTTATTTTATTTTATATATATGGCTAAAAAGTACCCATGCCCACTTGGCTAATATGAATTACAAAGTGGTTGAAGGGACGCACTGTGCTTCATATTTGTGGGCCAATGTCTCTCATCTGCAGCCCTGCCAGCAGCGTCACCTGTCGCTTTTACGGTATATGCCCCTTAACGGCCATTTTTGTTTATCGCTCTAATGCATCTAAAATGAAAACCATTATTGTCTTTGCAAATATCATATTATCCCAAGTATGTAACTCCTATTCAAAACCCATGTACACCAGGTTGATGCTGCTCCATGGTTACTGAGTACTAACACAACCTGTATGTGGCCTGACTCTAACGTCATCCTGTTATTCTTACACAGCGGGTTATATATCCCTGAGTAGGTTTCCGAGCTGCATTTTCCTCCCGAAATCGCAGCTTGCACAGTCCTATCAGTGTGAGAGAGGGACCAAGGAGGAGACATGCGATAGCATCGAGAGGAGGGAAGGAGGGGGCAGCTTTAGGCCCTGTTTACACATTGGAATTTTAGTGGCGGATTCCGCCGCAAAATTCCACCTCCACTTCATCCCAATGGGAGTCGGACGCTTCTTTTATCTGCTGTTTTTTTTCAGCCAGCGAGAAAAATAAGTGCCCTGTTCGATCTTCGGGCGGATTCCGCACCAACCTCCCATGGAAATCAATGGGAGGAATCTTCCTGTCGATGGCAGGAATAGTTCCGCAGCTGATTTTACAGCGGGACCCGCCACGCAAAATCTGCCATCTGAACAGGGCCTTACAGGTAAGGGCCGCTGAGCCCTGAACTTGTAATTTCTCAATCAGACATTTTACAGAAAGCAGGTCAAAACGAAGAGGCTAAAAATTAGGAGAAGCAATACAAAGTCATCGATATAATGCAACTTAAAACTCTCCAGGTACACAGCTCAATGTATACTAGTCTTTCCTCAATGAATTAGAATATCATCAAAAAGTTAATTTATTTCTGTAATTCAATTCAAAAAGTGAAACTCATATATTCTATAGGTTCATTATACACAGAGTGATCTATTTCCAGCATTTTTTTATTTTAATGTTGATGATTATGGCGAACTGTTAATGAAAACCAAAAATTTAGTCTCTCAGAAAATGTGAATATTGGGTAAAAGGTGAAGATTGTCGCCTCGTGGTATGACACTCTAATCAGCGAATCAACACAAAACACCCGCAAAGGTTTCCTAAGCCTTTAAATGCTCCAACAGTCCTGGTTTAGTGGCTACACAATCAGTGGTAAGATGCAGACCTGACAGTTGTCCAGAAGAGTCATTGACACCTCCACAAGGAGGGGAAGCCACAAAAGGGCATAACTAAAGAAGTTGCTGTTCACACAGCGCTGTATCCAAGCATATTAATGGAAAGTTGAGAGGAAGGAAAAACTGTGGTAGAAAAAGGTGCACAAGCAACAGGGGTGTCCGCAGCCTTGAAAGGATTGTCAAGAAAAGGCCATTCAAGAATCTGGGGGAGATTCACAAGGAGTGGACAGCGGCTGCAGTCAGGGCTTCAAGAGCCACCAGACACAGACGTATCCAGGACATGGGAGAAAACTGTCGCATTCCACGAGACAACGTCAGAAGCGTCTTACCTGGGCTAAGGAGAAAAAGGACTGGTCTGCTGCTCAGTATCCAAAGACCTTTTTTCAGATGAAAGTAAATTTTGCATTTTATTTGGAAATCTCGGTCCCAGAGTCTGGAGGAAGAGTGAAGAGACATCAATCCAAGTGTCCTGCGCTCCAGTGTGAAGTGTCCGCAGTCAGTGATGGTTTGGGGGCCGTGTCATCTGCTGGTGTTGGTCCACTGTGTTATATCAAGTCCAGAGTCAGCGCAGCGTCTAGCGGGACATTTCCCAGCACTTCATGCTTCCCTCCGCTGACAGCTTTATGGAGATGCTGATTTCATTTTCCAGCAGGACTTGGCACCTGCCCACCCTGCCAAAAGTACCAATACCTGGTGTAATAACCACAGTATCACTGCGCATGATTGGCCAGCAAACTCACCTGAGCTAAATCCCATAAAGAATCTAAAGGGTATTGTCAAGAGGAAGATGAGACCCCAGACTCAACAATGCAGACGAGCTAAAGGCCGATATCAATGCAACCTGGGCTTCCATAACACCTCAGCAGTGCCACAGGCTGATCGCCTCCATGCCATGCTGCATTGATAACAACTCCGCAGTGCCACAGGCTGATCGCCTCCATGCCACGGCGCATTGATAACACCTCAGCAGTGCCACAGGCTGATCACCCTCATGCCACGCTGCATTGATAACACCTCAGCAGTGCCGCAGGCTGATCGCCTCCATGCCACGCCACATTGATAACACCTCAGCAGTGCCACAGGCTGATCGTCTCCATGCCACGCCGCATTGATAACACCTCAGCAGTGCAACAGGCTTATCGCCCCATGCCACACCACATTGATAACGCCTCAGCAGTGCCACAGGCTGATCGCCTCCATGCCACGCCGCATTAATGCAGTAATTCATGCAAATGAGCCCCAACCAAGTATTGGGTGCATATATTGTACATACTTTTCAGTAGGACAACATTTCGGTATTAAAAATAATTTTTGATATTGGGCTTATATAATATTCAAATTTTCTGAGACACTAAAATTTGGGTTTTCTGTTACCATAATAATCAACATTAAAAGAAAAAAAAATGCTGGAAATAGATCCCTCTGTGTGTAATAAATCCATAGAATATATGAGAGACAATTTTTTTATTGAATTACTGAAATAAATGAACTTTTTGATGATATTCTAATTCATTGAGAAGGACTAGTATATATATTTATTATACAAAAATGGCGACAGTACTCTGCAAACACTAATGCCACCTAAGCACTATAGATAATCAAATATGCATGACTGCTGAATCTACTTACAATAGGGAGGTCCTTAGCGCACATTTAGATCTAATTGTGTGAGCCCACCTGCCACGACAAGGCGTCCTCTAAATGTGGGTCCCTACGCTGGTCGAACCACAGAACTGGAGGTGATTTTAATTAGTTTAATGCTGGTTCCTACCATCCCTTGATATATGTAGGCTTAGCTCCAGTTCTGGAAGTACCTTCAGCGTAGGGACCCACCTATAGGGGACACCTAGGGGACGCCTTGTCGTGGCAGGTGGGCTCACACAATTTGATCAAAATGTGCGCTAAGAACCTCCCTATTGTAAGTAGATTCAGCAGTCATGCATATTTATTTATCTATACTGCTTAGGTGGCATTAGTGTTCCTCAGAGTACTGTCGCCATTTTTGTATATTGTATTGTCTTGCAGTCTTAGGTTTCCTTGCACCTGTATACATGTGTTGTTTCATTTTGCTGGAATGTGCTGATGAAAATTTTTGGATTATATATAGAGAGATATAGATAGATAAATATGACTCCCAGTGGTGATTACAATAGTTGTGCTACTCTCAGCTGATAAATTTTTGGAAATTCACTGTGTATTTATTTTTTTGGACTGGATAAGTATTCAGATTCTCCCCTCATCTTTAAGAATGGGAGACCCAGGACCACTTGCTCCGCAGCCATGCCTCCTATACATGCACTGATCAGATGGTAGAATGGATTCGGGGGTAGATGCTGCTCACATTTTTCCATCCTGCGCAGTAATTTCCATTTTCTCCCTGCAGATACATCGCTCATGTACCAGTAATTAATGGGTAAATCACGGGCTCTCCATCTGACCTCCAACACAAGACTCCTAGACCTGGAGTGTGTAATGTCTACCTCAGCCCACCTGTTGTGAACTCATCGTCTTGGGAGATTTATTCTGGAGAAACATGACTTGTCAGCATTTCTTCGCTCTGTACAGTAAATAATAACCATAAGTGGAGTCAGGGTTAGGCGTGGGGTATAATCACATTCTCTTCCTCCATGGACTTCTGCAATTAAAGTCAAGCAGCAGGTTAAAGCTGACACATGTGAAGAGACATTTTATCATTGCATTGAAGGCAACTTGTGTTGTAGAACAGGGACTGTGCGGGATAATTTAGGATAATGCCCTAGGACAAGGAGCTGAGCCAGGCGCCTCATTACATGCACACGAGTTCATTACAGGCTCTGGGCCTCCCTCATCCCAGCTACAGATGTCTCCAGCCTTCCAGCCGGGAAGTCTCTGCTGAGTACGGTGGATAAGCCCCCCGAGATGTTCCCACCAACTGGTATTGTGAGGTCAACTCTTCCTGTACTCTCCGTCCTGTCTCTCTTCCTCTTCCCTTCCAGTGCCGTTGGTGCAAAACATTAATTAGGTTACAATGGGTATTTAAATATAAAAATGCATGCAGCTCGTGTCTTCCCCCGGCCTCGGAGAACGCTCTACCCTGGCAGGGACGTTAACAGATGCACAAAAAACACAACAAGTTCACCACCTGTGGAGCAGCCCCAAGAGGAATGGGAATATTAAGTTGTGGCTTCGATACAATATGACACATGCTGGGACCCTACATGTTCTGCATAGCAATGATATACATTCTAACACCAGCTCGGGATTTAATGTCGTCCTGTCCATACTTTAACATTGTAACATAATTTTACTTATAACTCCCTGATCTGTGGAAAAGTGAAAGGGCAACTTCTATTTTATAAGATTATCCTGCATGTAGTCTATATCACAGTGCACTGATATACTTAGTAATATTATACAGAGAATGTTTCTGCAGTAGAGAATGTACAATGATATCCTCCGACAGATACAGCAATGTATGCTATAAATATGTATATAATAGGAGGCACTTAAAAGGTATTTTTCACAATGTCAGAGTTCTTTAAATCAGGTCATCCACAAGATGGAATTGAGCCAGTGTATATATATATATATATATATATATATATATAGCACACAAGAAAATAGCGACAGCACACTGCGAACACTAATGCCACCTAAGCCACTAAATATAAATAAATATGCACTACTGCTAAATCTACTTACAATAGGGAGGTACTTAGCGCACATTTTGATCAAATTGTGTGAGCCCACCTGCCACGACAAGGCGACCTCTATGAGGTGGGAACCTATGCTGCACATACACCCAGAACTGGGACTAAACCTCCATATACCTGGGGATGGTAGGAACCAGCATTAGAGTAATTAAAATGACACAGGGCAGAATGGGAGGAGTGCACTGATCAAAAAATGGAGGCAGTCACTAACCCCACATATGTGAATCATATATATATAAAATATGCGCCCAATAAATAGCCACCTGCAGGGCCAGCATTATGTTGAGTGGTGCCTTGTGTGGTCTACAAAAGTAAAGTATACAGCAACTAATTATAAGTGCCACACAGTATGGTAATCAAGTACCAGTAACATATGTTGACCAAATAACACTATAGAATACAGTTGCCTAAATAACAATGCTATACAGCAGTGCCAACACCATAAACAAAATAGTATATTGTACAGGGCCTAAGTAGCAGAGCCACACAATAAGACAATGCAAAGACCGCTACAGTGCTAAAAAATATATACAGTGACCTTACAGCTCAAAACAAAAAGTAATCTAATAACTGTTCTGTAAAAACTGCTATACAATCAATATTAAGGTTTGTGGTGGTCACACGTATGGGTGCCAGGCCTACGCTAATTCCGTCCCTTCTACTGGATAGAAAACCATTTATTGCTGAAATCACTGGTTAAAAAGTTGTCCACTGAGAATAACCTTTTCTCATATGCTCTATATAAGGACACAGACATTATATAATAGGGTCCGTCACTCTCCCCCTCTAATAGCCTCTGGAGAAGAGCTGTTTTACATGGTCATCTATTGACTTCAATGGGCCTCATGTAAAAGAACATTGCCAGATGCCCAACCCATGCCAACATTCCAATGCCCAACCCATCCAACTGAAATGGCGGTTTAATAGTGGGACAACCCCTTGAAGGATGCCGCATATAAAGCTAGGATGCAAGGAATGGACACTATATGTTTTGCTCACAGATTAATTTTCACCGGTGTGCCATGTGTGTGAAAAGTGAATGTAAGCTCAGCGGCCAGTAAAAGCGGTGAAAGTTCAGCATCCAAAGACCCATTGACACGAACAGATAGTCGGTCAGATTCAAACACTAATGAGGGAGCGGGTACGATAATTGCTTAATGTAAATAGATGAAACTGCTATCGATTAAAGGCCATGTGCACCTCCTGACATCGTTGTCAAAAAACGACACAAAATTTCTATCTGGAGGCGTTTCCGCCACAAAAAACCCATTGAAAGCAATTGGAGACGGAAAAAAATGTCACGAACGTCCGCAGCTTTTTTTGACGCATTTTTTTCCTTTGTTTGTTGATAAAAAAAACTTTAAAAATCGCGGAAAAAAACGCATCAAAAAAAGTGTGTGGTGCAAAAAAAAAAATCGGAGCTGATTTTTCCAGGCAGAATATTCTGCCTGCAAAAAACTCTGTGTGAACAGGGCCTTCCAATGCTACCAATGCAAATGCTTTGCATACAGGTAAACGCTGGTGGAGGGAACAAACCTCGCCTGTTTTGAGGGGGAAAAAAGACAACACAAGAGACAGTGGGGAAGGAGGAGGAAGGTCATGGCGAACAGTACAATTGTTAGGGTTTGAGTACATTAAAGGGAACCTGTTACCAGCATTTCACCTATTGATCCTCACCCCTCGCCAGCCGCTGCTGTTAAGAGTTCATTGCCGTTATCCGTTCTCCTAAACTCCTCCACCGGCCGTAAATAACGGTCTGCAAACATTTTGCGCCTTTTGTGGTAATAATCCTGCAGTCTCGTTTTTCCTCCTCTTATGCCCGCCGACCGCCGAAAACTGGCCCGTGCTGAATGCCGAAATCTCGTCTGAGATAGCACGCATGTGCCTGTCACGTATGGTCCGACACCCTTCCCTGCTTTGTCCGGGCCTCAAATCTATTTTCTGTGGTGTGACGTTGTGAACAGGACATCGATGCGCAAGCGCGGGATTTTGTGTGTGCTGGGGGAGGCGAGGAGCTGTCAATCAAAAGTAAGGAGGCGGGGTTAACTCGGAAAGGCTCGAGGAATGAAGATGTGACTCTTTTCTGCTCATTAGCATACGGTGCGGGAACACTAAAAAACTGAATACTAAAGATACAGAGCGACTAAGAAGACAATTCTAGGTTATATAGAAATGATTTTTCACCCACTACCACCAGGTATTGCTGGTTTAATAGGTGAAGTGCTGGTGACGGGTTCCCTTTAAGGGAGAATGGGTCTAGGGGAAAATCATTCCCCCAAAAAATGTTTAGTTCAGTATGGACAACATCAGCTTAGCAGTGTGTGGTATGTGGAAGACAAGGAAACTATTCCACTGGAGCCAAGTATTTATGTAGCGGGTGGTCGCCACTGGGGTTTGGGCAATAAGATTCTCCATCCTCTGCACCAACGCAACCTCCTGGAACCATTCATCCAGGCTGGGAGACTCTGGTGATTTCCACTTGCGTGGAACAATTGATTTCGCTGCCTGTAATAATTGTCTGGCGAGGGATCGTTTATATGCGTACATGGTCATGGGGAACATAAACAATAATGTTGCCTCAGGGGAGTCAGGGACCAAGACTCCAGTGGTTTCATGGATGACTCTAGTCACTGCCTTCCAAAAAGATCTCAGTAAGGCTGGGTTCACACGAGCATGTTACGTCCGTAAAGGACGGAACGTATTTCGGCCGCAAGTCCCGGACCGAACACACTGCAGGGAGCCGGGCTCCTAGCATCATAGTTATGTGTGACGCTAGGAGTCTCTGCCTCTCCGTAGAACTACTGTCCCGTACTGAAAACATGATTACAGTATGGGACAGTTGTCCCGCAGCGAGGCAGGGACTCCTAGCGTCGTACATAACTATGATGCTAGAAGCCCGGCTCCCTGCAGTGTGTTCGGTCCGGGACTTGCGGCTGAAATACGTTCCGTCCTTTACAGACGTAACATGCTCGTGTCAACCCAGCCTAAGGGGCAACCCCACCAAATGTGTGTCCTAAAGCCGCCAGGTGCGCCACAGCGCCAGTAGCAATCAGGGACCGGGGGACCATTTATGGAGTATAGCTGGGACACGATACCATCTAGATACAATCTTACAGCTGGTTTCTTGAGCACGAGGGGCTTTAGAAGGATTTTGGGGAAAATAGAAGCATCTATACCATTGCACGTTAGGGAATTCTTCACTTAATTCACGTTCCCAGGCTTTGCAGGATGGGGGAAGCTGTTGTGACCATTGGGTGATCGAATTGTGATTGTCTAGAGATGGAAATCAGGAGTATAACCATCGAGGATGAGAACAAAATTCACTGGGTGCCGGACACTTCTTCTGGAGGGATCCAAACCCATCAGGATCCCTTGAGGGGACGGTTTAAAGGAGACAACTTCAATATGGCCCGCATTCTCCTCCATGGGGTTCCTGTGTACGGGTATTTTAGGCAGAGACGCTCCTTTTCTGAGTTCCCAGCCTCATCTTATATCTTCCCCCTAAAAAGAACATTTTTAAAGAGCTCGTTCTGCCTCATATTTCCATTGTAGCATCGGTATACACATTTAGAGGGAGAGGCCGGGCCATGCCATGCACTTTCTTTTTGTGATCGTTATAATGCATTTATATTACTGTGCAGCTCGATTCTTATAAAATGCTGGTTAAATCAAGCTCTTCTTTGTGTAGCCGACTCCAGGCTTAATATATACAATGAAGAAAGGAATTCTTATTATGTAGATGGATTCAACAATAGGATTTGTTGTGAGTACTCATTTGCATGTCACTACCCAGAATCCTGTGCTGCGATGTAAGCGCTGCATGCTGAGTAATTGCCTGCAATATGCGGCTTTGTCATTTTTAGAAACTTTTATACGTGATGTTATCTCTGCTTCTCTTTGTGTCATGTCCTCAACTCTTAAATGCGGTATTTATTAGGTGACAGCTTTTCTTATCCGGACATCAGAACTAATTGTAAACTTTTTACAAACACCGTACAAATTCCTGTATACAAAGGAGGCGGTCACGTTGAAGTTATTTATGAAGATGTAGCTAATAAGAGGTCAGCATGTTATATTTTAACCAGCTCAGAAGCTTTCAGGTTCATCCTATTCGTGGCTCAGCTCAACCTCAAATTGAGACGTAACCACTCTTTAGTGAATGGATAGGCTGCATTCTCAGTGATGTCACTGCTACTCTCTAGTGAATGGATAGGCTGTATTCTCAGTGATGTCACTGATACTCTAGTGAATGGATAGGCTTTATACTCAGTGATGTCACTGATACTCTAGTGAATGGATAGGCTGCATTCTCAGTAATGTCACTATTCTCTAGTGAATGGATAGGCTGCATTCTCAGTGATGTCACTATTCTCTAGTGAATGGATAGGCTGCATTCCCAGTGATGTCACTGCAACTCTAGTGAATGGATATGCTGCATTCCAAGGGATGTCACTGTTACTCTAGTGAATGGATAGGCTGCATTCCCAGGGATGTCACTGCTACTCTAGTGAATGGATAGGCTGTATACTCAGTGATGTCACTGATACTCTAGTGAATGGATAGGCTGCATTCTCAGTAATGTCACTATTCTCTAGTGAATGGATAGGCTGCATTCTCAGTGATGTCACTATTCTCTATTGAATGGATAGGCTGCATTCCCAGTGATGTCACTGCAACTCTAGTGAATGGATATGCTGCATTCCCAGGGATGTCACTGCTACTCTAGTGAATGGATAAGCTGTATACTCAGTGATGTCACTGCTACTCTAGTGAATGGATAGGCTGCATTCCCAGGGATGTCACTGTTACTCTAGTGAATGGATAGGCTGCATTCCCAGGGATGTCACTGCTACTCTAGTGAATGGATAGGCTGTATACTCAGTGATGTCACTGCTACTATAGTGAATGGATAGGCTGCATTCTCAGTGATGTCACTATTCTGACTCCATGACCAGGCTGTAAGTTGTAGGGCCCTTGAGACAATCTCACTGTATATGTCTGTATTGAACCGGTACTCACACCAAGACACTGTCAGATAGCGTCAACTCAGCTGAAGAGGCACGTGGGAAGTTTCCAGAGAAGTTTATTTTCAGGCTGAAATACTTGTAAGGTACACAAACCAGCAGGTGAAAAGATGATATTTTGCCAGAGTTGAGCAGGAGATGACTACACAGTATGGGAACCATGAGGAAAGACAACTAAGCACAGAAAGAAGGGAGGAGCTATTACCTCAGAGCCTAGCTACAGGGAGATAGCAGGGACAAACTAAATAAAGCAAAGCAACTGCAATAGGAGCATATAACATAACATGACAGTGAATAGAAACCTAAGTCGAGGGACATGACACTCCCCGTCTGAAATCTTTAGATTTCACAATAAAATCAAACTTGAAAGAATGTCCTTGAATAATGTCCAGTAGTGGATCCTGGAACCTGAAAGACAAAAGGAACATGCAAACAATGACAATAGTTATAGTCCAAGTCTGTTGCCGATAGTCCACAACAGTAGGTATCCGCTTGTACAAGTTCCAAGTAAGAAACCCATCTTCGGATCGGGGAAGCCGCAACGTGCCAATACTTCCACCAACCCACTGTATATTCCAAATGGTAAGGTGTTCCAAATATAACACAGCTAGCAGCCAGCTGGGGGCTGTGTCCTTTATGTGCCTTCTTTCTTTGGAAGAAGAAGCACTAGTTCAGTGATTGGGCGGAAGAAAACTCGCACTGAGCCTCCTTTGGTCACCTTGACCTCTACCTTTCGAGTCTTTCCATCATCACTAGGCATAACCTTGGTAACAAGACCCATTGGCCATTCATTGCGATGGGCTTCCTTATCCTTTAGAAGAACAAGGTCACCTTCCTGGAGGTTAGGTCTCGACGTCTGCCATTTGTGACGGCTTTGAAGTATGTGCAAATACTCTGTCTTCCAGCGGTGCCAGAACACGTTGGACAGGTATTGTACCTGTTTCCATTGGCGTCGGTAAATGTCGCTGTGGTCAAAGATTCCCGGAGGGATTGCAGCAGTCCCGATCTTCTGGGTAAGAAGCGTAGCTGGGGTAAGAATAACTGGGGAATCAGGGTCCGAGGATACTGGGACTAGTGGCCTTGCATTGATTATAGCGGACACCTCTGCAAGAAAGGTGACCAAGATCTCATGAGTAAGCAAAGACTTGTGATCCAGCAACATGGAGTCAAGGATTTTGCGTGCAATTCCAATCATGCGTTCCCATGATCCTCCCATGTGAGACGAATGTGGAGGGTTAAACACCCATGTGCACCCATTGTTAGACAAGAAATTGTCTAACTGCAGTTCTTTGCTGGCTCCCACGAAGTTAGTGCCGCAGTCAGACCTCAGTTGCTTGACGGGTCCTCGGATAGAGAAGAATCTTCGGAGGGCATTGATGAAGCAAGAAGAATCCATAGACTCAATCACTTCGATGTGTACTGCTCGGATGCTGAGACATCTAAACAGCACAGCCCACCGTTTGCTGTTTGCGACTCCACCACGGGTCCTTCGTGTAACAACTGACCATGGGCCAAAGACATCCACCCCAACATAAGTAAAGGGCGGTTCCGTACTTAGTCGGTCTGCTGGGAGATTTGCCATTTGTTGTTGATGGTGTCTTCCTCTTAACTTATGACACTTGACACATTTATGGAGCACGGAAGAGATGCATCTCTTCATCCCTACGATCCACAAGCCGGCTGACCTGATGGCACCTTCCGTAAACTGTCTGCCTTGGTGCTGCACTCTTTCATGATGGTGTCGGACCAATAGTGTAGCAATATGATGCCGACCTGGTATAATGACAGGATTTTGTTCCTTGCTACTTAGATCAGATCTCACTATACGGCCGCCCACTCTCAGCAATTTGTGATGATCAAGCACTGGATTCAGTTCAAAGAGTGCACTGCTCTTGGAAAGATTGATACCCTTTGTAATATTGTCAATCTCCTGACTGTATACTTCTTGTTGCACACAACGGGTAATGACTTCTTCAGCATGTTCGATGTCTGCGACAGTAGGGTGTTCTTTACAGATATGCCAGCCATGACACTCTGATGTGTCCTTAGCAAAGCAGTGAGCGATATGAATTAGGTGAGCAACAGCTCGCACAATAGATGACCAATTTGAGAAGCGCTCAAAGCGATGTGACTTCAGCTTCAATTTCGGAATTACAGAAGTGAAGAGCGTGGTATTTGTAGGCCTGATTTCCTTGTCAGACTCGGGATCCACCATCTCATAGGTGGTGTTGGTAGGAATTAAACAGGGATCCTCATACAAGAATCTTGGAGGTGACAACCACATGTCACATAGGCCTGCTGCCGGTTCAGGTCTTGTTCCACGATCAGCTGGGTTAAGGTCAGTGGAGATGTACTGCCACTGCCCAGGAGTAGAAAAACTTCTAATGCGTTCTACTCTGTTGCTGACATATACATAGAATTGTTTTGTTTGGTTGTATATATAACCAAGCACAACTTTACTATCTGTGTAGAAAGCAAATGAATCAATTGCAATGTCCATTTCGTTTTTAATAACTTCAGCAATCTCTACTGCTAGCACAGCTGCACAAAGCTCAAGTCTTGGCACAGAGTGTGCAGGTTTTGGGGTTAGTTTGGCCTTACCCAGGACAAATCCACAGTGAGGCTTGTTGGTTCCTGGGATTCTCAGATAGGCTACTGCAGCTATGGCTTCGATAGACGCATCAGAGAAAATGTGTATTTCTCTTCTGATGGCAGCTGAAAGAGAGCTGGGAACGTAACAACGTGAGACTTGGAGTTGTTCTAATATTTTCAGAGACTCCTTCCATATCTTCCACCTTTGTTGTTTCTCAATAGGCGGAGAAGTATCCCAGTCTATGTTCTCGGTGGTAAACTGTCTCAGCAATTTCTTGCCTTGAATGGTGACGGGGGCTATGAAGCCAAGAGGATCATAGATGCTGTTCACAACAGATAAAACTCCTCGCTTGGTAAAAGGTTTGTCACTGGCTGACACTTGGAAGGTGAATGTGTCTTGCTTAATGTCCCACAGCAAACCTAGGCTACGTTGTATAGGAGGAACATCAGAACCAAGATCGAGGTCTTTCAAGTTGGTTGCATGATCTTCAGAGGGGAACGCTTTCATTACCTTCTGGCTGTTAGAGATAATCTTGTGAAGTCTGAGATTTGCTACAGACAGCATTGCCTGCGTTCTGGTGAGGAGATCGATTGCCTCTTCACTTGTGGGTAAGGATTTAAGTCCATCGTCTACATAGAAGTTCTTCTCAACAAATTGACGAGCATCAGATCCATACCCCTTCTCACCTTCCTGGGCTGTCCTTCTCAATCCATAGATTGCTACAGCAGGAGAGGGGCTGTTGCCGAAGACATGTACCTTCATCCGGTAATCTGTGACCTTGTTGTTGACATCATTGTCTTTGTGCCATAGAAACCTGAGGTAGTTCCTGTTGTCTTCCTTGACAATGAAGCAGTGGAACATTTGCTGGATGTCAGCCATTACTGCAACAGGTTCTTGTCTGAAGCGGATGAGTACTCCTATGAGGTTGTTGTTTAGGTTAGGCCCAGTGAGGAGCAGGTTGTTTAGAGAAACGCCTTCATGCTGAGCGCTGGAATCAAACACCACTCTGATTTGATTAGGCTTGCGAGGGTGATACATGCCAAAGGATGGAAGGTACCAGCATTCTTCTCCTTCCTTCAGTGGTGGTGCAGGTTCTGCATGATCTCTATCAAATATATTTTGCATGAAGTCTACAAAATGTTTTTCCATCTCTGGTTTCCTCTTTAGGGTGCGTTTTAAAGAGGAAAATCTCGAAACTGCTTGCTGTAGATTGTTTGGTAATTTTGGTCTTGGGGAACGGAAAGGCAAAGGTGCTACCCAGCTGTTAGACTCATCCTGAGCAAATTCTTTGTCCATAACCTTGAGAAATTCTTTATCCTCTCTTGCAAGTGCCAACTTATTGTCTTCACTTGTAGAATTGAACACTGTTGCTCCAAGACTGTCATCCCAGGACAGGAATGTGTTCATATTATCTTGGTGGTCAAGCTGCCACTTACTGTTGTTCAGCTTCTCTTTCACCCAGTAATGGTGTGGGCATGGCTGAAAATAAGTGTTGCGACCATTTGGCAAAATGTGAGTTTTAAATGAGGAAATCTTGGTAGGCTTCTTCATCTTGTCTATACAGACGTTGCCTATGATAACCCAACCTAAATCAAGGCGTTGGGCAAACGGAGCATCATGTGGTCCGTTGATTTGCTGGCGTACCTTATGTACCCTGAGAATGTCTCTACCGAGCAGAAGTAGGATCTCTGCACTCTTGTCAAGGGCTGGTATTTCTTTCGCTATAGCCCTTAGATGAGTGTGATGAAGAGCAGCCTCTGACGTAGGAATCTCATCTTTGTTGGATGGTATCTGGTTGCACTCAACAAGTGTGGGTAAGGGTATCTCCTGATTGTTGAGAGAAGCCACTATAAGTCCACTGGCTCTTCTTCCGGAGACCTCTGTAATGCCACTACAAGTACCCAAGGTGTAAGGGTAAGCATCTCCTTTTAAGTTGAACAGGTCAAAGAGTTCTGATCTTGCGAGTGAACGGTTGCTCTGATCGTCCAGGATGGTATACACCTTTACGGCCCTTTCCGGTTGACCCTTGGGGTATACGTTGACTAGACATATCTTTGCGCAGGACTTGTCGCAAAGGTCGTCTCCGCAGACTTCTGTGCATGAAGAAGATACAGTAGTAAGATTTGCTGCTTGCTCTGCATTCTCCCCGCCATGATTTATCGCAGGAGTGGAATGTGCAGGTGGAGCAGGACTGAATTGAGATGGATGGAGCGCTTGCACATGGTCCTCACAGCCGCACTCTATGCATTTAATAGTAGTTTTACAGTCTTTAGCGAAATGTTCAGTAGACGCACAACATCGGTAACATACCCTAAATTTCTTTAGAAGCTCTTTGCGTTCCTGGAGCGGTTTCTTTCTGAAGCCAATGCATTTCTTGAGAGGATGTGGCTTCTTATGAATAGGACATAGGCGATTAGGATTTTCAATCTTTTCACCTTGGTTGTACTTGTCTGGAGCTGATGAGGGTGTGGGAAGGACATCAGTCTTTTTCACTGACACTGGACCTCTGTGGTTTCTATAGTTAGAACGTGGGCTGTCGTACTTAGGATGGGGTGAACCAGGACCACTGGACTCACTGGAGGTAAAGCTTGGGTCATTCTTGGATTCTGCAATGTTCCTGATAAATTCACAGAAGTAAGAAAATGGAGGAAAGGAGACTTGCTTTTCTTTTTTGTATCTCGACCCAAGTGTAGTCCACCTTTCTTGAATATTGTACGGCAGCTTGGAAACTATTGGGTTTACCCCACGAGCTGTGTCTAGGTAACTGAGGCCAGGTAGGTGTGGGTCTGCCTTGGCCAGCTGGAGCTCTAAGAGTAGGTCGCTGAGCTCTTGGAATTTTTCATTGTCTTTGCCAGATATTTTTGGAAAACCTTGCAGCCGTTTAAACAGAGCATTCTCTATGGCTTCAGGACTGCCAAAGCTTTGTTCCAGTCTCTCCCAAGCAGCGATGAGGCCTGCAGTTGGATTCTCAATGTGGACAGATCTCAATCTCTTGACACGTTCTGTAGACTGTGGACCGAGCCACCTGATCAGCAGATCTAGTTCTTCAGCAGCAGTAATGCCAATGTCACTAATAACGGTTCTGAAGGCACATTTCCAGCCCCTGTAGTTCTCAGGCTGGTCGTCAAACCTTGTGAGGCCGGTTTTAGTAAGTTCGCGGCGAACCATGTATCTTGCAAACTCTGTCATGTCAGTTCTCTCTGACTTTGGGCAGAGTATTGCTGGCTGAGTAGTGCTGATCATATTATTTGCGGTGTTCTGGCTAAGAGACATAGGGAAATACGGGTCTGCACGGGCGTTCAATCCAGGAGATAGTTTAAAGTCCATAGGTTTAGCTACACATGGAACTGGAACTATGTGGTTGTCAGGAGTCTGGTGACTTGCTAGCATATTGGATTTCACCTGGGCGTCTGTGTAATGAGCTTGCTGAGGTGCAGGGTTCTGGTGCAATGTGGTATGTGGAGAAAGGTAAGGATGACAAATTGGTAATGCATTGTACTGACCTTGGATGCAGAATGCTGCAGAAGAATCTGTGCCCCGTTGCTCTGGAGAAATATTTGCGCTGTCAGGATCATTAGCAGCAATCACAGGTTCACTGTTTTGGCTTAGTACGTAGTCTCTTGTGCGCTTAAGAGGATCTTCTACCTCCACTTCACATACACTGATGCTGTCTCTTTCACTTCCCCTGCCAGCTTCTTCTAAAACCTTTAACCTTGCCATAGCTGTGGCATGCTCGCATTGTTTGTTTAAAGTTTCTATTTCCGCCTTTTGGCGCGCTGCATCGGCTTCCATATCTGCCTTCTTTTGCGCAAAGACGGCCTGTATTTTAGTAGCCTCTGCTTCTGCCCGCGCTCTTATGAGCTGTTCGCTGAGCGTGGAATATTTTGAAGATCTTGACTTAGAAGATAGTTTTGAACGACTGGTAGACTTAGAAATGCGAGACGACGTTTCCTGTAATTGCGCGATTCTTGCCTCTGTGTTAGACTTAATTTTGCATACTAGGCTGTCTCGTTCCAAATTAAGTTTCTGGAAGCTTTCAAATTCTTCTAAAGAATCCTTTGTATTAAGTTTCTTCAAAATGCCAACATATTCCTGGCTTTTCATTGAATAATGTTCATATGCTGTACAAAGCTGTTCTAGAGCTCCCTCTAGTGGTGAAACATTGTGAGCAGGCTGTGAGATGGTGGAGATGTGACTCAGCAATCTTTGCCATAAGTTTGAGACAGCAGAAGAAAGTTCATGTTTTGCACCTTCTAGATTCTCTGTAACCTTCCATGTAGGCTTAGCAGAGCGTTTAGCTCTCTCACTGTACTGCAGACTAGGATCCATACTTTCTTCTGACTGTAGGTACTGTTCACCTTGAGAAGACTGTGCAATGTTCTCTTCAGACATGACACCTCACAGACAGGATGTGGATAATACAGAGGTGGGGGTGCTAGCTTGCTAGAAGGGTCTATGCTGTGGGGTCACACACACTGATGATTTCTTCTGCAGGCAGTTGCTTGTCTGTGACTATCTCTGCAGGAGCTGCACACTGACTATACAGCTGGATCTGGCAGATATATAAGCATCTTTTCACTATTCTGACTCCATGACCAGGCTGTAAGTTGTAGGGCCCTTGAGACAATCTCACTGTATATGTCTGTATTGAACCGGTACTCACACCAAGACACTGTCAGATAGCGTCAACTCAGCTGAAGAGGCACGTGGGAAGTTTCCAGAGAAGTTTATTTTCAGGCTGAAATACTTGTAAGGTACACAAACCAGCAGGTGAAAAGATGATATTTTGCCAGAGTTGAGCAGGAGATGACTACACAGTATGGGAACCATGAGGAAAGACAACTAAGCACAGAAAGAAGGGAGGAGCTATTACCTCAGAGCCTAGCTACAGGGAGATAGCAGGGACAAACTAAATAAAGCAAAGCAACTGCAATAGGAGCATATAACATAACATGACAGTGAATAGAAACCTAAGTCGAGGGACATGACAGTCACGGATACTCTAGGGAATGGATAGGCTGCATTCTCAGTGATGTCACTGCTACTCTCTAGTGAATGGATAGGCTGTATTCTCAGTGATGTCACTGATACTCTAGTGAATGGATAGGCTTTATACTCAGTGATGTCACTGATACTCTAGTGAATGGATAGGCTGCATTCTCAGTAATGTCACTATTCTCTAGTGAATGGATTGGCTGCATTCTCAGTGATGTCACTATTTTCTAGTGAATGGATAGGCTGCATTCCCAGTGATGTCACTGCAACTCTAGTGAATGGATATGCTGCATTCCCAGGGATGTCACTGTTACTCTAGTGAATGGATAGGCTGCATTCCCAGGGATGTCACTGCTACTCTAGTGAATGGATAGGCTGTATACTCAGTGATGTCACTGATACTCTAGTGAATGGATAGGCTGCATTCTCAGTGATGTCACTATTCTCTATTGAATGGATAGGCTGCATTCCCAGTGATGTCACTGCAACTCTAGTGAATGGATATGCTGCATTCCCAGGGATGTCACTGCTACTCTAGTGAATGGATAGGCTGTATACTCAGTGATGTCACTGCTACTCTAGTGAATGGATAGGCTGCATTCCCAGGGATGTCACTGTTACTCTAGTGAATGGATAGGCTGCATTCCCAGGGATGTCACTGCTACTCTAGTGAATGGATAGGCTGCATTCCCAGGGATGTCACTGTTACTCTAGTGAATGGATAGGCTGCATTCCCAGGGATGTCACTGCTACTCTAGTGAATGGATAGGCTGTATACTCAGTGATGTCACTGATACTCTAGTGAATGGATAGGCTGCATTCTCAGTAATGTCACTATTCTCTAGTGAATGGATAGGCTGCATTCTCAGTGATGTCACTACTCTCTATTGAATGGATAGGCTGCATTCCCAGTGATGTCACTGCAACTCTATTGAATGGATAGGCTGCATTCCCAGTGATGTCACTGCAACTCTAGTGAATGGATATGCTGCATTCCCAGGGATGTCACTGTTACTCTAGTGAATGGATAGGCTGCATTCCCAGGGATGTCACTGCTACTCTAGTGAATGGATAGGCTGTATACTCAGTGATGTCACTGATACTCTAGTGAATGGATAGGCTGCATTCTCAGTAATGTCACTATTCTCTAGTGAATGGATAGGCTGCATTCTCAGTGATGTCACTATTCTCTATTGAATGGATAGGCTGCATTCCCAGTGATGTCACTGCAACTCTAATGAATGGATATGCTGCATTCCCAGGGATGTCACTGCTACTCTAGTGAATGGATAAGCTGTATACTCAGTGATGTCACTGCTACTCTAGTGAATGGATAGGCTGCATTCCCAGGGATGTCACTGTTACTCTAGTGAATGGATAGGCTGCATTCCCAGGGATGTCACTGCTACTCTAGTGAATGGATAGGCTGTATACTCAGTGATGTCACTGCTACTATAGTGAATGGATAGGCTGCATTCCCAGTGATGTCACGGATACTCTAGGGAATGGATAGGCTGCATTCTCAGTGATGTCACTGCTACTCTCTAGTGAATGGATAGGCTGTATTCTCAGTGATGTCACTGATACTCTAGTGAATGGATAGGCTTTATACTCAGTGATGTCACTGATACTCTAGTGAATGGATAGGCTGCATTCTCAGTAATGTCACTATTCTCTAGTGAATGGATTGGCTGCATTCTCAGTGATGTCACTATTCTCTAGTGAATGGATAGGCTGCATTCCCAGTGATGTCACTGCAACTCTAGTGAATGGATATGCTGCATTCCCAGGGATGTCACTGTTACTCTAGTGAATGGATAGGCTGCATTCCCAGGGATGTCACTGCTACTCTAGTGAATGGATAGGCTGTATACTCAGTGATGTCACTGATACTCTAGTGAATGGATAGGCTGCATTCTCAGTGATGTCACTATTCTCTATTGAATGGATAGGCTGCATTCCCAGTGATGTCACTGCAACTCTAGTGAATGGATATGCTGCATTCCCAGGGATGTCACTGCTACTCTAGTGAATGGATAGGCTGTATACTCAGTGATGTCACTGCTACTCTAGTGAATGGATAGGCTGCATTCCCAGGGATGTCACTGTAACTCTAGTGAATGGATAGGCTGCATTCCCAGGGATGTCACTGCTACTCTAGTGAATGGATAGGCTGTATACTCAGTGATGTCACTGCTACTATAGTGAATGGATAGGCTGCATTCTCAGTGATGTCACGGATACTCTAGTGAATGGATAGGCTGCAATCTCAGTGATGTCACGGATACTCTAGTGAATGGATAGGCTGCATTCTCAGTGATGTCACTATTCTCTAGTGAATGGATAGGCTGCATTCCCAGTGATGTCACTGCAACTCTAGTGAATGGATATGCTGCATTCCCAGGGATGTCACTGTTACTCTAGTGAATGGATAGGCTGCATTCCCAGGAATGTCACTGCTACTCTAGTGAATGGATAGGCTGTATACTCAGTGATGTCACTGCTACTATAGGGAATGGATAGGCTGCATTCTCAGTGATGTCACGGATACTCTAGTGAATGGATAGGCTGCATTCTCAGTGATGTCACGGATACTCTAGTGAATGGATAGGCTGCATTCTCAGTGATGTCACTATTCTCTAGTGAATGGATAGGCTGCATTCTCAATGATGTCACTATTCTCTAGTGAATGGATAGGCTACATTCTCAGTGATGTCACTGATACTCTAGTGAATGGATAGGCTGCATTCCCAGGGATGTCACTGCTACTCTAGTGAATGGATAGGCTGTATACTCAGTGATGTCACTGCTACTCTAGTGAATGGATAGGCTGCATTCCCAGGGATGTCACTGCTACTCTAGTGAATGGATAGGCTGTATTCTCAGTGATGTCACCTCTACTCTAGTAAATGGATAGGCTTTATACTCAGTGATGTCACCACTGCTCTCTAGTGAATGGATAGGCTGCATTCTCGGTGATGTCACCTCTACTCTAGTGAATGGATAGACTTTAGGGTCAGTTCACACAGAGCTCTTTGACATGTATTTTGTGGCGGAAACCGGGTCGAAAAATGCGCCAAAAAACGACCGAAAATGGCTCCCATTGATTTTAATGGGAGGCGGAGGCGGTTTTTTCCCACGAGCGGAAAACCGGCTCACGGCAAAAAGAAGCGACATGCCCTATCTTTGGGCGTTTACGTCTCTGACCTCCCATTGACATCAATGGGTGGCAGAGAAAGCGTATTTCGCTGCGTTTTTTGCCTGCGGTGCTCAATGGCCGCGGGCGAAAGACGCCGCAAAAAAACACGCCTGATAAAAATATGACGGAATTTGAGGTCGAATTTCTGCCTGCAAAAAACTCAGTGTGAGCATAGCCTTATACTCAGTGATGTCACCACTGCTCTCTAATGAATGTCTAGGCTGCATTCCCAGTGATGTCACTGCTACTCTAGTGAATGGATATGCTGCATTCTCAGTGATGTCACCACTGCTCTCTTTTTTTTTTTTAATCAGTTCAATTTTATTCAAAAAAACTCCACATTATTACAGGTCATTGTACGTTCTCATACAGTGTATAAGCAAATTTCAACAGACCCAATTATTTACATCCAACCAAACATTCCCTTCCCCCCAACTCCCCCTTGTATCCCCCCAGCCGGTCTTCTCAGTACCACTTTTCCAATCCTCTCTCCGTCTCTTCCCCTTTTCCCTTCCCCATCTTACTCCTGCTCTCCGTATGTACCCCCCCGTCAGTGGCCCTATACCTGAACTTGTTGCCTTAGTGTCATTAGCTCCACAGAAGCATACCCAGATTGATCAATCCACCTAGCCCATTGTTTTTCAAACTTGACCTTGGACCCCCTCTTGGAGTATATCCTATATTCCATCAGAACCTGTGAGTTAAGTGCCCCTATGATTTCTTGTTTTGATGGTGGCTCCGCATCCAGCCAGTGCTTTGCTATTCCTTTCCTCACTTGATACAGTATTTTAGCAATTGCCAACCCTGACATCCTATCCCCCACCAAATCTCCAACATACCCTAGCAGCATTACCACAGGATCCCATGGAATCTGTACCTCAAACACTCTCCCCACTAGTTCCAATATTTCCGTCCACAGACTCCCCAACCTCCCGCATGTCCAGAACATATGAAGGATGTCTGCTTTTTCCTCCGGGCACCTAGGGCACTTGGCATCCGCTCTTAATCCCATTTGTTTCAGCACCCACGGGGTCCTATACACCCTATGTATCAGAAACAACTGCGATCTTCGTTGTGCTACATTAATGGACAAAGTACATGTTGCTGCCAATACCGCCTCCCAGTGGTCTGTTGTAATAGGACCCACATCCCTCTCCCATACAGCTTTCACTGGTGCCATAGGGTCCCCCAGATGTTCCACCAATAACCTGCGATAAACCAATGAAATTAATCCTTTTGATGTAACTGCTTTTGCAATATGCTCCAACACCCCCGTGGCATGCATCGTCAGGTCCACGCTGACCGCTTGTGTCTGCACAGCATGCCGAATCTGCAGGTACTGATAGAACATGCGGGAGTCCAGTTGAAACTCCTCCCTCATTTGCTGAAAAGATTTAAGTATGTCTCCCTCGTACAACTGGCTCAATCGTATTATGCCTCGCTGCTCCCACCCCTGCATCCCTTCCAATTTACCCAATTCCCCCAAATAAGCATTCCTCCAGAGTGGTGTATATTTAGTGCACTCTCCTATCCCCAGCAATTGCTTGCACTGCCACCACACCTTGTGTATGAGCAGCAGAGTGGGTCTGGTACTCGCCATCTGTTTATAGCTGTGCGCTTCCAGTCCTGCCAACGGGTTCTCCCCCCCCCCAGATATGATAGGATGCGCGCACTGGACCCCCATGTCTCTTCCTGCTCCCACCTCCAAAAATGTTGACATTGGGCAGCTAAATAATACACCCAAGCATTGGGCACAGCCAGGCCCCCCTCCTCCTTTGGCAGCTGTAATTTCTCCAGTTTAATCCTAGGTACCCCCTTCTTCCATACTAGGTCCCTAAAAAGGTTATGCAATCTCCTGAACCAATATTTGGGGATCCATACCGGGGAGTTATGTAGGACATACAGCACCTGGGGCATAAGGATCATTTTAATCAGATTCGTCCTACCCAGAGCCGATAGCGGTAACTTATTCCACGCCTCTACTTTGGCTTTTATCGTTGTTAACAGTGGCATTACATTAAGGGACATATAATCCTGTGCTTTCGCCGTCACCCTAACCCCCAAATACTTAAACTCCGTGACCACAGGTACCTCCACCTCCTCTTCCCCATTCTGGATAACCCCCGGGTCCATGAGCATTAAAGCCGATTTTGACCAATTAATGAGTAGTCCTGAATATTTCCCAAACCGCTTAATTAGGGCCATCACTAACGGTAGTGTGCGCTCGGTGTCCGCCATGAATAACAGCATATCATCTGCGTATAGTGCAATTCTTTCCTCCACCCCCCCATATCTCAACCCCTGAATATGTTCATGTTGTCTCACTGCACACGCCAAGGGTTCCACCGCCAACGCGAACAACAATGGAGATAATGGACATCCCTGACGCGTTCCCCGCTCCAGCGCAAACCGATCCGATAGCACCCCATTCACCCTTATCTTTGCTGTCGGGGCTACATACAACAACTTTACCCATTTTATATAATTAGGGCCAAATCCCATTTTCTCCAGAACTGACCACAAATATTTCCACTCCACGCAATCGAATGCTTTAGCCGCATCTAAAGACATAATGGCTCTCCCCCCACGATTATCCGGCAGAACTTGTAAATTTAAGAACAGCCGTCTCAGATTCACCGCCGTCGATTTGGATGGCATAAAGCCGGCCTGATCTCCATGTACCACCCCAGCCACTACTTTAGCTAGTCTAAGCGCCAATACTTTCGCCATGATTTTAATATCCGCCGTTAGTAGGGAAACTGGTCTATAAGAGCCCGGGAGCTGGGGATCCTTCCCCTCTTTAGGCAGAACTACTATGGTCGCTTCATACATTGTTTCCGGAAGCCTCCCCCTATCAAAGCTATCTAAAAGAGTGGCCAATAACTGCGGTGCGAGCTCCTCCCCATATTCCTTAAAAACTTCCACCGGAAGACCATCCGGCCCCGGCGCCTTTTCACTGGCCAGTATCCCTATAGCCGCCTGGAGTTCCTCCAGATATATGGGCTCCTCCAATTTCCCTCTCTCCTCCCCTCCCAACCTAGGAAGTTCTGTCTCCCCTATATACTCTTCCAGCTGCTGAGGTGTGTGCTCTGCCCTAGAGGCATACAAATCCGAGTAAAACTGCTGAAACACTTTCAAAATCTGTCCTGTATCCGTCTCCAACTTCCCCCCCTCCTCCTTAATATTGTGTATGTAGTTATTCTCCCTCTGAGCCTGCGCCATCCTTGCCAACAGCCGTCCAGTATTTTCCCCCTCCTCATAATATTGGCGTTTTAAAAACATCCTTTTGTTATCTGCCCTCTCCAACTGATGCTGTTTTAACAACCGCTGCGCCTCCACCCAATGCTTCAGTGTGTCTGGTGTGTTATCTATTATATGCAGCCTTTCTGTCTCCGTTACCCTTTCCAACAGCGCTTCTCCTAATTGTCTAGACCGTGTTTTTACTGCTGAAATGTGCTGGATGAACACCCCTCTCAGCCACGCCTTCATCGCGTCCCGCAGTATCGCTTGCGGTACCGTTCCCGAGTTGAACTGAAAGTATTCCTTTATGAGGTCTAAAATTTGTTTATTATCTATCAGCTTCAGCCAAAAGGCATTGAGTTTCCAGCACCCTTGCCCCCGCCCTGTCCTCCCCTCCGTCTCTACCTTCATTAACAAAGGAGAATGATCCGATAACGCTCTTTGCAAGTATTCTATCTGGGCTACAAATGGTACCGCTGCCGGAGAGCACAAGATTAGGTCTATCCTGGATAAAGACTGATATGTGGAAGACGCACAAGAATACTGATAGCTATTTGGATGTTTATCCCTCCATATGTCCCGCCAACCCATTTCAGCAACAAGATGGCCAAACGCTGTTAAACCTCCCCCTCTCATGCCGAATTTATCCATATTGGTATTCAATACTGCGTTAAAATCCCCCATCACTAGTAACGGCACCTCCGGGTATCTAGCCAGTTCCTCCACCACTTTCTTGATACATCCGCTAGAAAATGGAGGGGGAACATACAACACCACCAACACACAAGTCCAATGATACATCGTACAGTGTACCCCCACATACCGCCCCTCCCCATCCTGGAAGGAGTCGTGACATATAAATGGCACTGCCCTATGTATGAGAAGTCTCACCCCCCTTGAATATGTAGTATGGTAAGAATGAAAACTATGGCCTACCCAGGCCCTATGCAACATGGAAACTGAATCCCTAGTCATATGCGTCTCCTGCAATCCTATCACCCTCGACTCCTGTTTCCTAATAAAATCAAATACCGCCTGTCGTTTTCTGGCTTCCCGCAGGCCCCGTACATTCCAGGACAAACAATTAAGTGATCCCATCATCCCTCAACATATCCCAACACATCCTTTCCTGTTCTCGTAATTGTACATATCTGACCGGCTGGGTCTTCTTTCCCTCCCTCCCCTCCCCCCCCTGCAACCTCCCCCGTAAACCTACCCCTTTCCAAGGGTTGGGGCGACAGAACGTATCTGCCATTACCCATAACAAGCGTCGGCAGGTCAACTCCGCCCACCGTACATTCAACAATACCATAACTCGTTATGCACTTTTCCCGCTTAACTGACCATCCCTCCCGCTGCCATTTTCTTGCAAATAAACAACCATCCCTTCAACATATCGGTACCCCTCAATGTCCAAAAACACATTCCTCCTCTTCCGGTCTTCCGCGTTCACCGCAACTATGCCCTCCAGCTCCAAGTCCAAACATGACCAGGAACCCTCAATGCCATATCTTGCAACTTTTTACGACACCTGGTTCAGTCCTGCAACCCCATCCTCCTTTTGTCAGCCGGTCTGTTCCGGATCAACGCCGTCCCTCTGCCGGTCTCAGCTGACTTTCATGGGTATCCAACCATCTAACCGCTTCCCTCGGTGTCTCGAAAAAGGAAGTTGTGCCCAGCGCCACCACTCTCAGACGGGCAGGATACATCATGGAATATTGCACTTGTAACGCCCTTAGGCGTCTCTTTATATCCATAAACTGTGATCTTTTCCGTTGTACTTCCATAGAGAAATCCGGGAAGAAGGACACTTTCACCCCATTAAAGGAGATGTCTTGACGTTCTCTAGCTTTCCTCAGGATCTTGTCTCTATCTTTATAATGTAGAATCTTTATCAGCACCGGTCTCGGCGGCCTTCCCGGAGGGCCAGGTCTGGTCGGCACCCTGTGCGCTCTCTCCACCGCAAATAAAGGGGTCAATTCCTCTCTGCCAAATGTGTCTATCAGCCACTTTTCAAAGAAGTCATCCGGATTCGTTCCCTCCACTCTCTCCGGAACCCCCACCAGGCGAACGTTATTCCGTCTCAGCCGATTTTCCATATCGTCTGTCTTAGCCAGCAATGTCGCCACTGCCTGCGAGTGTGCCTGCACATCCTGCTTTATATGAGGAATCGCATCCTCCATGTCTGAGACTCTCCCTTCCACGGCAGTGGTGCATTCCGCAACTTTCTGCAAATCATTCCTGAGCAGCAAAATGTCCTCCTTCAATCCACCCATCTGGCTTGCTAAGGTATTAAGGACCATAGAATTTTGCTTCACCGCTGCCAAAATGTCCTTTAGGGAGGGTTCCTCCTTCCTCACTCCACTTTTCCCTCCAGCACCTGGCTGATCCTGCATGGCGCCACTCATCTCCTCCTCCTCCTCCTCCTTCTCACTTCTCATGTCCCCCGCCAAAGGAGAGTACCTGGATCCATAAGATGGGCCTCCAACTGCCTGCTCTCCAGCCGACTTTCGCTGCTGTGCAGCCGCCCCCCCTGCTCTCGGCGTGCGGGCGAACCTCTCCAGCTTTTCCACAACTTCCTGCCGGAGGCCTCTATTGCGGCCTTCCTTCTCCTCGGCGCCATCTTGAGCGCGGTACCCGGGACTCGCTGGCGGCGACTTCTGCTTCTTGGAGCGCGTCATTATGGCCGGGTACTCGTGCTCCTCCACCTCCAGACTCTGGTAAGACCCTGGGGAAGCTATTTTCCCCGAATTTTACGGGATATATGGACCTTATAGGATGAGTACAGCAGGAGCTCCGGTCACACACGTCCTCTCACATTCTGCATTCTCTGTGATGTCACTGGTGACCATTCTCTAGTAAATGGATAGGCTGTAGTCGCATAAACACTTTGTGTCATTGGTCACTTCAGCCTACAGCATGGCTCTTTACACTATGCAGATGACAGATAGACTTTAGCAGTCATTAAATAAAAGAACAAGATAAACGCTCGCTATTGAGATTAAAAATGTCCTGAAATATTTTCCAGTCGGAATAATTTTCAGCATCAAACACATCAGAGACTGTCATTTTAAATAAATATGTTCCATGTCCTATTATTATGGTGGAGTTCACGCCGCTGCTAAATCAAATCCCTGGGTGCAGGCTGACCTCTCCAGCAGTGATAAAGGGTTAATCTTCTCTGAGTAATGACCCAGCTATTAGAGCCTGCAGTGAAGGAGCAATAAGCTGCGACAATGCTCCCGTTACCGACAGATCACTTGTTCTATGGCTGGAACTCCCTCTGATTTATTAACAAAATCCTAATATATTCAAGGAAAGACAGATGAGACTTATGGATCATTAAAGTCTGTCCAGGACTCCACGCTGTGAAATATTAACACACTCAGCAGTGACCCATGGTCTGTGAAGTCTGGAGCTGAGGATTTTGGGGGGGGGGGGGGGGGGTGTGTAGAAATATAACATTCCTGCCATCTTCCTGAGCCTGGATAATGGTAATAAGTAATAATCTGTGACCTGAACTGCGTATTCTTCTTCATTGAAGTGATAATTCTCATGAAATTGACCACAGATCACCGATTCAATATGTATTCACCTACCATATGATTTCTTATATAGAATGGCCATAGTCCCGGCCTCGTTGGGTTTGATTAAGGTGAAAGAGCAGGTTGGCATGGTAGATAGCAGCACTATTAGCCCTACAAGTGACCATCTGTTGGGCTCGCTACTTAAAGGATCCATAACGCATTTCATTTTTTCACTTTCAGGCATTGTTCACATGGTGCAGATTTTCTTGCCAAAATTAAGGAAAGATTTACACATCTCAAATCCAGTTATGGCGTTTGCCAAAAAATGTACCCAATCTGCCCTGTGTGAGTAAGACCTTACCCTAGGTAAGTCACATGTATTAAAGCAAATCTGTCCGCAGTTTTAAGACCTCAAAACTTTTAGCTCTACATGCGGGGTGGTGAGTGTAGCGTAACTATACCGATCCAAGTTGCCTGACTGAGGAGTTGATGTTTTAATACCCCCGACACTGCGATCGCTTGATGTTTAAGTGCCCCAGGCTCTCCTCACTGAAGGCTGCCAGCCCCTCCCCTCTGCTCTGAGTGACAGCTCCAGCGGTCTCCTGATTGGCTACAGCAGTCACATGTCTATGTGTCCAGACTTCATCGCTGCAACTGGAGACAAACGGGGGACCGGGTAGCGTCCTTACAGGAGTGGCAGTGGATCAGTAAGGTGAGTATGGCTTTTTTTTTTTGCACACCTTTGTGACCTAGTAAATAATGTATTTATTTTTTATTGCTGGACAACTGTGGGCAGGGGGTGGGGGTAGAGGCTAATCTGAATGCCTTACATTACTTATCCTGTACTGTTCCTGAGTTACATCCCGTATTATACTCCAGAGCTGCACTCACTATTTTGCTGGTTGACTTACTTTTCAAGGAGGTTGTCAGGCAGTGAGTTCCTAGTAATCAGTCGATTTCTCAAGTCTTTCGCTCTAGGCAGAATTGCCCCAGAATTGGGGACAGAATAGGGTCAAGGAGGCTCGGCAGGACTTTAATCAGGCATTTAATTTGTAAGGTTGAAAAGACACAAGTCAATCTAGTTAAACACATTATCCTGCAGTGTTGATCGAGAGGAACCCAAAACGACCACTATAAAGCAGTTCCTATTCTAAAGCATTTTGCACAGTATAGTAAGTCTTACAAGAAAATCAGTAATTTTGAGTGAGCAGCGGAATCACCGGCCAGAGCATTGCCGACGTCTGGCTGGGGAATCCGCTCATAGAGGGAGCCACTCATGATGTCACTGTCCATATAAGGGCAGTGACGTCAGGGGCACCTCTGCAGCGGAATCACCGGCCAGAGCATTGCCGATGCTTGACTGCGGATTCTGCTCATAAAGGGAGCCCCAATGGCTCTATCTACGGGGTGGTGGGGGATATCTACAGGGGGAGTATGTGGTACTATCTATAGGGGGAGTATGTGGCACTTTCTACAGGGGGTGTGTGTGGTGCTATCTATAGGGGGGCTGTGTGTAGTGTCATCTATAGGGGGTGTGTGTGGCATCATCTACAGGAGTTTTGTGTGGCATCATTTACAGGGGGTCTGTGTGGCATCTATAGGCGGGCTCAGGGGCGTAGCTAGGGGGGGGACAGGCAGAACTTAGAGGGGGGCGCAACTTAGAGGGGGGCGCAAGCGCCAGCCCTTCTTGCACTATAATTGTACCTGCGTCTATAGGTCACAGGTTCAATTAGAAGCAATGAATGGCCGGGTACGTTCCGTGCCTGGCCATTCAGCGCTTTTCCACAAATGAAGCGGTATCGCGCTTCCGTTGTTGAAAGGCGCTGACTGACAGGGAAAGTCATTCTGCCCAGCCAATCAGTGCCTTTCATAGACGCTTCGTTCAACCCCAGGAGACCTGCACAAAAGAGAGCAGGTCTCCATTGTTGCCTGCCGGCGTGGGAACGGGATTAAGGTGAGTTTGAATAGTTTGTTATTGTCACGGCGCGGGGTGTGGACCCACTGGTCCGTACCGCGTAGCGGGGTAGCAGCTGTTCAACAAGGCACAAAACAATGTCTATAGTTCTGAACGGGTACCTGAGGCAATGTAGACAGTGGCAGGAGCACAACTTGACTTTCACAGCAGGTGACACCGCGGGTACAGCGGGAAGACACGACTTGACTTTCACAGCAGGTGACGCCGCGGATGCAGCGGGAAGACACGACTTGACTTTCACAGCAGGTAACGATACCACGGGATACAGTGTACAGGCAGCAGGAACGGGTAACACTGGGAACTGGAAGACACTGGGAGACCTTTAGCAAGACAAACTAGGGTATACAACAACGCTCAGGCAAGGAACCAGTGGGCAGGGCCCCTTATTATAGTCCAGCAGCCATTTGGGCTGATAAATGATGTTAGGCAGCTGGACGCGTACTGGCCCTTTAAGGCCGTGCACGCACGGGCGCGCGCGCCCTGTGGGACACAGTCCGAGGACCCGGAAGAGAGTGCCGCCGTCTCCCCGGAGGGAGCGAACGCCGAGAAGAGAGATGTCCATGGCCGGGAATTGTCAAGGGGTACGTCAGAACGACGACCCCAGGCCATAGACGTAACAGTTATTTTATTGTAATACAAAAGTTTGTGGCTTTATCTATGTGGGTGGCTTTATCTATGGGGGGCTTTATCTACAAGGGGGCTTTATCTACAAGGGGGCTTTATCTACAGGGGGGGCTTTATCTACAGGGGGGCTTTATCTACAGGGGGGGCTTTATCTACGGGGGGGGGGGGCCTTATCTACAGGGGGCTTTATCTACAGGGGGGGCTTTATCTATGGGGGGGCTTTATCTACGGGGGGGGCTTTATCTACAGGGGGGCTTTATCTACTGGGGGGAGCTTTATCTACAGGGGGGCTTTATCTATGGGGGGCTCTATCTACAGGGGGGCTATATACTGGGGTGGGCTATCTATGGAGCACCATATACAGGGGTGGGCTATAACTACAGGGGGGCTATATACAGGGGTGGGCTATCTATGGAGCACTATATACAGGGGTGGGCTATATCTACAGGGGGCTATATACAGGGGTGGGCTATCTGTGGAGCACTATATACAGGGGTGGACTATATGTGGAGCACTATATACAGGGGTGGACTATATGTGGAGCACTATATACAGGGGTGGGCTATATCTACAGGGGGGCTACATACAGGGGTGGGCTATCTGTGGAGCACTATAGGGGGAGTTATTTGTGGGACACTGTATACAGGGGTGGGCTATATGGGGGCACTATCTACAGGGGGCTCTATGGCAGGCACTATCTATAGGGGCACGGTGTGTGTGTGTGTGTGTGTGTGTGTGTGTGTGTGAGACACAGTGTATGGTGAGATTATAATTAGAGGTACAGTGTATGGCGCTATTATATTTATGGGCATAGGGTGTGGTATAATGAGAACTTTATCTTTATTTATAGGTGTAGAAATGTTGGAAAAGTGAGAAGCTGAAGACATCTGAGCGGCAAACTGCAGAAATGGTCTGTGACCGGGAAAAGTCATCATAGAGGTCTGGCCCGGATGGAGAAAAATAACTAGAATCTGAGACGTCACCGGTGAGTCACTTAATGTAAATGTTTATTCTGCCTCTAATCAGTACTGTAGTCACTGTATGATCTGCAGCGAGATGATGGGTGGTACGATTATGATATGATTTATTTTTTGTGAAACAGCAACTCCCAGCATAGCCTTACCATTGTTCGGGCCATGCTGGGAGCTGTAGTTTTACGCCGTACATACCTATATGGCAGGGGTTGCACTAAATTGAGCTGTATTTGTGCTGGTGTTGTATTTATGTACTGAGCTTTGTTCTGGTGCTGTATTTATGTACAGAGCTTGGTCCTGGTGCTGTATACATGTACTGAGCTTGGTTCTGGTGTTCTGTATAGAACTATATTGCTTGTAAAATGTACAAATATTCTTATGCTCGAGTTACATAAAAAGAAATGTGGAAAAGAAATGACACGTCATTGATTGGTAGAGAAAACAAACACGGCGAGGGGGAAGGATTCGTCAGGAAAGAGGTTGGGAGGGCGCCAAACTGAATCTTTGCCCCGGATGCTGGAGAACCTAGCTACACCTTTTGGCAGGCTGTGTGGCACTATCTACAGAGGGCATTGTGGTATTATCTACGGGGGACCATGTAGCTATCTACAGGGGGCACTGTGGCATCATCTACAGGGAGCAGTGTGTGACAATATCTACGGGGGCACCTTAAGTGTCTCTGGGATACATTTTCAAATGTTGCCAACTATGTATTTTCTCCTGATAATTATGTAAACAATTCTTCTATATGTGTCCCGGGGAATGTGCTGTCACCCCCTCCCCTTCTTTTTCTCACAAACCTGAGATCAGACCTGTCTTTTGTGGTGATTGCAGCAGGATCTCTCCTCCACTGCTCTGTCTGCTATAGGAGACCAGAAATACTCAGCTGTGTTTGTTTACTTGGAGTGTGTCCATGAACAAGGAATCTGTACAAAAGTAACTATGTTGTATGTGATGTATATACTTAGATACTTAAAACATTCCATAGGCTCCTCCCCCTTATTGAGGCTCCTCCCATACGTGTATGCCCAGCAGCTCCCTAACTATCTTGGTTTTCTCTCCGAGGGTTTACTTTTTTGTCGTTTATAATCTTCCAATGTAATCATCTTTTCATGCATTGACTTCCTGCTGAGCTCGTGCTTATACACAGCAGCCAATCTGAACAAGCAAAGCTGCAGTGTACAGCATGGGGGAGGAACAGAGCAGCAGCCTGAGCCTCTGATGAGACAAGAGGTTAACTTCAGACTACCACAGACTCAAGAAGACAATGCAGCTAGCCTGAAGCTACTGACCTGCTGTGTCCTAATAGAGAAACAAAACTAAAGATAATGAATATCAGGTAAGCAGCAGAGGTCACGACTTATGTAAAATCCAAGACCACAACTGTAGTAACAAGGAAACTTCCTAGTTGTCTCATAAGTACAAGTGGACGTCATATAGGGGGTTCCTCTGTCAGGACCCCCAAGAGCAAAAACTGAGAGCAACTCTGTAAGGGTATGTTCACACGGCGGGGGTCCGTAACGGCTGAAATTACGGGGATGTTTCAGCCTGAAAACATCCCCGTAATTTCAGCCGTACCGGCATGTGCAGGCGCTTGAACGCCGCGTCAATTACGGCCGTAATTAGCGCTGCTATTCATTGGAGTCAATGAATAGCGGCTCCAATTACGGCCAAAGAAGTGACAGGTCACTTCTTCTACGCGGGCGTCTATTTACGCGCCGTCATTTGACAGCGGCGCGTAAATATACGCCTCGTGTGAACAGACAAACGTCTGCCCATTGCTTTCAATGGGCAGATGTTTGTCAGCGCTATTGAGGCGCTATTTTCAGACGTAATTCAGGGCAAAAACGCCCGAATTACGTCCGTAAATAGGCCGTGTGAACATACCCTAAGAGCGACTCCCTTTGTGGTAGACTCGAGAAGTCCATGTATTATATGTACGGCTCCTCATATAAATGACGGCCACGTGAACCTACATTTCTCCAGCAGCGGAAAGTCTGGAAAACTCAGACTGGCTGCAGCTTATACCGGTATAATGAGTTGTTGCTGGGGCTGTGGGGTCCGGACCCGTGGCGATCAGCTGATTGCTGCAGCGGCTCCTTTTTTAAAGGGGCTGTCTCTGATGAAACAACTCCTTTACATGATAGATTTTCCTCCAGTAGTGTAAGGGTTAGTTCACACGGAGTTTTTTGGCGCTGTTTTTGACACGGAAACCACACCAAAAAAATGTCCGAAACCGCCTCCCATTGATTCCAATGGGAGGCAGAGGCGTTTTTTCCTGCGGTTCCATCTCTGACCTCCCATTGAAATCAATGCGGGGCAGAGAAAGCGTTTTTTTGTGAAGCTTTTTGTCCGCGGTGCTCAATGGATGCGGCCAAAAAGTGACGGAAAAAAACGGAGCAAAGAAAGTGCAGGCAGGTCAAAATCTGCCTCAAAATTCCTGAAGGAATTTTAAGGCAGATTTTTCTGCCTGCAAAAAACGTCGTGTGAACAGGGCCTAATAAAGCTGAGTGACAACCGCTGTGGGAACTGTATTGGTGGCCATATCAGCGGTCACCCAGCTTTCCCAAAAACAGATATAACAGATAAACAGATGACGATGTGTCAAGGACTTATAGTTACTGGGGAAATGTTCTTTAAGGGACTGGTTGGGTCCCGCAGTTCAGGGGCGGACATACCGCATGTGCAGCCGGTGCAGCTGCACAAGGGCCCCGCGTGGGAAGGGGGCCCGTTCAGTGGCGTAACTACCACAGTAGCAGCCGTAGCAGCTGCTACGGGGCCCGCGGCATGGGGGGGCCCGTGTCGCCCTGACAGGCACATTACATTTTATGTACCAGGCCTGGCGGCACGGGCCCCCTCATGCCTAGTAGCATCACAACACTAGGCATGAGGGGAGGGAGGGGGCGGGGGCCCGGTGATAGCCGCCACACTGCACTACCAATCGGGAGGGAGGGGGCGGGTGCCCGGGCCCGGTGATAGCCGCTACACTGCACTGCCAATCTGGCACAGATGAATAGGACAGGACGGCGATGCTGGTGGTAGGAGGAGCGCTCAGGCAGGGGAGAGGACAGGGGGCGGTGCGACGTAAGACTTCGGGCGGCTGGACAGTACAGTCAGGACTGCCGGAGAACTCATAGGATGAGCGGAGGACAGACACAGGACGAGTGGAGGACGTGCAGACTGCAGAGGACAGGTAGATGAAGTTAAAAAGTTCATGTCAGAAGGGAGAAGTTTTTATGTAGAAAAATCTGCCTCATAATTCCTTCCGGAATTTTGAGGCATATTTTGACCTGCCGGTAGAACACTTCCCGCGTTTTTCATTGCGTTTTTTTGTGGCGTTTTTCGGCCATCGGGCCGTGGGCAGGGAAACGCAGCAAAAAACGCATTTTCTGCCTGCCATTGTTGTCAATGGGAAGTCAGAGACAGAAACGCCCGAAGAAAGGGCATTGCGCTTCTTTTTCCCGCATGCGGTTTTTACTGCTCGCAGGAAAAATTTCATGGATTTCAATGGGAGGCACTTTCTGACGTTTTTCGCGAAAAAAACCTCAGTGTGAACTCCCCCTAACACAGGGGCGTAACTACTGCTATAGCAGCCGTAGCGGCTGCTACGGGGCCGCGGCATGAGGGGGCCCGCGTCACCTGCCGGCACGGGCCCCCACCTTGGCCGGAATCTCCGCTAGCTGCCGCTATGGCTGCTACAGCGCGATGCCACGGAACACTACGGCAGAGCAGGGAGTATCTCCCCGCTCTGCCATTAAACATAAGACATGTATCCCCTATCCACAGGATAGGGGATACGTGTGTGATCGCTGGCATTGATAGGGAGAACGGGGGACCGAAAGTCCCCTGAAGTTCTCCATCACAAACCTCGGACTTCCGGGGTCTGTGTCGGCAGCTCCGTAGAAATGAATGGAGCGCCGGTCACACTTGAGCTGCGCAGACACCGGAAGTCAGAGGTGAGTGATGGAGAACTTCGGGGGACTTTCGGTCCCCCGCTCTCCCTATCAATGCCAGCGATCACACATGTATCCCCTATCCTGTGGATAGGGGATACATGTCTTTTGTCTTTTCACACTGTAGGTCGCATTTTTTTGAGTGATTGGGGGTGTATGGCGTTCCCTACAGGGGGGGGGCTGTATAGCGTTCCCTACAGGGGGGGGCTGTAAGGCGTTCCCTACAGGGGGGGCTGTATAGCGTTCCCTACAGGGGGGGCTGTATAGCGTTCCCTACAGGGGGGTCTGTATGGCGTTCCCTAAAGGGGGGTCTGTATGGCGTTCCCTACAGGGGGGGGCTGTATGACTTTCCCTACAGACCCCCCCTGTAGGGAACGCCATACAGAACCCCTGTAGATAACGCCATACAGACCCCACTGTAGATAACGCCATAAAGTCCCCCCTGTAGATAACACCATACAGCCCCCTGTAGATAACGCCATACAGCCCCCCTGTAGATAACGCCATACAGCCCCCTCTGTAGATAGCGCCATACAGTCCCCCCTGTAGATAGCGCCATACAGTCCCCCCTGTAGATAGCGCCATACAGTCCCCCCTGTAGATAGCGCCATACAGTCCCCCCTGTAGATAGCGCCATACAGTCCCCCCTGTAGATAGCGCCATACAGTCCCCCCTGTAGATAGCGCCATACAGTCCCCCCTGTAGATAGCGCCATACAGTCCCCCCTGTAGATAACGCCATACAGTCCCCCCTGTAGATAGCGCCATACAGACCCCCCTGTAGATAGCGCCATACAGACCCCTCTGTAGATAGCGCCATACAGTCCCCCCTGTAGATAACGCCATACAGCCCCCTCTGTTGATAGCGCCATACAGTCCCCCCTGTAGATAACGCCATACAGCCCCCTCTGTAGATATCTTGAGATTCAGTCCTGCTTGATAGGTAACAGTGCAGTAAGCTAAGCATGATAAGATCATCTAAATTATTGCATCTCAGTTGCATGAGTGCTTTGTGTTATATTCAATGATTCAATTTAACCTAAGTCTCTAAATGTGGGCAAAGAAAATAAAAAAACTATACTCACCTCCTCCCTCGCCTCCGTTCACCCGCCGCAGCCCCCATCCTCCTGTCTCGGTCTGTGTTACAAGTGTACAAGGCTGCACTGGTGACGCGCTGCCGATGGCACGTGACCGCTGCTGCCAATAACTCCTCATTGGTGTGCTGCTGAGGACAGTAGTTCCACAGCAAATCGCTGTTGAGGGCATTGATTGGCTGCAGCGGTCATGTGCCATCGACCGCGCGTCACCACAGCAGCTTTGTAAACACAGAAAGGGATAGGGGCTGCGGAGGGGGAACGGAGGCGCCGGAGGAGGTGAGTATAGGTTTTTCATTTTCTTTGCCCACATTTAGGGACTTAGTTTAGATAAGAATTTAACCCGGAAAAAAATGTGTTACTTGTGTTCTAAACTGGTAATAAAATGTACAATATAAATCTTCCTTCATAATTTTTATTAGTAAGGTTTATTTTTATATGCATATATATGTTTAGGTAACTTTGTCGGTATTTGGGGGGGGGGCGGGGGGGCCCTGGCACATTATCTGCACAGGGGCCTTTTGCAGTCTGTGTCCGCCACTGCCGCAGTTTGAAGTTCCGAATAGGCTATTTCCCATAGATATTATCATGTGACCCTCATGTAACGGGGGGGGATCTAGCGGAAAAAAAAGTTGAGCAAAATCCTATTACAGGTTAAAATAAAACCCAGGACAGACTTGAAGGAGCCAGCGGAGGGAGAAGCGGAGCGAGAATCGGAGGTGGGGGTGGGGGGGGGGGGGCTGTGATTACCTCCCTGCATTGATTCTACAGCTGATTTATGAGCAACTCAATCCAGAGGATGGGATCGAAGCCTCTCAGCAGGTAATACCGACGTGGAAGCAATAATACAATGCCAGTGCCCGTTCTCCCTGCTCAATATTATGTCTGTGAAATAAGGGCGAAGGATGACGCTCGCTCTAACACGCTGCCTGTGGTCCATAGATCACTCTATAGACCGGGAGTAATGAGGATTTAACACCTGCATCCTGGTACATTATTGTCATCAGTCTGCTCCTCCTGCATGCACGTAACATTTTCAGTGGGAGCGGGGTGTGGTGCGTGATAGGGTCCATTGAGAGTGTGCATGCCATAGAGACAGCCCAAGCAGCTTCTACAGGGTCCATAAGAAGGGGGCCCCAGCTCAGGATAGCCCCATTCCCAATCCTTTATTCACAATAGTGAGTAAGTAAGGAGGAAAATGTCCAGCAGGTAATGGCGTCCTTCTCTTCAGTCAGTTGGAAGATATTGGGGACAAGCATCAAGCTATGGCCACTCCTGTCCCGGGATTGTGGGGTGTAATGTCATAAACCAGCAACAGCAAGGTCTATTTGGCCCCCACTGCTCTATGTGGGCCTCTGGATTTGAGCCTGTATTAGGTAATGTCATGTATGTACACAGCGACTCTACCCAGGGCCGCCATGAGGAATTTCTGGGCCCCATACAGCCAAGATGTCTGGGGCCCACCCTCCATTACCGGGGTTGGGCAATGGAAAGTGTGGCGCTCACGTTTCTGCTGTATACACAGTAACTGGTTTTGGTGCTGATGTCAATTACACTGAATGAAACCATGGAGCCGGCAGTGACCGGCTAATGCTCTGGATTTTGTTCTATTTAGCCAAAACGTATCCCACTGTATGGCATAATGACATCCCTTATGTCATTGCTTAGCTAGGCATAATTGTTTCTTAGGATTCTGGGAAAGTTAGGTGTCAACTCCTATGGGAGCTGTAGTGGTGGCCAGATAGGTTGTCACCCAGCTCTCCAAGAGACAGATATAACTACAACTAAGGCCGGATTCACACGAGCGTGTCCGTTTTGCGCGCACAAAAGCTCAGTGTGGCATCTGTATATGGTGCGTGGCTGTGTGATTTTCACGCAGCCGCCATCATTATGACACGTGGTGCTTTTCTGTTTTCATTCATAGTTTTTACTACTGTAGCGTGCATCACCTGGAAGTGCTTCTGTGTGCCGAGCGCGATGTGCACGGACCCATTGACTTCAATAGGTGTGTGCAGCGCGAAACACGACCAAATATAGGACATGTCGTGAGTTTCACACAGCGCACATACGCACATACGCTGCGTGAAATTCACAGACAGTCTGAACGGCCCCATTCAGTAACATAGGTCCGTGCGACGCGCGTGAAAATCACGCACGTAGCACGGACGTATTATATGTTCGTGTGAATAAGCCCTAACAATGATACTTAACGAAACCCACTATTGTCCGGTGAGAAGGTGTCCACTCCACCCCATTATAATTACCTGGTCCCCACAGATCCAGATGCTACAAGGGTTCACTTTAAGGCCATGTTCGCACAGGGTGGATACGCTGCGTAAAAGCACATAGTGTATCCGCCCTGGACGCCATAGGGAATTTTGGCCCAAAAAACGCACCAAATTGTGGTGCAGTTTTTCGTCCGGAATGTCCGCTCTGGAATACCGCATGTATAATAAAAAAAAGTTTGATGCTTACGTAGCCATGGCGACACGTCCCTCTGCCGTCCTGCTGCCTGGCCTCCTGGGATGATGTTTCATCCCATGTGTAAGCAGTGATTACGCAGATACAATGGACATGCTGCAGGTTACAAAAACCGCACCACAGGTCAATTTCTGAGCGTGTTTTCCGCTCATCATTTGCGCAGCGTGTGGAGAGGAGATTTGTTCAAATCTGATCCACTTTGCTGCTTCTATATTATGCTGCCGATTTTCCGCAATTAAATCTGTTGCGGAAAATCCTCAGTACTTACGCTACCTGTGAACTCCCACTAAGAGTAAACGTATAACATGTGCGCACATAATGTCCTTATCTTACAGCTACTTTTTGCGCGATGATGGGGAAGTTGGACCCAGATGAAACATATTGTATGACTTTCCCGTCTATGATAAAATGTCAAAAACCAATCAACTGCCCCCCTGGCTCTAGAAATACAAGGATCGTGGTATTTGGGGTAAAAATCCATATGAGGCATGAAACAATAGGCAGCATTTTGCCTGCCTTCATAACACATGTAACTGATCTATAGGGACTTACTTCCTACTAAGAGAGAAAAATCTACCAATCATTGTAATGAACAAGTCCCTGGGCGGCCATACTTGCCTGTTTCTAATTATTCTATTTCTTTGTGCCTGTCCCTTTAAGAAGCTAAGTAATGGCCTCAGTCTCGTAAACCACTTGTAATAGCGATTTTATTTTATTTTCCAAAGTGCCTCTTTCATATCCGAGATTCGGAGCAGCGTTAACCGCGGGCCGGGGAGACCTGTTTGCTGCACCTGTAGGACACTTGTGTTCGGAGTTCAATCTCAGAAAAGCGCGTCTGCTGGAAAAAGAATTCCTCGCTGCACAATATCAAATTGAATCTCTTCTTACAGAGGAAAAACGGAGAATCCGACAAATATTCTGCTGCGATAAATAATTTAAAGACACGCTAAACCCATTGTTTGTTTTCCAAGCGATTTATCTAATTTATGAAGAAACGTCTCCATATAAAGCAGGATTTCTGCATATCATGTGAATGATGGGAGTCGCAGTCACCGGGCAATAGGTTCATGCGTTCTGACATGCGGTTGCATCCATAGAAATATTTGTGTCTGTGCGAGAACGAGTTTGATATACTAAGCACAGTCACAGACACTCTAATAAAACTGAATAGTAATGTTGAATGTGGGTCTTGCAGTATATATTGAAGTGCAATCCGAGGGGTAGTTTATATTTATTCTGTCCTCACTGTAATTAGCTCTCCTTGTACTGACTTCCTGCTGAGCTTTTGCATAAAAATCAGCTAATTTTAACAAGCAGAGCTGCAGTGTAAAGCATCGTGAAGTGACAGTGTCGCCGTCTGGGCCTCTGATGAGACAGAAGTGGGATTTCAGACTACCTCCGACTGTCAGTAGGCAATACAGCTAAGCTAGAGTCACTGATTATAGCTGCGCCCTAATCTTGCAGTGCTGCAGTGTAACGCATGGATAAGGGACAGTGTAGCAGTCTCAGCCTCTGATGAGACAGAACATGGATTTCAGACAATAGACAATGCAGCTAAGCTGGAGTCACAGATCATAGCTGTGTCAGCATTTGAATACAGAAACAACTGTGTCCCAGGCAGCAGCTTTTCTCACTGAGCCATCTGAGATGTTGGATAGCTCCAATGCTCAATCTGTTATCTAGTTTGTCTTGACTTTTGCCTCTCCGGATTCTTTGCCTTGATTGCCTGATTCGTCTAACCCTTGAGGTTTACTATAAAAGTCTGGCTCTTGATTTCCTGATTGCCAGACTATTGAGCTTCCTGCCTTTAGTCTAGTTCCTTTCTGCCTCATGTTACAACCTCTGTGTACTGAGCTTGGATTGTTTCCTGACCACGTCTCTGTCTCACGCTACAAATTTTTGCTGCTTATCTGTGTACTGTGCTTGGATTGTTTCCTGACCATGTCTCTGCCTCACTCTACAACTTTTTGCTGCTTATCTGTGTACTGAACTTGGATTGTTTCCTGACCACGTCTCTGCCTCACGCTCCAACTTTTTTGCTGCTTATCTGTGTACTGTGCTTGGATTGTTTCCTGACCACGTCTCCGCCTCACTCTACAACTTGTTGCTGCTTATCTGTGTACTGAGCTTGGATTGTTTCCTGACCAAGTTCACACTACCACCTATTTCTGCTTATCTGTGTACTGAACTTGGACTGTTACTTGACAACTCTCATTATTATTAGCACCCCGCCTGATAGTTTTAGCCACTGAACTCCAAATCTGCTTCAGATCTTGACAAGCTATATCCTAATGGAGCAAAGCTAAAAGGCAGCTAACTCTAAAGAAAGAAAATCACAGATAAGCATCATCTAGAGGAAGTGAGACAGACTCGAATAAGAAGTAGGTGGGCTTTGTGGGGTCGCCAATAACTTGCTGAGTGTGAAGAAACAATATTACCAACAAGAATATCTTTAGGCGTAGGCAGAGCCAAAAAGCTGACACTTAGATTCACTTTGTTGCACACAACAGGTTGGTATTACTACCTTCTATGTCTAGTGTCATCTGCTGGAGGCCGAGGTAACAATATAATGAGACCTCTATTACTGTGCTGGAGCCTAGATAGGCAGGAACACCATCAAGACGTGGCAAAATGTCAAGTCCCTCCTCTCTACTTATCTTGTAGCGACAGAGCTGCTGATTGCTGCATTGTGCCGTCCTTTTTCAGTGTTTAGTTGGTTCTGGGCTGCTGAGTTAATGTCATTTCCGCCTTATTAGTCTTTTCCTTTGTGTTTCTTAAGATCATTCGTTGTAACCTAGTATACAAATACTTACTAACATTCTGTATTACAGAGGACCTGTCAGCGCTCCTGACCTTTCTGTTAGTACAGTAAAAACTTGTATTCCCCATGAAATAACAATTCTGGAATATATTTTCTTAGAACTCTATGTGGTGCCGTTCCTCTGTTAAGGGGGTTCTACACTGGGCAATTATCGGGCAGATAATTAGTTCATATAACGCTCGTTGTCGATAATTACCCTGTGTAAACAGGGCAGCGATCAGCAGATGAACGAGCAAACGCTGGATCATCTGCTGGTCGTATCGTTTTAAAAAATTAAAATATTATCGTTGGCGGCAGCGCATCTCCCTGTGCCTCCTCTAGAGGACAGCCGACTAACAAATGCGCCATTTCGCAGGATCCAGCCTAATACAGTGCCTGCGAAGGTCAAGGAAATTACCGAAACGCGACACTAATACTGGCAAAATAAATAAATACATTTTGAAAAATTACTCCCATCCGGTGTGCATAGTACTTTCCTTCTATTCATCGGGTTGGGCCCCTCTCATTTGTAATAGACAATCTTCACCCAAATTAAACAGATACAAATTAAAGGGATTGCCCACTCTGGTGACCGCCCTGTCCAGCAGTTGCTTTCCCAGACAATGAGCTGATCCCCCTGACGGGACCCCGGGGGATATGCTGTAATCACTTGAAGAAAATATCTAATTTACTATTCATTCCTCTGCAGCAATACTGACGGCCAGCAGTTCCCTGTGCTGGAAATCAGACTATGTTTCGGGATTTTTTTTTATATTGTGAACCTCACAGGGGGCGGAAGGATATGCTTGTTATCAGTATAAACCTGAATATTCCCATCTGATCACTTTTTTTCTTATTACAAATAGGTCCAATATTCTGTGCTGATGAATGTCATAATATGTCTACTTTTCTGATACAGAGCCCCAAACCCCCTGCTTCTCTTCACACAGCCATAGAGTTAAATGATAATAGCCTTGCTACCTGCAGCCACCACTAGGGGGAGCTCAGTGCATACAGGTATATACAGCAACTGTTAAACAATTATAATAAGAATAATTTAAAAAAAACAAAACGTTCTCCGCTCCTTAGCTCCCCCTAGTGGTGGCTGCAGGTCGTCATTATTTTATTATGTAACGCTATGATTGTATGAGGGGAAGCAGGGCAATTGAAGCTCGGTTGCAACCCTTATAAAGATATTTTATTAAATTAATCAGAACAGAATTTTTGGGCTAAAACAATCCAGTAGAAATAAAAATTCTGTATCCTGAAAAAAATCATTCACTGCTTTAAGGGGATGAGAGGAAGTGGGAGAATTGGGCATTTTGTGTAGTGATACATTTTTACGTATTTATTTATTTTATTGTTTACCCCAAGATATATTTAGTTAGGGATATTTTATTTCACACTGATTTAGGCCTCATGTAATCACGGGCTGAAATTGTGGGCATGGCCGGCCGCCGACGGCCGCCTGTATTTTCGGGCCGTACGCCCATACACAGTATCGGAGCACGGCCCGTAAAACACGAAAAAACGGACATGCTCCATAATTCCCGGCACAGTTCTACGGCACGAACACCCATCCGTAGAACTGAATGGGGCTGTAATTATGGCCGAATTTACGGTTGTGTTGTGTGCATGGGGCCTTACACTTAGACGTGTGATGGGCGGAGCCTCGTGATCAGTTACTTTGTAGTAGACCTAAGTGATACAATGTAACAGATGTTGTACGGGAGGCGTCTTATCATCTCCTGCGTTTTCCCTCATACGATAGATTACATTTGTCCTGTGTCAATATTCCATTGTAGCCCGGTGGTCACATTTCCATCACGCCGCAGAATCGATCACGAAGCTTCAAAGTAAAGGAAGAAATATGATGATGTGAAATCTTTTTCTTTTATTCACCCCAGTAAGATGCCGTTATTGTGCTCCCTCGGTACCTTCCTCCTTTCTCTTGACTTTGTTAATTAAAGGCAGTGGTATAGTAATTAAATCTCCCCTGAACGTCTAGTTCCTCCAGAACTAGCGACAATGTTCCCTGCAGGAGAGCGCTGTGCGGCAAATCAAACCAAAATAGCCGGTTAGGAGGGTGATGGGAACCGGCTGCGCTACTGACGAGCCGTGCCTCCAAGTCCTGCCTGGGTGTTACCCTGTAATTATAGCAATTGTGTCGTTTTAATGAAGTTGACACTGAATATGTTTTATAATGGCAGCCTGGTGTATATCTGGACACAAGACACACACAGTCACAAAGACACACTCAACTCTGACACATGAACACACAAATAAACCAACCAACACTCGTATATCTACACATCCACAGACACACACACTGGCACAGAACACACAAAGAAACACATGCGCACATCGATATACACAAATACTGGCACACACACACACACACACACACACACACACACACACACACACACACACACACACACACACACACACACACACACACTGGCACAGAACACACAAAGAAACACATGCGCACATTGATATACACAAATACTGGCACACACACACACACACACACACACACTGACACAGAACACACATGAGCAAAGAAACACGTGCACATTGATATATACAAGGACATGGACACCACACACACAAAACAATAAAAGACAGACATACACTCACATCAACACGCACACCCACACACACACTGAAATATTAACACAAACAGGATGAATGTATAAACAAACCTACCAACACACAACGAGACACAAACACGCACACCAGATCATCAACACATAGAGACACATATACACACACAGTAACAAAGACACAATCAGACCCACATATCAACACAGAAAAACAGAGATACACAAACTCACATACCAGAACATCAACCTACATGGAAACACACATAGACAGACGTACCCTGACACACTTAGTACTCACATACACATAGATGTACACAGCCCAACACACACACACACACACACACACACACACACACACACACACACATACACATGTTGTGCAAGACACACACAGACACACACACACACACACACACACACACACACACACACACACACACACACGTTGTGGAAGACACACACACACACACACACACACACACACACACACACACACTGTATACAGATACACTTGACAGACAAAGTTACACACAATGAATTATAACTAGTTCAGCCTTTACTGGGTCCCTTTTCCCCGTTGGGGGTCCTGGTGCTCTCTAAAGGTAGGAGAGCCCCCTGCTTTGTGCCGGAGTATAACCCCCACCAGTCATCAGCATTTGTCTCTCATACAGGGTTTGTGTTCTGGAAATATCAGACCAGCGCTGTAGGGATCCTGGTGCTGCGGTATAAACCGTAAAAGCCCCAGGAGTCTTATTCATATTCATTTTCACTCTGGGACAAATATTAATTGTTCTAAACTGGAGTTTCTCTTTAATGGCCCCGGCCCCGGCATTCAGACATATTTTGATACCTCCAACACTTCTCTGTCTAATTTATCTTCTTTAGCCTTTATTGCTTTTTTTTTTTTTTGTCTACTTATTTCTCAGTTTGTATTTCCTGAGTGCAATGCAGAAAAAAAACAATAATTCAGCTGATATATGAACACCATCAACAATAAGGCCAGCTACTGTTGACGGATCTTATTGTTGATTGATTGACAGCTCATTATATTTTAATTATCATATAAACACACAATATTTGCTTTGAGTTAATTAGTGAGACTCAATCATATATCCAACTGCACAGAGACCCTGTGAGCAATTTGGCCCATTGCTGCTTTTAAATGAAAATAATGGAGCTCCCTACATACGATTATACTGCACATAAAAATTATTTTGGGTTGCCAGACCAGTGACGGCCATGACTAGCCCCCCTCTTTTATCAAAATAGCAATTGCAGAGCAAGGGGCCACATACTGTTCTTATTATCTGTGTCCGTCACTGGTGGGGAATAATAAGGTCTTAATGAGCCAACCAGGCCCACCACTCATACATTGTGCGCTCAAATTACTATACAGAGGCCGATAATTAAAATGACCGATTCATTAATAGCAGCTTGTTGACCTTTTCCAGCGTGTTGACCGTTTCCAGCTTGTTGACAGTTTCCAGCTTGTTGACCGTTTCCAGCTTGTTGACCGTTTCCAGCTTGTTGACCGTTTCTGGCTTGTTGACCGTTTCCGGCTTGTTGACCGTTTCCGGCTTGTTGACCGTTTCCAGCTTGTTGACAGTTTCCAGCTTGTTGACAGTTTTTTGTTTTTTTTACTCTGCACATAATATAACAATATTTTGATTTCTTCAGCTGCTCCTCAAATAGCAGAATGCTGTACAATGTGATCAGGGACTGTGATACTTTGCCTCATTTTCTCCAGACATTCATTAATGACCTTCAGCTCCGGCTTATTAGGCAAAGATTGTGATTCTCACATCAGAGTATTGTAAATAAAGATATTCTGCCTGGCAGGACTAATTGCGCATGTAGCGTATAAACAAGGTCATTTGATTGCAGTCATCAGCAGTATTAGCAACGTGTCCTGGGAAGATTTTAAACCAAGATGAAAAATTAGTGTCGCTTAATTTATTCCTCCAGCCAAAAATGACAACCCGCCTGTGCTCCTGCCTCCTCCCGTGCAGTCCCTTCTTCATAGCTCATTTGTTTATGCTCTAGACTTTCAGTTTCTTGGACAGGAAGTAGCTGTCTGACACATACTTCTGTCAGCCATATTAGCTCTCATTGGAAAAATGTTCCCCCCCCCTCCCTCTCTGAGCCCTTCCTGGCAATCAATTACAATGAAGGATCCTTCCCATCCTGCTCACTGTGTAGAGACGTGCTAGGTATCTTTCTGTAGAACATGATACATGACCGGAAATCAGTGACCAAATATTTGTTTTCATCAGTGATGTATTAGACAGAGCAGTGGCTTCACCTTCATTGATAGCCTAAAAGGGTTTTAGCAGCTTGAGAAACAAGGAATGCTGGGAAGTTTAGTTTATTAGTGAGGAAGGAAGTAGCTAACTTCTCGTTTTTAATAGAATTTAACATAGGCAAAGGCAAAGGGGTTGAGTCCAGCGCTGAAGAGGGTAAAACGGAAACTGATTCCAAGTTTACTAGATGCGAGTAAAAAGGTCCAATAGGTAGGAGTCCTGGTGTGCAAACGGGAGTGAATAACGATCCAGTCCTAAAGCCTACGCGTTTCAGACGTTGGGCACGTCCTTAATCATGGCTGAATTTAACATAGTCTGGGACATAATTGAATGGAAATATTATGGAATTGCAATATACTGTCATTAGTCAAACTGCTTCTACTTCTAGTGGGTGAGTTGTAGGAGAACTATTGTATAAAGACATCTATACTCTGCCTATAGGCCACAGAACTTGTCATAAAACTCCCTATAGCTCGTTTAGGAAGTACTGTGGGGAATAGAATTGCACTGACCCAGTATTTGAGCCCCTTTAATGTGTTTCAAAATGTGCAAAATATTGAAATATCTCCAGGTTGAGATTACAGGTCTGTGAGAAGAGCTCCCTATGACAACACTTCCTACCCTGTGATATGGCAAGTCATTGTTATCATAGAGATATTAGCCCTTATGGCAAATAATTAGATCTGAATTCTGACTGGTTACCATAAAGCCCAGTTTCCTTAGGATAACACTGAGCTACTGTTGCAGGAAGTGTTGTCATAGGGAGACATAGAGAAACTCTTTTCACAGGAGGTCTGTAATCTTCTGGTAACTCAGCACGGGACTTTTATATTTCAATTTTTTTCGATTGCAGAAAACTATTTCTGAAGCTCCGTCAGGTGATTGGCCTCCGACATATAGGAAACAGCGTGATTTAATAAGAATTCCAGCTGAGTATAATTGTTACGGTCTCTGGAGACGGGGTATCGTGCTCCAGTTGCATGATGTCTTGTTAAGTAATATTATAATTGCACATTAATAATCTCTCTTCTATATATATCCACATGTGACAGCCGCACTTCTGTTCAGAAAGTTCTTCATGAGGATCTTTTGATGTTTGATTTCACACGACCAAAACCTCTTAAAGGGAAACTCCAGTGAAGCCATCCTTTCCCATATGAATTCTCCCCTGTAATCCTGATGTCTGCCGTCACTGCCGTCTCTTATAGGTTTCTGAGTAATAAATGATCAGGTACAATGTGTGGTCGTCACATAGCAACAATCCAAGAATGCGCTGGGTGACTACCACAAATCTCCTCAGCCCTGTGTGTCCTGCTGTTGTCACTGAATCTCCTCCAGACTAGTCGTTGACACAGAAGCTGGATTATTCTCTTCTAAAAAGCAAACTGTGATGGGTGGGGGTAATAGAAGAACACCGTTATAACTTTGAGGTATGAGGGTGGTGGGATCGACATCATGTGTGCCGCATGCGCTATTCCTTCTGTCAAAACTGAGAGAATTGGTGATAGAGGCTCCAACACAAATGTGAACAGAACTTAAAGGGTATGTTCACATGGCTTATTTTCAGGCCGAAAAATCGGAAGCAGAACGCCTCCAAACATCTGCCCATTGATTTCAATGGGAAAAACGGCGTTCGGTTCCGACGAGCCGTTTTTTTACACGGCCGTTTTTAAAAGCGGCCAAGTAAAAAAGCGCCCGCGAAAAAGAAGTGCATGTCACTTCTTGAGCCGTTTTTCATTGACTCTATAGAAAAAACGGCTGTAAAAAATGCTGCGAAAAACGTTCCCTTGAAAACAGCTCCGTATATTCAGACGTTTTTTAGTAAGCGTGTGAACATACCCAAAGTATTAGACATCGAAATAGAAGGACTCCAGGACTTAGAATTACTGGGGTTTATACTTTTTTTTTTTTTTTACATCAAAGGGCCTGAGAATCCATGTGATAACCCTGGTGTAATATACAGCGCTAAAGTGCTCGTTCTTAAATGGGATGTGAATTTATTCCTGGCTGTCAGGTGCAATTAAAGAGCAGATCTCCCGGGGGTTATTTAATTGTTAATAGTTTACCTGAGTAGGACCAAACCCTGGGCACTGTATGGAAGTATTATTTTGGACACTATATAATGTATAGTGGTATTATTTGGGCATTGTATGGAAGCTATGTTATGGAAATGTAAGTGGAGCGATACCTCAAGGCTGCTGGGAAAGGGCGTGCACGTAAACCCGCAACCTCAAGTCCGTAACCACGCTGATCGACTGTCTAAGGCTACTCTAAAGTGTTCGCCAGAGCCAACTGCAAGGTGGGATGGACTTTGCTGCTTAGAACCCAGGTTGTCGCAACAGAGTGTCGTTTTGGACAGGAGGTGCAATGCAGGCAAACCTGAGCTGGAAACCAGACAGCCAATAGGTTAACTGAAAGTCCAGAAATGGAGGAGAGTGAATCAGACAAGTCACGATCAAAACCAGTCGGGAGAGGATAATCAGAATCGGTAAGCAGGGGGTAAACGAGAGACAAGCCGAGGTCAGTATACAAGAGGTCCAGAAAACAAAAGTGCAGGAGCAGTCAGGAGCCAGAAGAAGGGAAGATTCAAAAGCAAAGACAGGTGGGAAAAGACAGGTATAAATACAACACCACAGCTGATTGGCAGAAGGACAGAGAAGAGGGAGGTTCAAGGTAAAAGAAGAACCGCCCAGAAGCCAGACAGGTTCTTATAGTGACTTTAAGGGAACAGGTGTTTTCCTAACAGAAGTGTTATTTGGATACTGTATGGAGGTAATATTCAGGCATTGTGTAAAGGATCTGCCAGGCACTGCGGGGTTAACTCCCAGAACTAATCAGTCAGCACCTGAGAATACATCCCTGAGACTGACTCCTGCTTCCACCATTCAGGCTGGCAGGCTTAGGAGTGGGAGAGCCTATCGTAACCTGGCCAGACTCAGCTAGCTCCCGCCCTCGGTCTATTTAAGCCTGCACTTCCTGTCCCTCGGTGCTTGTTATTGCTTTTGTTTCCTTCCTTGTGGTTCCTGGCCCAGCTACAGCTCCTGCTATTTTTGATCCTGCTCCATACCGACCCTGGCTTACCGACTACTCTTCTGCTTTTCGTTTTGTACCTCGCACACTCCTGGCTTGACTCGGCTCGTTCACCACTCTGGTTGCTCACGGTGTTGCCGTGGGCAACGGCCCCTTTTCCTTGCTCGTGTTCCTTGTATGTTTGTCGTGTTTGTCGTGCACTTACTGAGCGCAGGGACCGCCGCCCAGTTGTACCCCGTCGCCTAGGGCGGGTCGTTGCCAGTAGGCAGGGACAGAGTGGCGGGTAGATTAGGGCTCACTTGTCCGTCTCCCTACCCCCTGCCGTTACACATTGTATGGCGGTATTATTTGGTCACTGGCTGTATTGTGTGGGCACTATATGGATCTATTATTTTGGACACTGTATACTGTATGGTATTATTTGAGCACTGTATGGAAGTGTTTGGATACTGTATGGTGGTATTATTTGGGCACTGAATGGTAGCATTGTGTGGGCACTGGAGCTTTTATTTAGGCATTTCATGGCTGTATTTGGGCACTAAATGGATGTATTTGGCATTGTATGGCGATATTATTTGGGCACTGTATGGAAGTGTTTGGATACTGTATGGTGGTATTATTTTGGCACTGGCTGCATTGTGTGGGTAGTGTTTGGATGTATTTTGGACGCTGTATACTGCATGGCGGTATTTGGATACTGTATGGCGGTATTATTTGGGCACTGAATGGCTGCATTGTGTGGGCACTTTAAAGGTGGATTGTTTTGCACGCTCTATACTGCATGGCGGTATTATTTGGATACAGTATGGAGGTATTTGGGCACTGAATGGCTGCATTGTGTGGACACTGTATGGATGTATTATTTGGCATTGTATAGCAATATTTCAGTATAACCATTCAGATGTATATCTAATAGGCTTCTGTGTTTTACATAAATATTTTGAAATTACGAGAACCATTGTCTAAAAATGGTGAGTTGGGGGGGGGGGGGGCAGGCTTTACTTGTTGCCCATTGCCACTTTTTCTGTAAAACCGCCCCTGCCCTCTCTAATTTGTGTGGGCTGTAATATTTTTGTTTTGCTTCCCATTCAGGCTCTTTTCTGCACAGTTTACTCCTTGTAGGACATTGCTGTGAATTGCTGACACTATTAAGGTACCCAGTGCAGCAATAGGCAAACCCTGTCACGCGCAAACGGCTATTATTGACTATCAATTGGTTACAGTTGGTAATGATGTTGAATGCGTTGTTAACTAGTCATTAACAGATGTGCGGCAATATGGTATCGAGCGCAGAAAGCCCCTTGCACTTTGCCAGATGAGTTTGAACAGTTCATCATCTGAATGGAGTCGGTTTAGCACAATAATTGATCTTGATTGCATTGTCTGCTGTGTATCCGGCGCGCAAATTGTCTAGGGAGCGTGTGCAATGCAACAATGTAATCCGTTAAGTGCCACGCGCCTGCAGACTAACAAAGCTGCTCCAGGATTTCAACTCCGGAATCTAAACAATAGCAAATACCTAAGCTTATAAAAGGGTCGCCACATTGTCAGCAGCACCTACCGTAGGTTCCAGAATAGAAAAGGGTTTTCTCCCTTAAGACGTTTAAGACATATCAGTAGGAAATTCCACTAAAGGGTTTCTCTGCTCCGGGCAATCCCTACTTGTTAGAAGGGTCACTTGCCAATAAACTGGTCACAGATGGTCACTGTGTTGAGACCCCCACCGATCAGCTGTGATCTGTGGGGAAACCTGGCAGTAAGTGCTCAGTTTCTCTGCAGCGCCACCACAGGAGAAATTAAGTATTAGGCAATGTCCAGTCTTAATGTGTTGTCTGTGTAATACAGGACAGGTCCTCCAGAGAGAGAAATGCTCTATGTAACCGCTCTCCACTCTGACCAAGAGATGAGGAGCCCGAACAGAAGACCCCCCGATATTCCCTCACAATTCACTAATAGGGTGTAAAAAATGTTTTTTCTAAACTAAACAACCCCTTTTAATGTCTGATCTGTAGGGTTGTGACCCCCACTAATTGCTAGTACAAAGTGGCAGCAGTTCTAGGAGAGTACCCTACCCGTTAGCTTCTAATGGCTCGGCTTGGCTCTTTCGTGGCTCCATTATAGTCAACAGCCAACTCTGCAGCCTTTAAAAGTTGCCAAGTGGAACCATCAGGAGCTGTGCCAGTCATGAGATGGTGGTGTAAGGAGAAGTATCTACATGACTAGCGAAAACCACCGGTAACACATTGTCATGTAACAGAAAATTGTGCCACACGACAAACTCAGTGCTACTACATCTAAGTCTTTTATATATCTCTGTTACAGTGTTGAGGTTTTCTTATACTTGTAGCAGTGAGGTGACACTGTATGGAGGTTATCACATGTCGGCTGCACGCCAGGAAGGGAAGACAATGCGACTTAAATAATTCACGGAGCAGAAGCTGCGATCAGATGCTACTGTCCATTTTAATAAACCTCTCAAGCATAGAAGATTAAATAGCAAATCATTATTGTGTAATGTCATCTACAATTATTTCTCCGCACTACGTTATATGGGATCAGAAAGGCTCATTTTAATCTGCTAACGGCTTCCTGTCTGCACGTCGCCCGGAATTCTGCTGCGCCATAGAGAAAAGACGAATCAGAAATGGTGGAAATGTTGTTACAAAGTGTTAATGAAATCATATCCGCAAAACCGTCAATTACCCAGAACACCAAGAAACCATGAGTGCAGGAAGGGGTTCTCACTGTAAGAGCAGTCAAACTATGGAACTGTCTGCCACTGGAACTAGTGATAACTACTTCTTCATAAGTAGATCTCCGGTTTAGCGGTAGATGTCCTAAGACAGATCTCCCAACATTGAAGTATCTCATGGATCCTTCAAACCCTGCCCCCGTTCTTTCTAGGAACACCCAAAACTGCTAAAAAAAAACAAGAACTTTTATAGAAATGCGCTTGTCATGCCTCTATGTGGTCCCCCTGGGTCATTCCCACGAAAATAAAGGAATTGTATGATATTAGTCTTGAGTAATTTTATATTCCCTGCTCTTGTCCTGTTCTCTGCTCGGTCAGATTGTGATACAGAGAGTATATTAAATGGACGGTCCACCCTCGAACACCCTTTTTATTTGTTTTGTTTTTCTCTAAATAAGTGAAATTCTATGCTGATTATTGCAATTATATATCTTCTTAGCATTTGGAGGTCTTTTTTTTTTTTTTTTTAATACTGAGCTCCAAATTCAAGACAAGAAGTTAAATCATAATATTCTCTTTGCCTGCAGCCACCACTAGGGGGAGCTCACTGCATACAAGATGTACATTGAACTCAATAATAACACAATATTCAGTAAGCTCCTAAGCTCCATCTAGTGGTGGCTGTAGGTAGCCCAGAGTTTATCATGTTACTCTGTCTATGCAGGGGATTTAGAGCTCTGTATCAGAAAAGCAAAGCTCAGAATGATATAAAGATATACACAGTCTAGTTCCATTATTATGAGGGCCTCCTACTTTCAACGTTGGCAGCGTGTAGCCCATGAAGGCAGTGATGTGTCGTGGCTTGGTGGGTATGTAGGGTGTGCGGTCGGCTCTCTGATCACATGCCACTTGTTGTTGTCATGGGTAAAAGGGGCGATTTATCAGAGTTGCAGAGGGATGATTATTGGATTTCGGGCGGTATTTCTCACACAGCGAAGTTTGTGAACTGTTCGCGTGCTGCTGTGCTGACGGTGTATCGTGAGTGGACAAATGGCACCATTGGGAATAACCGATGTGGAAACTCTGAAGCACCACGCGCCATTGATGTGAGAGGTGAACGTAGGCTATGAAGGTGCATGAGGGCTGAACGACACGCCACAGTGAAGCAGCTCACCGTGATAATCATCCGGGGGGCGACCAGACGTGCGTCTAATACAACAGTTCAGCGAATCCGACTCCGTATGGGGCTCCGGAGCCGACGGACGGTCACTGCTCCTATGTAACAAAGGTGCAGCGGAAAAAAGGCTTAAATTTGCACGGCCGGATCAGAATTGGACCACCAATGATGGGTAAAGGGTTGCCTCCTCCGATGAGTCACGTTTTCTGCTTCATGGAACGGATGGACGTTGGCGTGTCGGGCGAGAAACAAACACCCGGCAGCCATTGCTGGAAGAACACGAGCCGGTGGTGGCAGCGTTATGGTCGGGGGATATTTTCATGGCATTCTCTGGGCAACTCATCCATGTGGAAGGCTCTGAAGTGATTTGTGTATGAATTCGTTGTTGCAGATCACGTCCCCCCCCCCCATACATGCTGATTGTCTTCCATGGGGCAGATGGAATCTTCCAGCAAGATAATGCGACACGTCACACTGCTAGAAATGTCCGACAGTGGCTGGAAGAGGACGACCAAGACCTCCAAGCACTTCCCTAATTCGCCAGACCTGAACCCAATTGAGCATCTGTGGGACCTCGATCGTCTTCTTGGCTCTATGGACCGTCACCCACGCACCCTCCAGCAAATGTGGGATGTTCTGCAGTCAGCACGGCGCCAGATACCGGAGACCACCGACCAGCAACTTATTGATCACTCCTGGGCCGTCTACCGCCGGTTACTCTGGATATTAGCTGCTGCTCATGATAATGGGATTCCACTGTGTATTAAGTAATTGATCATCACTGACTTTTGGACCTAAAAAAATGACAAAAATATATGAGCAAATGTCATCATGGAATGGTGATGGGGATAACGGTTTAGGGCAGAATTCTTTATAGGCATTAGATCTTCCTTTCAAAGCCCCTACTTCTACATAGTCATAGAGTTACATGATGATATTCTGCCTGCCAGCAGCCACCACTAGGGGGAGCTCACTGCATAAGGTATATACATCTCCCATTGAGCTTAATAATAAATGAGTATGCAGTGAGCTCCCACTAGTGGCAGCAGAAAGAATTGTGATAATTAGCTCTGCTTCACATGAAGTGCTCAGGTGGGGGTTCCCAGGTACTAAGACACCCCCCAGTGCACCATTGAGAATATAGTTCTTTACAACTCAGTTTGTACAGATTTCAATTAAGGGAATCAGGAATTTCTAACCTCAGGTGAGTTTAAATTGGGACCATGGATAAGAGTAATTTGAGGGATTTTTGTATTTGCCTCTAATGCAGCGTCCATACAGGAGAGGTCATTGCCTTCATGCACAAATAGCCACTGGGTGGAATCGCTGTTCAATAGAATTTACAATAATATCTGAGATTCCGGTCCGCGCATTGCAACCTACACAAGAAGAACGAGCGGCTCTGTATCTCTGCAATGGATCTTGGAGCCTGCACAGAGTCAACGAATCGAAGCTGCCCGGAATCCATTATGTATTGATTTCTATGTCAATGCCTAAAGACCCTGAACTATTGTGTGATTAATTGAACGTGTTAAGTTTATCTGGAATAAGTGCGGACATCCAGCCACGGCCTCGAGCCAAATATTGTCAACTTAGTTTTGTGTGAGGGTAAAAGCGATCGGGATGTTTGTCTCTGAAATTACATAATGGGAAAGTAGTAAATCTGATCAGTCCGCAGCCTGACGTTTGGCTCTCCGCATGAAACATCATAACTTACATTTATTTATGGCTCCGTTCTGTCTTTTTGGTTGGCAGCCAAAATCTTATAATGTAGATTATCGGATAGATGCTAATTGAAATGACTTGACTATAAAACAAGTGGGGGCCCATGTATTAATCTGCGTACAACAAAAATAAATGATGGCGGAAATAAGTCCGTTTTTTTTCCATAACATGAGCCGTTTTCCTTAAACGCAATGTCTACTTTTGCAACCAATTTTTTTTTATTGTCCCAAACAACTGAAACCGCTTTGTGAATAATCTTCATTAAAAAAGTCTGTTTTGTGTCTATGCAGATAATTTCATCTCTATGGTAACAGACCACAAACTACCCCTTTGTAGTCTTATTCTGCAGTCATACTCACCTTCCATCCGTCTCATACTTCTTGGTGACATTCATTCGGTAGTGACAATATCGTTTACTGCAATGTATAATGGAGAATGGAGGGGCACTTGTCAAGCACTGCAGTGGAGAATGGAGGGGCACCTGGCAATCACTGCGCTGTATAATGGAGAATGGAGGGGCACCTGTCAATCACAGCAACGTATTATGGAGTATGGAGGGGCACTTGTCAAACACTGTGCTGTATAATGCAGAATGGAGGGGCACCTGTCAATCACTGCAATGTATAATGGAGAATGGAGGGGCACGTGTCAATCCCTGCACTGTATAAAGGAGAATGGAGGGGCACCTGTCAATCACTACGCTGGAGAATGGAGGGGCACCTGTCAATCACTGAATGTATAATGGAGAATGGAGGGGCACCTGTCAATCACTGCAATGTATAATGGAGAATGGAGGGGCACCTGTCAATCACTGCAATGTATAATGGAGAATGGAGGGGCACCTGTCAATCACTACGCTGTATAATGGAGAATGGAGGGGCACCTGTCAATCACTGAATGTATAATGGAGAATGGAGGGACACATGTCAATCACTGCAATGTATAATGGAGAATGGAGGGGCACCTGTCAATCACTGCAATGTATAATGGAGAATGGAGGGGCACCTGTCAATCACTACGCTGTATAATGGAGAATGGAGGGGCACCTGTCAATCACTGAATGTATAATGGAGAATGGAGGGGCACATGTCAATCACTGCAATGTATAATGGAGAATGGAGGGGCACCTGTCAATCACTGCAATGTATAATGGAGAATGGAGGGGCACATGTCAATCACTGCAATGTATAATGGAGAATGGAGGGGCACCTGTCAATCACTGCAATGTATAATGGAGAATGGAGGGGCACCTGTCAATCACTGCAATGTATAATGGAGAATGGAGGGGCACATGTCAATCCCTGCACTGTATAAAGGAGAATGGAGGGGCACCTGTCAATCACTGCCGTGTATAAAGGAGAATGGAGGGGCACCTGTCAATCACTACGCTGTATAAAGGAGAATGGAGGCCGGGGCACCTGTCAATCACTGCAATGTATAATGGAGAATGGAGGGACACCTGTCAATCACTGCAATGTATAATGGAGAATGGAGGGGCACCTGTCAATCACTACGCTGTATAAAGGAGAATAGACGGGCCCCTGTCAATCACTGCGGTGTATATTGGAGATTACTAGAGCTCTGAACAGTGATGGAGTTGCATTGTAAAGCTGAATGACTGCCTAAGAGATCGTCTACTAGTCACCTAGTGCCCCAGCTCCACTTTATCAATACTTGCTCTGCACCATAGTTTTCTTCTTGTGAAGTGAATAGGGTCTACTGGATTTTGGTTTGGCAGTGGAAGACCCCTTTATGCTGGATTTCAGATGTGATGTGCTGAGCTGAGCTTGCTGCTCACGGAGCATGCAGTTAGTGGGTTACAACTGGAGGGTGAAGACATGGGTGAGCAGAATCAGGTAAGTAGCTGGGTTAATGTAGTTAGGGGCAGTAGAAAGGGGTCAAAGAAAAGGAAGGCCGATCCGGTTTCTGACATTCCAGGCAAAATTGCCAAGTTGGGTGATGATGCGAGGGTGTCAGTCTCAGAAATGGCAGCCCTAGTGGATACTGATCTCCCTAACAGCCGGGAGAACAGCCCAGCTAGTAGTCGGCGGGATGGTAATGCAGGTAAGCCAAGACAATTGATAGTCGTAGGGGATTCTATAATCAGGAAGACGGATAGAATAATTTGTCGCCAAGACCGCCTCAACCGAATGGTTTGCTGTCTCCCTGGTGCCAGGGTTCGGCATGTGGTGGAACGGGTGGACAAATTTCTGGGAGGGGCTGGTGATGATCCAGCTGTCGTGGTCCATGTCGGTACCAACGACAGAATAAATGGTAGTTGGAGGAGCCTTAAGAATAATTTTAAAGAACTAGGCTACAAGCTGAAGGGAAGGACCTCCAAGGTTGTATTCTCAGGAATACTGCCTGTGCCATGCGCATCACAGGAAAGACAGCGGGAGCTCAGGGAGTTAAATGCATGGCTTAAGTCTTGGTGTAGAGGAGAAGGCTTTGGGTTCCTAGAGCACTGGGCTGACTTTTCATTGGGGTACAAACTGTATTCTGCAGATGATTTGCACCTAAATGGAAGGGGGTCCGCTGTGCTGGGGGAGAGAATTCTAGCTGGGGTGGCGGAGTATTTAAACTAGGGCTGAGGAGGGAGGTCAATGTAGAAAAAAAAGGGGTAGCCAGGTTAGAGAGGGGTCAGACTATATTGGTGGGGGGAGAAACAGAATGTGGGGAGAGGACTAGACAACAAGATAAGGAGATCCTTTCGTTACAAAACATCAGTGTAAATAAAAAGGCCCGATTAATGTCAAATCACATTTCTGATAATAAAAGTGAAAAACTGACAGGCAAGTTAAAGTGTATGTTCACAAATGGCAGAAGTCTAGCAAGCAAAATGGGGGAGCTGGAGGCCTTGATACTGGAAGAAAATATAGATATAGTTGGTGTTGCTGAAACATGGCTGGACTCTTCACATGACTGGGCTGTAAATCTACAGGGTTTTACACTTTTTCGGAAAGACAGGACAAATAGGAAAGGTGGTGGTGTATGTCTGTATGTGAGAAGTGATATGAAGGCGAGTGTGAAAGAGACAATAGTGGGTGAATACTGTGAGGAGGTTGAAACCTTGTGGGTGGAACTAGAAAGGGAGGTAAACACTGAAAAAATTACTTTTGGTGTAATCTATAGACCCCCCAATATAACTGAGGAGATGGAAGTTCAGCTATATAAACAGATGGAGCGGGCTGCACAGGCGGGTACTGTAGTGATAATGGGAGATTTTAATTTCCGGGATATTAATTGGTGTCATGGTTCGGCTTCAACTGCAAAGGGGAGACATTTCCTCAACTCCTCAACCTGTTGCAGGAAAATTTTATGGGCCAGTTTGTGGAAGACCCGACTAGAGGTGAAGCTCTGTTGGATCTGGTCATTTCTAATAATGCAGATATTGTTGGGAATGTCAATGTTCGTGAAAACCTCGGTAACAGTGATCACAATATAGTTACATTTTACCTATACTGTAAAAAACAAACGCAGGCTGGGAGGGCAAAAACATTTAATTTTAAGAAAGCCAATTTCCCCAGGATGAGGGCGGCAATTCAGGATATGGACTGGGAAGAACTAATGTCAAATAATGGGACAAATGATAAATGGGAGATTTTCACATCTACTTTGAGTTATTATAGTGCAAAATTTATTCCTATAGGTAATAAGTATAAACGACTCAAATTAAACCCCACATGGCTTACACCTTCTGTGAAAGGGGCAATACATGACAAAAAAAGGGCATTTAAAAAATACAAATCTGAGGGTACAGCTGCAGCCTTTGTAAAATATAAAGAGCTTAATAAAATCTGTAAAAAGGTAATAAAATTATCAAAAATACAAAATGAAAGGCAGGTGGCCAAGGATAGTAAAACAAATCCCAAAAAATTCTTCAAGTATATAAATGTTAAAAAGCCAAGGTCTGAACATGTAGGACCCCTAGATAATGGTAATGGGGAGTTGGTCACAGGGGATCACGAGAAGGCAGAGTTACTAAATGGGTTCTTTAGCTCTGTATATACAACTGAAGAAAGAGCAGCTGATGTAGCCGGTGCCAGTGCTGAGGAGCTGATGTAGCCGCTGCCGGTGCTGTTAATATATCAGTTGATATACTGAATTGGATGAATGTAGAGATGGTCCAAGCTAAATTAAATAAAATAAATGTGCACAAGGCTCCGGGACCAGATGGGTTACACCCTAGAATTCTTAAAGAGCTTAGTTCAGTTATTTCTGTCCCCCTTTTCATAATATTCAGAGAATCTCTAGTGACTGGTATAGTGCCAAGGGACTGGCGCAGGGCAAATGTGGTGCCTATTTTCAAACAGGGCTCTAGGTCTTCCCCGGGTAATTATAGACCAGTAAGCTTAACATCAATTGTGGGGAAAATGTTTGAGGGGCTATTGAGGGACTATATACAGGATTATGTAACAATAAATAGTATTATAAGTGACAGCCAGCACGGTTTTACTAAGGACAGAAGTTGTCAACCTGTCCTAATCTGTTTTTATGAAGAGGTGAGCAGAAGTCTAGACAGAGGGGCCGCTGTGGATTTAATGTTTTTGGACTTTGCAAAGGCATTTGACACTGTCCCCCATAGACGCCTAATGGGTAAATTAAGGACTATAGGTTTAGAAAATATAGTTTGTAATTGGATTGAGAATTGGCTCAAGGACCGTATCCAGAGAGTTGTGGTCAATGATTCCTACTCTGAATGGTCCCCGGTAATAAGTGGTGTACCCCAGGGTTCAGTGCTGGGACCACTATTATTCAACTTATTTATTAATGATATAGAGGATGGGATTAATAGCACTATTTCTAATTTTGCAGATGACACCAAGCTATGCAATATAGTTCAGTCTATGGAAGATGTTCATGAATTGCAGGCAGATTTAAACAAACTAAGTGTTTGGGCGTCCACTTGGCAGATGAAGTTTAATGTAGATAAATGTAAAGTTATGCATCTGGGTACCAACAACCTGCATGCATCATATGTCCTAGGGGGCGCTACACTGGCGGATTCACTTGTTGAGAAGGATCTGGGTGTACTTGTAAATCATAAACTAAATAACAGCATGCAGTGTCAATCAGCTGCTTCAAAGGCCAGCAGGATATTGTCGTGTATTAAAAGAGGCCTGGACTCGCGGGACAGGGATGTAATATTACCACTTTACAAAGCATTAGTGAGGCCTCATCTAGAATATGCAGTTCAGTTCTGGGCTCCAGTTCATAGAAAGGATGCCCTGGAGTTGGAAAAAATACAAAGAAGAGCAACGAAGCTAATTAGGGGCATGGAGAATTTAAGTTATGAGGAAAGATTGAAAGAATTAAACCTATTTAGCCTTGAAAAAAGACGACTAAGGGGGGACATGATTAACTTATATAAATATATTAATGGCACATACAAAAAATATGGTGAAATCCTGTTCCTTGTAATACCCCCTCAAAAAACAAGGGGGCGCTCCCTCCGTCTGGAGAAAAAAAGGTTCAAGCTGCAGAGGCGACAAGGCTTCTTTACCGTGAGAACTGTGAGTCTATGGAATAGTCACCGCAGGAGCCGTCACAGCAGGGACAGTAGACACTGCAGGAGCCGTCACAGCAGGGACAGTAGACACTGCAGGAGCCGTCACAGCAGGGACAGTAGACACCGCAGGAGCCGTCACAGCAGGGACAGTAGATGGCTTTAAAAAAGGGTTCGATAATTTCCTAGAACAAAAAAATATTAGCTCCTATGTGTAGAAATTTTTCCTTCCCTTTTCCCTTCCCTTGGTTGAACTTGATGGACATGTGTCTTTTTTCAGCCGTACTAACTATGTAACTATGTAACTATGTAACTATATAACTATGTAACTATGTAACTATGATGTGGGGGATGAATGTCTGGTGATAGGGCACAATGACTTCTGCAATGATTGAATCCTCCATTATACAGCACAGCTATAACCAGAGCGACAAGGAATCCAAATCACAGAATGACTCGTGGACACTTGGCTTTTATGACATGCGATACGGATATCCTGCACTTATCCATTATAGATTCCTCCAGCAGTTACTGGGAAATAAAATGAAATCCTGGTTTCTCCAATAAAGAGAATTAAATTCGATATCACGCGGCGCTGGCTTTCTCTCACCCGTATTTATTGGCTTGTTGAAATATAATAACATAAAATGTAACAGCCCGGCTCACCTGCTACGTCCTCCCCACCGGCTTTACAACATCAAACCTTTCCGTTCCCGGGCTGGTTTTGTACAGCGGATAGCCTGATGTATGTGGCAGGCGTCCAGGCTCAGGGGGCATCGCTCAAACGTCTGCAAATGCAATTGGGCTTCAAGAATGAACATAAATATTTGAAAAACATACGACTTGTATGGATACAAATAGCCGTGTATTAATAAATGTGTCGGGATCAGCGTACAGCTTTATAGATTCCTCCTATTACAGAATAAACTCTCGAGTTCAAGTCAAGACGGCGGCGTCGCTTCTTACATACAGAATAATCCGGTATGAGAACGCAGCGTGCGGTTCTGTGGGCATTTACAATATACTATGAGAACCGCGCAAAACACACAGGAACTTTAAGGGGATTTTTAATTTTTCTATTACTGTGATCTCCAGGCTCATCCCCTGTTACGGAGGCTCCTCCCATCATGTCTAGCCATTTCCTAAAAATGTTATTTTGTCATTGGTGGTTTAGTTACTTGTAGTTTACAATGATTCTGTTCTTGCTTTTTTTTTTTTTTTATAAATTAGCTTTCTATGTGTTGTCTTTTATACAAAGCAGCCAATCTAAACAAGCAGAACTGCAGTGTAAAGCATAGGGAAGAACCAAGCAGCAGCCTGAACTTATGCTGAGACAGAAGGTGAAGTTTAGACTCAGACTCCATCAGACAATACAGAGAAAGCTGTAGTCACTGATTTAAGCTGCCTCATAATGGAGCAGAGCTGCATTGTAAAGCAAGGGATACAAAGCAGCAACCCGAGTCTATGATAAGAGAGAAATTTAAGACTACCTCAGACGCCAACAGGCAATGCAAATAAGCTAGAGTCACTGATCATAGGACTAAAAAGCAGCCGAATGGTGACCCATTGGCCATCGATTCATTCCAATAGACACCAGTGGTCTGCCAGATCCAATAGGAACTGTCATAAGGAGGGGTTTAAGTTAAAATAACCAAGGGCTCCCAGTAGTGTGACCCGCTACATGCTCTAATAAGGTATTTTACGATGTCACAATGAGCTATGCCAAATAACAAACTCAACTCTGCTACATAAACTTCAATAATCCAATTTACTGCCTTCATGGGTGGGATGATAATAAATACACACAGTTTTTTTTTCAGAATGGGGACACGGTTTTAGGATAAAATCCAAATATTTCCCCACAGCTTTCCAATCCCGTATTTTATCTAAGCAACATAATAAAACTGCGATGTGGGAATATAACATTCCTGCGTGAGGTCCGGTGTGGTGTGAACAGCTTCATAAATGATTATCATGTACAGCTGAGCTGGGTTATCGATTTCTTCCAAGTCTCCTTTAAGAAGTCCGGTATTTAAATCAGATGTCTATATGCATAAGGAATGGCGCAATTTCCTCCGTGACCCGCACACGATACATTTATTCCTGCAGCTCCGGATTCTATTTATTCCCAGTCTTAGTCACGGTGTCGAGCGGATTCCGCAGCATCAATGAGCGGGGAATCGTACAACTAGCAGAGCAGACACTATTAGTCCCCATCTCATTAGGATTTATTGATTTGTTTGCTATTTAATATCATTGTAATTTCCCCTGTTGTTTCTCTGTACGATACAGTAATACAGGTTAGAGGGAGCAGCGCTGCGGGCCCTGTCTACGAGACCCGTGATCAACCAGGATCTTGGAACGTTTCTTATCTACGGTTCCACTGCTGGAGCGACTTTGGCTAAATTTATAGTGAACTTTCCCACTGCCCCCAGTAAATCTCCAGTTGATACAAATCCTTCAGTCAATCTTCTATTCCGCTGTATCTTAGTTTTATCTGTTTCTTCCAAAGTTAGGTGGTAACTAATATGGCCGCCATTGCAGTTCCTACCGTGGTTGTCACCTGACTTTCTAGGCTGCTGATTGGCCTCCTCCCCATATCATTCCATTCAGTAAAGCTAAGCAGCCATATTGGGCGTTACTCAGCATTTGTAGGATTGGCATACACGAACCGCCCCCCTTTAAATCCATATTCGCAAGACCTTTTGAGCCTCGTCCGATTTGCCCAAGAACGTCCTCCTCCTTTCCTCGGTCTCTGTTCCTCCTCCTTTCCGCGGTCTCTGTTCCTCCTCCTTTCCTCGGTCTCTGTTCCTCCTCCTTTCCTCAGTCTCTGATCCTCCTCATTTCCTCGGTCTCTGATCCTCCTCCTTTCCTCGGTCTCTGTTCCTCCTCCTATCCTCGGTCTCTGTTCCTCCTCCTCCTCCTTTCCTTGCTCTCTGTTCCTCCCCTTTTCCTCGGTCTCTGATCCTCCTCCTTTCCTCGGTCTCTGTTCCTCCTCCTCCTTTCCTTGCTCTCTGTTCCTCCTCTTTTCCTCGGTCTCTGATCCTCCTCCTTTCCTCGGTCTCTGATCCTCCTCCTTTCCTCGGTCTCTGTTTATCCTCCTTTCCTCAGTCTCTGTTCCTCCTCCTCCTTTCCTTGCTCTCTGTTCCTCCTCTTTTCCTCGGTCTCTGATCCTTCTCCTTTCCTCGGTCTCTGATCCTCCTCCATTCCTCGGTCTCTGATCCTCCTCCTTTCCTCGGTCTCTGTTCCTCCTCCTTTCCTCTGTCTCTGTTCTTCCTCCTTTCCTCTGTCTCTGTTCCTCCACTTTTCCTCGGTCTCTGATCCTCCTCCTTTCCTCTGTCTCTGTTCTTCCTCCTTTCCTCGGTCTCTGATCCTCCTCCATTCCTCGGTCTCTAATTCTTCTCCATTCCTCAGTCTCTGTTCCTCCTCCTTTCCTCGGTCTCTGTTCCTCCTCCTTTCCTCTGTCTCTGTTCCTCCTCCTTTCCTCGGTCTCTGATCCTCCTCCTTTCCTCGGTCTCTGATCCTCCTTCTTTCCTCGGTCTCTGATCCTCCTCCTTTCCTCGCTCTCTGTGATCTGCATCCATCTCCCCTTTCACTCTAACCTTCCATTATCCACATTGATCACTAACTGCACATGAACGATGAGTGAAGATTGGGCTCCCTTGGCTGATGGGACCCAAAGCAGTTGGTATGCCCTCAACCCTGGTAGTTACGCCCAGGAAATTAATACATTCCGAGTGTCCGTACTGTGGCCTACGTTGTCAAATTTCAGGAGACTGGAAACCTAGGTGACAACTCATGAAGGCGCTTAAATGGCTGCAAAATTGGTTGTCACATGACATTTCCAGATACAAATGTGACAGAACTAAAAAATCAAAAATATTTACTGGGGAAACTCTTTCCTTATCCCCCTGATATCTGTATTACACACGGATGTCAGAGATCCTCCAGAGTAAGATGTTGTTGTTTTTTTTATAGAGGGGGTTTCTGACTGTGGGACCCCATAATGATGCGATAGGAAAACCCCTTTAAGTAACAAATCAATAAATTAGAGGTCTCGGGACCATATGTCAGATTCCTGCGACTTGACTTGTGCAGGACTATGGTCCCTGGATTAAGTCCATGCTATATCCTGCAGATTGTCTGGACTCCTATCTGGAAGCGACGTTGAAGCCACGGACCCCACACGATATAATAGATAATATAGATTTATTCATTAAGTATAACATGACATAATTAAATACGGCAGATCCGTTATATCTGGTCATTAATGTTAGCATGATCTTCATTTCTGGTAATTACATTGTAACAAATGAAATATCCATTTGCCTTAAGGCGGAATGTGCTGCTCCTCATCGCTAGCATTAGTTATCATTAAATTCTTAACCCCTGCTGCGCTGGTCTACCTTCTCCTCTGGGGTAGTGGGTACAGTGCAGGACATACTGGCCATTTGTTCAGTAAACGTCAGGTGATCTTTGTTCCTCCTGGTATTATGGGGCATAATGTAGAGGTATATTATAATACATAGACTATTGTTTAGAGCTACGTTGTCTTTGAGACCTGCAACGCCACTGGGTTCTGCATGTCCGAGCAACAAGCGGTGGTGGGGGGGCATGGAGCAGGTGCAAAATTTGCCCTGGGGCACTTAGGACTCTAGTTACGCCATTGGGCAGGCGTCGGGTTGGCAGCACCTTCTTATAATGTATTAGATTGTGCCCAAATAACACTGTCCAATCAATAGATTAGGGGATTGGCCTCCGTCCTGTTCATCTGCCTTTCCAATTGTTTGGGTGCCAAGTGTAGGAAATGTTGGCTGTATGCCACCATCAGCACCAGTGGCGCCCCCTACAGTAGTGACCAGTGATGTCTCCCGTCTATCGTTACAGCGTGTTGACACCTGCGGCGGGAGTTGCAGTGGTTGCCATATTGGTGGTCATCCAGCGTTCCCAGAAACTGATATAACTGAATAGATCTTTTAACAACCAGACAGAAGAGGACGAGTCGCGGACACATTCTGGGAGTCCTCTAATCCAGAAAACATGTCTGACAACTAAGGAGGCCGGATATCTAGGAATTAGTGTTTGGTTGTACATGGTAATATACATAATAAGGTGGTGTTTCTGGAGATTATGCAGCCGGCCCGGGATGTTGACATCACATTCTTGCCCCTATATCATTTACATGATGAGCAGCCGTATCGTTGCGAGCACACGACGCTGGGAAGATTTCACCACTGAGGATTTGTGTTGATTTGCATTGAATTTACATCTTATTGACGGAATTTTCTAATGTTTGCAAATCCAACATCTCCATTTCTTTACTTCACGTGGACGGCGGCTCTGGAGTCTGCCCGGAAATATCTACTCATTTATTGTATCGCTTCTCAGGAAACATTTATCAGAACCCAACACCACATTCTGCTCTTCTGTAAGAGTTTGGACTTTACCTTTTCCAGTCCCCGGGGACTGCAACGTATGAATGACTTCTGCTGATGAAATACCCGGATGTATCTCCGGAATAGTCCCAGTTATTGTATATAACGTTATACAGCAGACTCACAAAGTGAATACAGTCAGATGTCAAATCTACCTCTATAACATTATGGTTATATGGGGGGGGGGGGCATATACTGGTTATATGGGGGGGTATATACTGGTTATATTGGGGGGGGGGGGTGGTATATACTGGTTATATGGAACCAGGCACCACCTTATATTCAGTATGCCCCATATAACCAGTATATACCGCCCATATAACCAGTATATACCGCCCATATAACCAGTATATACCCCCCATATAACCATTATATACCCCAATATAACCATTATATACCCCCATATAACCAGTATACACCTCCATATAACCAGTATATACCCCCCATATAACCAGTATACACCTCCATATAACCAGTATACACCTCCATATAACCAGTATACACCTTCATATAACCAGTATATACCCCATAAAACCAGTATACACCCCCATATAACCAGAATATACCCCATAAAACCAGTATATACCCCCATATAACCAGTATACACCCCCCATATAACCAGTATACACCCCCATATAACCAGTATATACCACTTATATAACCAGTATACACCCCCATATAACCAGTATATACCCCCATATAACCAGTATACACCTCCATATAACCAGTATATACCCCTTATATAACCAGTATACACCTCCATATAACCAGTATATACCCCCATATAACCAGTATACACCTCCATATAACCAGTATACACCCCCATATAACCAGTATATACCCCCATATAACCAGTATACACCCCCATTTAACCAGTATATACCCCCATATAACCAGTATACACCTTCATATAACCAGTATACACCCCCCATATAACCAGTATACACCCCCCATATAACCAGTATACACCCCCCCCCCATATAACCAGAGGTCACCCCTCCTCATGGTCCTGGCGCTGACCCCGGGTTTGTATCTTGCAGCATTAATCTCCCAGTTTGTCTACGTTTCTGTGGATTACAGCTGTCAGATGATCCGTAATGTGTACCGCGGGCGCAGGGCTGATGGATGATGGATCGCTCTGTTATTGGCTGTCGCTTTAGATTGGGATTTTTTGCTGAAACAAAGAGTCATTTCTGAGCCGTGTTTACAAGTTGACATTTTCACTGTCTCAATATTGACCAAAGGATCAGGGACGATCGTCTCGCTGCCGCCGCTGACAGCTCGCACGCGTGTTACTGGGTGATATGTACTTGTCAAATCATTTATAACTAAAGCAACAAAAAAACGAGGCGTCAGGTGGGAAATGTGCAACTTCTGCAGCATCTAGAGGAGCCAAGAAACTGATGTCTGATTATCTAAACAAACCCCCAGATCCGTCACTGCGGAGGACGCTACTGACGGAAGCGCAATTTACAGGTCACAGCAGAAACGCAGGCGACAACAGTGATAACAACTGGTGACGATTATAATACACGGGGTGATGCCCCTTCTGTAAATGATAAGAATAGAAAGAGCCGCTGAGGAGGTCAGTAACCATATAAGCAGGAGGTACTGATTACACAGCTGCTGCAGAACCTCATCCTGAAGAGTTGGGTATGTTCACACAATATTAAGTTGAGGCTGAAAACTCAGAAGCTGAATCTGCCCCCAAAATCAGTGCATTTTTTTGGCTGATTTTGATGCTATTTTTCAGCATGTGTGCTTTTTAAATTATTTTCTTACAGCCCACTGGGGTTTTTGCCCTTGAACATTAAAATCAGTGCACAAAACAGCGCCAAAGACTGAGCTGAGGTGTGTATAGTGATGTTCTGCAGCAGCTGAGGTGTGTATAGTGATGTTCTGCAGCAGCTGAGGTGTGTATAGTGATGTTCTGCAGCAGCTGAGGTGTGTATAGTGATGTTCTGCAGCAGCTGAGGTGTGTATAGTGATGTTCTGCAGCAGCTGAGGTGTGTATAGTGATGTTCTGCAGCAGCTGAGGTGTGTAATAAAATGTTCTTCAGCAGCTGAGATGTATATAGTGATGTTCTGCAGCAGCTGAGGTGTGTATAGTGATGTTCTGCAGCAGCTGAGGTGTGTATAATGATGTTCTGCAGCAGCTGAGGTATGTAATAAAATGTTCTGCAGCAGCTGAGGTGTGTATAATGATGTTCTGCAGCAGCTGAGCTATGTAATATGATGTTCTGCCGCAGCTGAGGTGTGTATAGTGATGTTCTGCAGCAGCTGAGTTGTGTATAGTGATGTTCTGCAGCAGCTGAGGTGTGTATAGTGATGTTCTGCAGCAGCTGAGGTGTGTATAATGATGTTCTGCAGCAGCTGAGGTATGTAATAAAATGTTCTTCAGCAGCTGAGATGTGTATAGTGATGTACTGCAGCAGCTGAGGTGTGTATAGTGATGTTCTGCAGCAGCTGAGGTGTGTATAATGATGTTCTGCAGCAGCTGAGGTGTGTATAATGATGTTCTGCAGCAGCTGAGGTATGTATAATGATGTTCTGTAGCAGTTGAGGTGTGTATTATTAGGTTCTGCAGCAGCTGAGGTGTATATTGTGATGTTCTGCAGCAGCTGAGGTGTATATTGTGATGTTCTGCAGCAGCTGAGATGTATACTATGATGTTCTGCAGCAGCTGAGGTGTATATTGTGATGTCCTGCAGCAGCTGAGGTGTATATTGTGATGTTCTGCAGCAGCTGAGGTATGTCATATGATGTTCTGAAGCAGCTGAAGTGTGTAATATGATGTTCTGCAGCAGTTGAGGTTTGTATTATGATGTTCTGCAGCATCTGGGACACACTACAGCTGCTTTTTTTCAAAGGGCTCAAACAACCTTGTGAATAGCCGTAACTTTCCTCCATAGAACATTTGCCCGGTACATCACAGCCTATATGACAACCAACAGCCCCTCCACAACAATGCTGCTTTCCACCTTTACATTTCCTACAGGTCTAGTCATACAGCTTTCCAAAGCTCCAGAATGGCAAATTTGCCTGTGGTACCAGAGCAGGTGACGTAAAGTGAGACTGCTCTGTGGAGACCGTAATGGCGCCAATGTTGGTTGTCATCCAGCTTTCCCAGATACTGTTTTTTACTGTTTTGGGATAAGTGTTACGATTCGGTGTGATCAGTGGTTACTTTGTTACTAATTTGTGACTTGTCACCTGATTTTCATTACTTTTCCTCGCTGATCATAATTCCAGACTCCAGCGACCTAAGACCCGGCCCCAAGTAATGGCTGAACCTGCAGGTAATTACCCGCGCTCGACGCTCCCAGGCACTAATTAGGGATAATTACAACTGTATCGTTTTATTTAAACGCTCGGACAAACATACAAATGGAAGATAATTTAATTTATCTTTTAACGCTTTTCCTGCCAGAAATGGCAGAAGATATTGGAAAAGTAAGAGGCCGATAAATCTTCATTTGTTGAAGTTCAGACAGAGCCAGGACCAGGGCTGAGCCGAGAATTAACGTGACAGTCTGCAGCGCGCCGCTTACCTGGACCATCAGTGCTCAGGTTATCAATTAGGACATCACAATAAAGTTTACTGCTGACACCAGGAACTTAGGCCTGATTTACACGAGCGTGTGCGTTTTGCGCGCGCAAAAAACGCTGCGTTTTGCGCGCGCAAAAGGCATTTGACAGCTCCGTGTGTCATCCGTGTATGATGCGCGGCTGCGTGATTTTCGCGTAGCCGCCATCATAGAGATGAGGCTAGTCGACGCCCGTCACTGTCCAGGGTGCTGAAAGAGCTAACTGATCGGCAGTAACTCTTTCAGCACCCTCGACAGTGAGTTCCGATCACAATATACACCAACCTGTGAATAAAAAAAGACGTTCAAACTTACCATGAACTGCCTGCTTCCTCCAGTCCGGTCTCCCGGCCGTTGCCTTGGTGACACGTCGCTCTCTTGTCATCCGGCCCCACCTCCCAGGATGACACGGCAGTCCATGAGACCGCTGCAGCCTGTGATTGGCTGCAGGCTGTGCTTGGCCTGTGATTGGCTGCAGCTGTCACTTGGCCTGAATTGTCATCCCGGGAGGTCGGAATGGAGGAAGGAGCCGGGACTTATCGGTAAGTCCTAACTTCTGTTTTTTTTTACACGTATATGTATATTGTGATCGAAAGTCACTGTCCATGGTGCTGAAACCGTTTAAGTCTTTCAGCACCGTGGGCAGTGACTGTCTCCTGACGTCGCGTACCCGAACATTTTTTGCCGGGTTCGGTCAAAACGAGTTCGGCCGAACCCGGTTAAGTTCGGTGCGCTCATCTCTAATTTGACACTCCGTTTGGATGTTTGTAAACAGAAAAGCACGTGGTGCTTTTCTGTTTACATTCATCCTTTTGACAGCTCTTGCGTGATTTTCGCGCATGCAACGCAGTAGCGTCCGTGTGCCATGCGTTGCTTTCACGCACCCATTGACTTCAATGGGTGCGTGTTGCGTGAAAAACGCACGATTATAGAACATGTCGTGAGTTTTACGCAACGCACTCACGCTGCGCAAAATTCACGCATCGTCTAAACTGCCCCATAGAGTAATATAGGTGCGTACGACACGCGTGAAAAGCACGCGCGTCGCACGCGCGTATATTACGCTCGTGTAAATGAGGCCTTAGGGAGCAGTGAAGAAAATGGAATCATCATCGTCATCATCATCGTCATCATTATGAACTCACTCATGTGCAGCCAGATTTCCAGAGACCCCTCATTCTCATGTTCTGGGAGCAACATAATTACACAAATTATTTATTTAACAGTATTGTCTGCCAGTGTCACAGGTGAAAAAACATGGAATGCTAAGAACACAACACACTGATACTACAAGTGCATATATGTCACAGATGGAAAAACCTCATAACACATCTTGGTGTTATCCAGTGGCGTAACTACAGCCATAGCGGCTTCTATGGGGCCCACGGCAAGAGGACGCAAATAATGTCGAACACTATGGCAGAGCAGGGAGGTATCATCCCGTGACTAAGAACAGGTGATCTGTCTGAAACACATAGGCTTATTACTGAGGCAACCACCCCTGCATCCATTGGATTTTACGATTACCTACAATAACTTTGGAATACAATTTCCTTTTAAATTAACACCAAGCCTTTCTTCTTTTAGGTATCTCCCTGCTCTGCCATTTACTAGGCTACAGGCCACGTTTGGTCTGCAGCCTATCAGGTGCAGGGACAGGATCCCTGCGTTAGGCCAGCGTGATGACATCACTGGATCCCGTCGGCGTTGTGGAGCAGCTCTGTTCGTCGCAGGAACGGGTGAGTATAATATTTGTTTGATTTGCTTGGGGGGCACTGTCTACAAGAGGCAGGTGGGGGGCTGTATGGCACTTTCTACGGGGGTGGGGGGTCTGTATGGCACTTTCTATGGGGGTAGGGGGGCTGTATGGCACTATCTACACGGGGTGTGCCACTATCTACAGGGGGGCTGTATGGCACACTCCAGTCAAGTTTGCTATGGGCCCAGTCTTTCCTAGTTAGGCCCCTGGTGTTATCTGTGATGTTGCATAGGGCTGGATGTAAAACTACGATGTTATCCATGTTTAGAGAGTGATCAAAATGTGTTATTTGTGCTCTTACATAGGACTGCAGGTAACATCTACCACATTATCTATACTCAGACAGAGTTATCACAGTCATCCCTGCTCTTACATAGGACTGCAGGTAAAGCTAGTGATGGTATAACACTGACTGATATTGTGGTTGGGTTTGGATCTGGTGACTGCTCCCCTCAATCCTTCAGCGTTTCTTATGTCTTACAAGTGGTCGGAGGATGAGGCTCTTTCTCTCACTTCATGATGAACGCTATTGATGAGGATTATCTTGAGAGGGTGAATGTTGTGCCAGGACAATCCTCCAATCTGTAACTCTGCAGACACTTTAGATTTTTGTGGGATCATTTTTCAAAGGGGTCCGCTATGGGTATACAAATGCTTTATTACGAGGTTACGGAAATCTGCGGTGACTCCGGCGTTAATAAATCTGCGACACTTCAGGTCCTGGAGTTTGGCTGCAGGGAGTCAATTTGACCCTGTAATATTTTTGTTTCTCTTCCATCTGGTTAATGCCTCGGTGCTTCCTGCAGGAGTTCAGATGCATGTCAGGTGCTGGCGATGGATAAGGACGTGATTTCATTAACATGAAATGATGCAGTATCAATGCAGCATACAAATCCACCGTGTGCCTGATACTATCTCAGCTCTGCTGCTCTCCCAGTCCATTCTTCTACCACCGTGGGATGGTTTAGCATCAGCAGATCTCTCTGTCCATGCAAAGCCCTGCAAGACACAAAACGAATGAACTGCAGCCAGATCCCGAGCAAAGCCTCCGATAATACATCACATCCACTCAACCGCTTCCCCATAAACAGGGAAAGGTCACTGGATGAAGATTTGTTTAATAAAACACGTTTATTTCTTCTAAGGATATTTTCCTGAGCTTGTTTGAAGCAGTTATTGAGAATATAGTATCTGAGAAAATATCTGTACAGGGTGCAGTTATAGTTTATAGCCACTAGACGGCGCTGCAGGCGGTAGGAACTTTTAGACAGTGACCATAGATTGCATAGATCTCATTAACAGACAGTGACCTCTATAGGCAATAAGATGACACTGCAACAGTGACATTTCATCTACAATACTACGGGGTCAAATAACTGGTGGGGGAATGACTATAGAGGGTGGAGTAGATACAGTCACACTTAGGCACTGGCGACTGAGGGGGCCTCATAGTCCCCTCTGTTACATATCAGGTGCTGTAAATGGCTTGGGATGGTCTGTGGTGCGGCCCCGTTCCACTTACATTACAATGAAAAGTATTTTTCTTATAACTGTTAAGATAGGAAGTATTAAACTAGAACGGACAGGAAGAAACGGCACAAAATGGATCAAAGTGGCGCGCGCTTCATGATAAATTTGAGGCATTTTGCTAGACATGTTTATTTCAGATCAATACTTTTCGCCAAAATAATGGCTGTTCCCAAATCAGGTGCATTCTACGACTGTTAACCACGCCTCTTTTCTAGACAATTTTAAAACTGTCTAAGGCCTGATGCACCCGGCTGTGCCCGTAATCACGAGCACGGACGACCGCCGACATCCGCGGGTCGCAGTGGCGGATTAAGAAGACTATGGGCCCTGGGCTGTTACCCAAACTTGGGCCCCCCTTCTCCACCGCCACCCTGCCGCGCCGTAACTATTGCTAACATTACCTTTTTTCACAAGCATTAACAAATGGGTGTTACGATTCCGCTTTCACAGGGCTGTGTCCCTACATACTGACAGTATCACACTGTGCAGGGACACGCTGTGCAAAACTCACGGACCGTCTGCATGCCCCCATAGACTTGTATAGGTCCGTGCGACCCGCGTGAAAAGCACGCGCGTCGCACGGACATATATCACGTTCGTGTAAATGAGGCCTTATATATAGTGCCACACAGCGCTCCCCCCTTGTATATAGTGCTACACAGCGTCGCTATACTGCAGCCCTGGGATGACATTTTATCCCATGTGACTGCTACAGCCTGTGATTGGCTGCAGCGGTCACATGGGGTGAAACGTCATCCCAGGAGGCCGGCCCGGACGAAGAAACAGAATTCTGGGCAAGTATAAGATTTTTATTTTTTCTAAATTGCGTTTTTACATAACATCTGTTATCTGTTGCGGGATTTACCTCCCCATTGAATTAAATGGGGAAAACCCGAAACAAATGAGCAGCGTTTACGCAAATACAATTGACATGCTGCGGAATAAAAAACCGCACCGCAGGTCAATTTCTGAGATTTTTTCCCACTTATCATTTCTGCAGCGTGTGATGAGAATTGTTCACATCTAATCTACTCTGCTGCTACTGTATTAGGGCTTGTCCACACGTAACGGAATTGCTGAGTATTTTCCGCCCGGATTTACCAAATCTCATCCAGAAATAGCCGGACACATCATGCAATGATTGGGGGAGGCAAACATGACCAGGGTTGCAGGGGAGAAGGAATGAGGTGAAAAGTTCAAGGGAAGGAGGGGGAGGAAGGTGGAGGGGAGGGGGCGTGGTGGACAGAGGGAATATAGGAAGGGTGAGAGACAGTTTCGCACCATTCACGCCCCAGGAAAGCAGTTAGACTTGTCCCGCCCGCCCTCCCTTAAGTTAGGCCTCATGCACACGACCGTATTTTTTCCCACCCGTAAATACTGGCGTAAATACGGGTCCGGTGTCACCCGTATTCCACCCGTATTTACGGGCACGTTTTTGGCGGCAAAATAGCGCTGCACTAATCGGCAGCCCCTTCTCTCTATCAGTGCAGGATAGAGAGAAGGGACAGCCTTTTCTGTAATAAAAGTTAAAGAAATTCATACTTACCCGGCCGTTGTCTTGGTGACGCGTCCCTCTCTTCACATCCAGCCCGACATCCCTGGATGACGCGGCAGTCCATGTGACCGCTGCAGCCTGTGATTGACCTGTGATTGGCTGCAGCGGTCACATGGCCTGAAACGTCATCCAGGATGTCGAGAGGGACGCGTCACCAAGGCAACTGGCGGGAGACCGGACTGGAGGAAGCAGGAAGTTGTCGGTAAGTATGAAAGTCTTTTATTTTTATTTTTTACAGGTTTATACTGATCGGTAGTCACTGTCCAGGGTGCTGAAAGAACTGCCAATCAGTTAACTCTTTCAGCTCCCTGGACAGTGACTATTTACTGACGTCGCTTAGCAACGCTGCCGTAATGACGGGTGCACACATGTAGCCACCCGTCATTACGAGAGCTCCATAGACTTCTATGGACTGTCCGTGCCGTTATTACGGCCTGAAATAGGACATGTTCTATCTTTTTCAACGGCACGGGCACCTTCCCGTGAGAAAACGGGAAGGCACCCGTCGCCAATAGAAGTCTATGAGCCCGTTATTATGGGTCGTGATTACGACCCGTAATAACGGGAGTTTTTACGGTCGTGTGCATGAGGCCTTAGGGTTATGTTTTGTTTAGCAATGTGGATTCTTTGTTGCTGCTGGTGTTTTTTCTTTTACAGGAGTCGGCTGGTGGTGACTGGTAGGAGCGGAGTCACGGTGGCTTTGTTGGCGGATTGGGGGGTCCTTGGAGTTGGTGGTAATTTGAAGTAGGGGATTCATCAGAGGTATGGTCCCTAACAAATACATAATTGCTCATGGAGATGGGCGAATTTTGGACTCCTGCTGGGTGGTGTCCCGGGGAGTGGTTTTACATACTTGGCAAGCCAACTGCGGAGCAGAAAGGTGCCTCTGAGCCTGTAGGGGACGGCTGGGGGTAAGTAGCTATACAGGGGGCAGTTTGGCGCCAAAGTTTTGGAGCTCCAAGGACTTCCCCTTTCCTAGTAATGTTATTTATAAAGGAATGTTTTATGTTCATGTAAATTTGTTAATAAAATGGCTGCTGTGGCCGAAAATTTCCAACCCACTGTCTCGTGTGTCTCACTGGGGGAGTGGAGAGTGACATGGGAGGAGGGGAAAAAGGCCTGGAAGCAGGAAAGGGGGTGGACAGTATTGATGGTAAGGTTAAGCAATAAGGGTTCGAAATGGAGCGAGCTCTGTAATCCCATGGTCAAGAAGCTGCGTAAAATTTCCGACCAGACATTTTGTCCTGCGGTGCGTATTTCTCGTACTGAGGCGTGTCAATTCCTGCTGCGGAGAGTGGACAGAATTGCTGCGTTTTTTCAGAGGAGACGTCACCATCCCCCAACATTGAGAAAAACGCAGCAAAATACGCACCATTTTCTGCAGCAAAATTTCTGCTAGTTTCTGCAGAATTGCTGCAGAAATATATATATATGTATATATAAATATATATATATATATATACACACACACACACACACACACACACACATACATACATGAGGATGCACATTATACACATCACAGACACACATGAGTATTCAAATTATACACATATAAAGTACACATGAGTATGCACATTATACACATATAAAGTACACATGAGTATGCACATTATACACATATAAAGTACACATGAGTATGCACATTATACACATATAAAGTACACATGGTAAACACATATGCACTTACCTTTTATCTAGGATATTTGTGAGTCTTCACTGCAGCTCTTCTGCTCACAGCCCGACACAGAGCCCGCCGACAGTCTCCCCTCCCCCATGTCCCGACAGCTAGCAGCAGGAGGAGAGATGTTTAGAGCAGGGAAGGGGGGCTGGAGGGGGAGCTTCTAAAGCAGCAGAGACCACGGCTGCTAAGTAGGAGCGAAGCTCCCCTCGTCTCATGACAGGTGCGGTCTTGGCACCGGGGCTTCCTCCGGTGCTAGCAACGCATGAGGGGGTTCAGGTGGCTATGGGCCCCCTGGGAGCCTTGGGCCCCGGGCGGCCGCCCGAACCGCCCTAATGGTAATCCGCCACTGGCGGGCCGTATTACAAAGTATGGGAGCACGGCCCACAAAAAACGAAAAGTAGGACATGCTCCATATTTCCCGGCACGGTTCTACGGCACGGACACCGTTCCGTAGCGATATGGAAAGGTGTCTGCGGCTAATAGAACCGGGTGGGTGCGTAATTGCGGACCATATTGCGGTCCGCAATTACGGAGGCTTTTTTTTTACGGTCGTGTGCATGGGGCCTAAGGCCTAATTCCTTCAGGAGTTTTGAGGCAGATTTTGAACTGTCTGTACTATCTTGCAGCGATTTTCACTGCGTTTTCGGATGCAGCCATTGAGCGCCGCGGGCAAAAAAACGCGAAAAACCTTTTCACTGCCACCCATTGACTTCAATAGGAGGTCAGAGGCGGAACCGCGGCAAGAAAGAGCGTGCTGCTTTTTTAAAATCAATGGGAGGCGGTTTCGGAAGTTTTTTCTGCTGATTCCGACAAGGTTTCCCCATCAAAATCAGCGTTAAAAAAACTGTGTGAACTGGGCCTAAGGGTGTAAATACCATAGAGGCGGCTTCATCGTGACCCCACGGGGAGGGGGCACAGCTCAGGTTTTCCCCGGTGGGTGGAGGGAGTATATACCGGGCTATCTTCCTTCACAGGATCTGGATCATTAGCAAAAAATGAGGCGTCTACCGAACCTACAAAGTCAGAGAAGTCTGGTGGGTGAACAGCCATTGGGCACGCTTCACCCCAAATGGGGGTCAGGTGATGGAACGAGCCAAGACATGGAAGGTCCCATTGTAAATTTTAGTAGCAGGCCCTGTCCTCTCTCCTCCCCCCCCCCCGGCTTGTGTCCCCTCTTTCTGCTTCTCCTCTTGTCTATGTCTAGACCCAGTTTACCCTCTTGACTTCTACCTGTCACCTGTTGGTATTAAACCGATCCTGTCCCCTCTCCTGACACGTCTGTTTTAGTAAATACTTGTATTCCCCATGAAATAACAATTCTGGGGCTTCTTTACTTAGAACTCTGCATTGTGCCGTTCCTCTGTTATCCCTCCTACAAATGTATGAATAAATTGACAACTGGGTGTTACAATAGGGGCTTGTCCCTACACAGTCTACTACTGTCAGCACTGATTGGACATTGTCAGTTTGTGTAGGGACACACCCAGTTGTCAATTTATTCATACATTTCTAGGAGGAATAACAGAGGAACGGTACAACATAAAGTTCTAAGAAAAGATGCTCCAGAATTGATATATCATTGGTAATTACAATACAATAATTTACTAAAACTGTCCGGAGAGGTGATAGGTCGTCTTTAAGGGTCGGAAGGCTTCTCTATAGAGTAATTCCCTATTAATAATTCTAGAGCAGGTTATAAGCCACATTGTACAGATAAGAACTTCCTGAAACATTGTTGCAATTTCTCGGATTACAGTAATGCAATTGCACAATGTAGGGGGCTTCCTTATCTCATTGCAGGGGCAGACATAGACCTATACGGCTGGTACCGCTTTAATTATTATCATTTCTTCTACGACTCGTCGCGTCCTTTCCTCATTTCGCTTGTGTACATCGTAAATAAACATCGGGCGATTAGATTAATTGACTCTGTATTTGCGCTAGTGTGAGATGCCACGTTATGGAGGGACGGCGGCGGTGGCGGCACCTACCACGAGGAAGAGGGAAGGGCCGCCATTGCTGTAGGGAAATAAAACCTTCTGACAATTGAATGAATGTTAATTAAGTTGCAGGAAGATCGAGCAATTTCTCAGTAACTGTTTCTATAAGCAATATGAATGGAAACATTACTGGCCATGTATATTTGATGGCGGGCGCCGCTGATCGCTCCTCGCTGTCCTGCCTGATGTTTAATTTAACATTTACTGAATAATATATTTGGAGCATTTATTAAAGAGCTAATGACACCGAGAACATTCATTGTGTGTTGTCCCCGGGATGTGACCACTCCTTTACTTCATTCATTGAATAGACGCCTGCGATATTAATCCGATCATGTGACGGAGAGCGGAGATTTCCTGCGCCAATTTATATCTGCACTTCTGTGCAACCGGTGGAAACTGGTAAGTGATGATCACGAGGAATTGCTGCATCGGCTTCTTAAAGGGCTCGTCCAGTCTGGATTTCTGCAGCTTTCTAATGTACTGCAGCAAAAAAGTACACGGGGTGCGAAAAATTTATTGATGTGCGCCCACTTTTAGGTGCAGATTTTGGTACGGCAGCCGTGGGGTAGCATTAAGAAGAGACGTGTATAGGCGAGGAGAATGATAAAGCAAAATGCGTCAGAATTCTTCCTGAAATTGCACAAAACTGAAATACGTCAAATTTATTGTGTTTTATAAATATTCTTCAACAGTTTTGAAGTTTCTAAAAAATGGCGTGTCTAAAAGTTGCCGTAAAGTGCGCCAGATTTATTAATGATTTGCGCTATTCTTTTTTTTTCCGCAAAATATTAGTGTAAAGTAAAGAAGAGGAAAGTGTCTAATAAATTCCACCTATTTTATCCGTCCGTCTGCACCATAGTGATAAATTTGGCGCAGTTTCTGCCTGTCTGGTCTTTAGATCGGAAATAATAAATCTGCCCCATCATACCACATGCGCCATTTTAATATATAATATTTTAATTTGCGACTATTTGTGCCATTTTCACTGACTCTATTGATAAATCTCCCTCTATGTGTCTCAATCCCTCACCATTTTCAAGAGCTCTGCTTGCTATTAGTGAATGGAAACCAGTTGTGCTCAAAGAGCTGATAGGCTTGTTGCAATGTATCAGTGTTGGCCCAAAAAAAAAATATATATTTTCGACAGTAGAAAGATTTGTGCTTTGTTTATTTCACACTGATACATTGTAACAAGCCTATCAGCTGTGTCAGCAGTAGCAGGTCAGAGCATGCAGCCACCTCATTACTGAGAACTGGGACCTGCCGCCCAATTCAGTCAGTGAGTCCCAGTGGTCAGACCCCTACTGATCCCACCATAAAGAAGCATTTTTCGGATTGCATCCATATACACAGGGCTGGCGTCAGAACCCGGGCAAGTGCCAGGGCCCACTACCCCAGGGGGCACCCATTCGACCACCAGGTGCTTTACGCTTACGTCTAGGAGTGAAATCCCCCCCAGAGCGTTGCCGACGCTCTGGCCGGAGATTCTGCATCTATAGGGAGCGCCAGATGTCACTGTCTGTATATGGACAATGATGTCAGGGTCTCCTCCAAGAGCGGAATCCCCAGCCAGAGTGTTGGCAACGATCTGGATGAGGATTCTGCTCCTAGAGGGAGCCCCAATGGCACTATCTAAAGGGGGGGGGGTGGCGCTATCTACAAGGGGGGGGGGCTGTGTGTGGCGCTATCTACGGGGGGCTGTGTGTGGCGCTATCTACGGTGCGGGGGGATGTGTGTGGCATTATCAACGAGGGGGTCTGTGTGTGGCATTATCTACAGGGGGCTGTGTGTGGCGCTACCTACAGGGGTCTGTGTGCAGCGCTATCTACGGTGCGGGGTGATGTTTGTGGCATTATCAACGAGGGGGTCTGTGTGTGGCATTATCTACAGGGTGGGCTGTGTCTGGCATTATCTAGAGGGGGGTTTTTGTGTGTGGCATTATCTAGAGGGGGGTTTTTGTGTGTGGCATTATCTACAGAGGGCACTGTATATATGGGGGCATTAACAGGGCCTAACTTCTATATGGGGGCCCAAACTGCCGTTTTCTGACATTCTACTGGCGCCGTGAGTTCCCCCACAAAGGGGCCCACTAAGTCTGTGTCGCCCAAGGGCCCACATAAACCTTGAGCCAGCCCGTCATTTACACACACTATGAAGTTCTATCCGAGTCTAGGAAAGCTGAGTGACAACTTCTGTGGTAGCTTTAAAATCAGCCGTGTTATTAGCCACCCAGCTTTTCCAGACACAGATATAACTATAGCTATATTATTGCATCACTGGCCAGATTTGGTATCCAGGATTCTGAGAAGCCACCCCTGCGGTTACTGTAATAAATTCGATATTGGTTGTCACCCAGCTTTCCCAGAAACGGATAAAACGGCTGAATTTGGATGTATAACAGAAGAGGACGAGGCTTTATATAGTGACTGGGGATTTAGAAGTTTATCTGCAGACGTCTGAAGTCTTTTCCTCTGTATGGATCTCATGCTCCAGTCTTATATGAGGATCTCAGGACCCCCAGGGATTGTCCCCGGTACAATATATAACCCACTCCAGAGGACAAGCGCTACGTGACCGATTCTTGGCGATTTCCGTGACTCCTCCGTCACCCGTGTGATTGCAGCTCCTGCTCGGAGGAGGATGGATGCCGCGATCTACATGGAATAGCAATCACTTACATATCTCGTTACTCATTACGGTAATTGATTATAACCAGCTCGTGGTTTTATGGGCGGTGGGGGAGCCGTTGTTCGGTGACGTCTCACTTTCTCATGGTTATTGTACAGGCTGTGAACCTAAATCAGTCATCCCGGCCCCATCACCCTGATATACGTCCAGCAGTAGTGAAGAAACGCAGATGAAGAGTTTATAAAGCGAATCCAACGCTGCAATAAAGGGGGCACTCGGCATAAATGAACAGCCGCGCTCTATGGGTTTCCATGTAGAACTCCTGGGTCCTGATGCTGATTCTGCCCCCCCCATTACTTATTTATATTACAGCTGTTCTCTTCTGTGGCTCGGGGGGGGGGGGGGGGGGGGGGGCTTTCCGCCCACCAGGTTCCAGGACCCCCCGCATGCCACCTCTGCACCTTTTGTAAGTATATCATGGACTGACGCGTTATACCACATGGTGGGGGCTCTGGGGCAGGGTCCACAGACTGGCACTAACCTGCCCTCCAAATCTCTCTTCTACATCTGACATTTGTATAGGAAGCTGTGGCTGTCACCCGGGATGAAAAGGGTCCAGAAGTAGCGCTTGCACTTGGGCCCTAGTGCCTGAGGGAGGGGGCCCAAAAAAAACAACGCTCTACCACATTAATGGACACCAGTATTATAAATGGCACATGGTAGGTGGGGGCCCTTAAAGATTTTGCACTGGGTGCAGGAGCTGCCAATTAATCCTCCGGCTGTCACTGTAAGGGCTTATTCAGACGAACGGGATATACGTCCGTGCAACACGCGTGATTTTCACGCGCGTCGCAGGGACCTATATTAGTCTAGGGGGCCGTGCAGACATGTCCGTTCTTTCGGCGTTTTTCGCGCATCACGCACCCATTGAAGTCAATGGGTGCGTGACAACCACGCATGTTACACGGAAGCACTTCCGTGGGAAAAGCGTTATTCGTGCAACAGCAGTGAAAAGGATGAATGAAAACAGAAAAGCACCACGTGCTACAAACATCCAAATGGAGTGTCATAATGATGGCAGCTGCGCGAAAACCACGCAGCCATGCATTAAATATGCTGCTGCCACACGGAGCTGTCAAGTGCCTTTTGCGCAGGCAAAACGCCGCGTTTTTTGCGTGCGCAAAATGCACACGCTCGTGTGAATCCAGCCTTAAGAGCAGGCTAAAGCTGAACCTGCACTGTGGCTGACACGGTTATTGAGGCACTGTGGTTGTCATTATTATGGGGCACTGCAGCTGTCACTGTTATAGGGTCATTGTGGCTGTCACTGTTATGGAGGCACTGTGGCTGTCACTGTTATAGGGTCATTGTGGCTGTCACTGTTATGGAGGCACTGTGGCTGTCACTGTTATAGGGTCATTGTGGCTGTCACTGTTCTGGAGGCACTATGGCTGTCACTGTTATGGAGGCACTGTGGCTGTCACTGTTATAGGGTCATTATGGCTGTCACTGTTATGGAGGCACTGTGGCTGTCACTGTTATAGGGTCATTGTGGCTGTCACTGTTATGGAGGCACTGTGGCTGTCACTGTTATAGGGTCATTGTGGCTGTCACTGTTCTGGAGGCACTGTGGCTGTCACTGTTATAGGGTCATTGTGGCTGTCACTGTTCTGGAGGCACTATGGCTGTCACTGTTATAGGGTCATTGTGGCTGTCACTGTTATGGAGGCACTGTGGCTGTCACTGTTATAGGGTCATTGTGGCTGTCACTGTTCTGGAGGCACTGTGGCTGTCACTGTTATAGGGTCATTGTGGCTGTCACTGTTATGGAGGCACTGTGGCTGTCACTGTTATAGGGTCATTGTGGCTGTCACTTTTATAGGGGCACTGTGGCTGTCACTGTCATAGGGTCATTGTGGCTGTCACTGTTCTGGAGGCACTGTGGCTGTCACTGTTATAGGGTCATTGTGGCTGTCACTTTTATAGGGGCACTGTGGCTGTCACTGTTATAGGGTCATTATGGCTGTCATTGTTATGGAGGCACTGTGGCTGTCACTGTTATAGGGTCATTGTGGCTGTCACTGTTATGGAGGCACTGTGGCTGTCACTGTTATAGGGTCATTGTGGCTGTCACTGTTATAGGGTCATTGAGGCTGTCACTGTTATGGAGGCACTGTGGCTGTCACTGTTATAGGGTCATTGTGGCTGTCACTGTTATGGAGGCACTGTGGCTGTCACTGTTATAGGGTCATTGTGGCTGTCACTGTTATGGAGGCACTGTTGCTGTCACTGTTAGGGTCATTGTGGCTGTCACTGTTATGAAGGCACTGTGGCTGTCACTGTTATAGTGTCATTGAGGCTGTCACTGTTATGGAGGCACTGTGGCTGTCACTGTTATGGAGGCACTGTGGCTGTCACTTTTATAGGGTCATTGTGGCTGTCACTGTTATGGAGGCACTGTGGCTGTCACTTTTATAGGGTCATTGTGGCTGTCACTGTTATGGAGGCACTGTGGCTGTCACTTTTATAGGGTCATTGTGGCTGTCACTGTTATGGAGGCACTGTGACTGTCACTGTTATAGGGTCCGTGTGGCTGTCACTGTTATGGAGGCACTGTGGCTGTCACTGTTATAGGGTCATTGTGGCTGTCACTGTTATGGAGGCACTGTGGATTGCACTGTTGTAGGAGCAATCTGGGTGCTTTCAAAAAGGGGTGCACACAATTCCCTTTAATGGGGGGCTTACACCTACCCTGGAGCTCAGGATGTCGGGAGACGTGTATTATGGGAACATAGTGGAGATTCTATTCTCTAGGGAAAACTTTGTTCAGACATTTTCAGGGAAAACTGATGAATTGCACATTTCGGTGGTTAAGAGAGATAAGGCTGGAACAATCTCCATCTCTCCGGTGGAATGCGTTGTGTTATTCAGCACCTGGTCTGCCTCCAAATCCTATCAAAAATCTGATTATAGCGGATGGAAATATATTCTGCGAGAGCGACGACAAAATATTAGGCAATATGTGCTGAACCAGGAGGCGAAGTAATTTCTGCAATATCCCGGGCGGCGGACAGTGATGTGTGTTAGGAGTCCACGTAACGAATGATGATGCGACTGCTACAAAGTGCGCGATGTTGTGGAGACGCCATGTCTATTTGTGCAGTATCCCGTAATACTCTTTTATTACAGTCATTTTGTGTCATGCCGACCTGTTAGGCGCGGATCATATCAATGTCTTGTAGCAATAATGAATTTCTGCAGGTCTTGCCGCGGTGGGTGTTATTTACCATCTGCCAATCTCGTCAGATTCATGGCGGAGTATGAGCCCCGGCTAGGACTTTTGCATGTCATTGCGCAACTTCTAGGCCACATGCACACGTTGCGTATTTTGCTGCGGAACATATGCAACAAAACCGCAGGAAACCGCACTAAATTTGCAGGAAAAAACGCACATGAAGGTGCTTTTATTTGACGGATTTTTCGGTGGGGATTTTAGGTTTTGCTGTGTAAATCGCGGCATTTTCATGCAGGTTTTGCTGCATATTTCTGTAGAACAGCAGGGATAGAATTCGCAAGCGGAATCGCAGGATAAATTGACGTCCCGCGGTTTCGAAAATACGAACAATTTACGTCCTGAAAAATACCGCAGCGTGGACATGAGATTTCCTGGAATCTCATTGACTGTGCTGGTACTGTATTACGCAGCGGTTTTGTCGCGCACAAATACGCGTAGCAAAACCGCACATAATACGTATCGTGTGCATTGACCCTTGAAGTCCCCCGGCTGTTACTTTGCACCCAAGAAATTCACAATTTTTGAGACTTAATGCAACTGCGGTAGATGACGAGAGGATCTCTGGTCTGATGTAAGTTCACACTTAGCGTAATTACTGTGGATTTTCCGCAACGGATTTTATTGCGGAAAATCGGCAGCATAATACAGTAGCAGCAGAGTGGATGAGATTTGAGCAAATCTCCACACGTTGCATAAAAAACCCACCGAAGAAACGCTCAGAAATTGACCTGCGGTGCGTTTTTTTAATCCGCAGCATGTCAATTGTATCTGCGTAATCGCTGCATTTTTGTTGTGGGTTTTCTCTATTGAATTCAATGGGAGGTAAAATTCGCAACAAATAACAGATGTTGCAATTCTTGCGGCAGAAAAGCCGTGATTCCGCCGCAAAAAATCGCAACTCAGATCGCAATCTTATAATTACCCAGAATTCTGTGTTTCTTCCTCCTGGGATGACGTTTTATCTCCTGTGATCGCTGCAGCCAATCACAGGCCTCCTCGGTCACATGGGTTGAAACGTCATCCCAGGAGGCCGGGTTGCAGGACGGGAGAGGGACGCGTCGCCATGGCTACGTAGGTATTAAACTTTTTTATTTTATGTGCAGTTTTCCGCAGTGGACATTCCGGCCGAAAAACTGCACCACAATTTTGTGTGGTCTTTCAGCCGGAATTCCCTGCGGCCGCCAGGGCGGATACCCTGAGTGCTTTTACGCAGCGTATCCCTGTGTGAACATAGCCTAGTAGTAATTGATTGAAACTTTATCGTACTTGCAATTTTAGCATTGCGTGACATTATTGCGCTGTATTTCCGCAACGTAAATATACAAGACACAGACCAGTCCAGCCAAAGCCGAGCGTTGAGCCGTCATTTCCAATAACGCGACGTCCTCGGTACAGAGTCATATTCCTTCCCCGGTAACTGATATAAGGTGACGTCTTGTTATATTACATGTCCGGGGCTGATTAATGACAGGAGACGTCTTGTTTCAGTTGCGGATCGGCAGATTGATAAATCACAGTAACCGTCTTATTGTTAGCGGCGATATCCTTTGTTTTAATATCTTTCTGTAATTTTACTTGTGTTTGGTTTCCGGGAGACTTCCATACATAAATAATTCACAAGGTAGATGGAGCGGCGCACAAATCTTCCCAGTCCGGTCACCTTTAGCGCCTGTCCCCGTCTGCAGGACGCTGTAAATAATGTATTCGTTCCATGAATGAGGCGCGACGTTATATACTGTACAGATAACGCCACCGATGGCGGAAACATTGTATTCTGCGTTATATTCTAGGATACAGGAAAACAGGAAGTTTAGTTAGTTCTTCCTCAAATGTTTTTCTTGGTGAGATCACTCATGAGCACGGGCGCCATTGTTTGTGTTCTCTATCATAAAATCTTTAGTTCACTAGAAAACATCAATTTGGGCAAAAGTTGAGAAAAAAATGATTACTACAATCTACAAGCATTCGAAGTTACCCTTAAGTGATTGTCCCCCCTTGAACATCTCCCTTTTTTTAAATCTAAATAGGTGCAAAATTCAGTGCTGATTAAAACCCTAATATATGTTTATGGCGTTCGGAGCTACGTTTTTCTGATACAGAGCTCCAAATCCCCTGCTTCCTTTCACACAGCCATAGAGTTATATGATAAAATTCTGACTACCTGCGGCCACCACTAGAGGGAGCTCACTGAATACAATCATACATCGAATAATAGCACAGTATCCAGTGAGCTCCCCCTAGTGGTGGCTGCAGGTAGACAGAATTTTATCATATAACTCTCAAGATAAAAAGGGGGGATAAAAAAGAGAAAAAAAAGAAAAAAAGAAAAAAAGAAAAAAAAAGAGAAAAAAACGGCGCTCCTCTAAGGTGATATCGTTCTGGTATTTGTAAGATATTGAGTAACTTAATGAATGGAGCTCACCTTGGTGAGTTGTGCAATGTCGCCAGCACAACTTAACTTTGTAGCTTGTACACGCTTGATCACACTGTGCTTGCCTCTGGAGCCATAACCGCATGGGGTGAATTCGTGTCAGGAACTCCTCTCCTTGCGGTTTTGAAGTAATGCAGATTAGGAAGAAAAAGCTGCTCCTCTGAACGGGACCTTGAGCCCAAACGGACTCAATGAAAAAATTGATCAAGTGTAGTTTGAACGATCTATTAAAATACAATGACATCTGTATTAAAAATGATAGGATAAGATTGAGTGTGATACACCTACAAAGAATAAATAATAATGGGAATATTTCTCTTCTTAAAATTAAATATATATATATATACATAAAAAACAGGAGCGCCTGGCTCCCGACAATTAGATTCAAACGAACAGCAATGAAACTAGAAGCATTTTTTACCAGTAATACAATTATCTTAGTTAGAATAAAGGATAGCATCAAAACTATCAAAAAGAATAAACACAATTATCAAAGAAACTAAGAGTACTCACACTGTCTGTCAGCGGCGAGAATACGCGGACGATGATGATTTCTTTGAAATATACGGTCACCTGCATGTGGACATGTGTGTATATATATATATATATATATATATATATATATATATATATATATGTGTATATATATATATATATATATGTGTATACAAAAAATCAATCCTCTTTTACACTAAAGCTAAGAATATCTACCATTTGGCAGAAAATAGTTGGTTAAAAGGTAGAAAAGAGGAGAAATAGCAATTAAGAGAAAATCAGTCTGAGGAAAAAACATACACACACCTGTGCTAAAACACCCATGATGAACCTTCACCTTGCCAGTTTAACCTGGAAGTGAAGCATATGATACAAGTATATAAGATGATGTATTGTAACCAAATTTATATGCCTGATGAAGACCACAGTGCGTGGTTGAAACGCGTTGCAGCAATCAAATTTTATATTGTCCTTTTTAATAATAAAATCGTTGAAAATACACCCTGACGATTTTGTGAAGATATCAGTACAATCCACACCTGAGCGCCCGTTCAGAGGAGCAGCTTTTTCTTCCTAATCTGCATCATATAACTCTATGTCTTTGCAGTGGATTTGGAGCTCTGTATCAGAAAAAAAACAAGCTCTGCTATAAAGATTTATTAGGAAATGAATCAGTGCAGAATATTAGACTCAAAAAGCTTGAAAGCTGCTCAAGAGATCTATGACCATCTAAGACCCAGATGAAGCCTGTATAGGAGCCATCATTCTATATTTTGTGTTTCAATTCCTCACCTTGTCAAAATCTTCGCTTGCTGCCAGTGAATGGGAACGTTCATTGACTACATCCAGAGGCTGAAAACTCCCCCTGACCTAATACTTCTTACAGCTGAAGGTTTGTTACAATTGTATCCAGTCTAGACAATCATGAACTAAACAGTTAAATTTTCAACTGCACTGATACATTGTAACAAGCTATCAGGACAGGGGAGAGATTTGTGTTGTAAATAATTTAGCTAACAGAGAATTGTCTATGCTGGATACAATTGTAACAGACCCTCCGCTGTAAGAAATATTAGACTTGTACGGGTTTATAGACTCTGGATGTCAAGAAGAATGTTCCCATTCACTGCCAGCAAGCAGAGATCTTGAAAATGGTGGGGAATTGAAACACGGAGAATATTCAGCACTGGATATTTACTTAGCAGGATAACTGTTTCCTTGTCGTCGTTGCTTAGCGGTAACATGACAATTATTGGACGGATTTCAAGTGACGGCGATTCCGCTGCAGAGTAACAATAGAAATGACATTTTGTTCCATTTCACACGACAGATTTCGTTCGCTGTCATTTCTGGGATAATTCTCTCATGGTGTGAACAATAATTACTTTGGTCTCTGTAGCGAGTTGCGGCAGAACCACCGCAGAGTAGAAATCAGAGCCTTGAGTAGTTGCCGAGCCTCCGGCCTGCGGCCATTGATCAGTGGTCACTAGCGTGTTAACAGCGGCGCCGCCCTCCTCGCACATTAGCGTTGCTTTAAGAAGAACCTTCACCTATCATTAAAACGTACGAAATTGAGTGGAAAGCCACAGGCGAGTGGAAGGCGAGGAGCTTATATATATATAACTACAGACGGGAGCGAGGCGTTGAGCGAGCACTTTTACTAGATGCAGTAAATTGAAATAGCGCACGTTAAACCACAGGAAAACGGCTTCTGACGGGATAAAGTGCCGGCCAAACTGCAAGGCGGCCGTAATGAGAATGCAGAATGAAACCGTAATGAAGTAAAAGGCCCGATAATAAAATGTCATGATAAAACTCATATAATAAGCGCATAAAAAGCGAAATAAAATAACCGGCTAATGACGGCCGTGCGACGCACGCAACGCTGACATCATTCTGGGGAGATAATACGGAAACCAATGTCATTTCACAGCCAGCCAGTAAATAGTTAATTGTGGATATCGTAAAAAGACAAAACTGCTCCGTCACCGAAACGATGAGCTCCGTATATCACAGTAAGCGCTCCGGCGTACGGCAATTATTTCTTCCATTTTCTGCTTACTGTCGTGTCAATCAAGGAAATGGGTTAATCAAACTTGTTGTCTTGTAATGGAGATCAGCAGCGCTGGCGGCGAAGATGTAACCCGGGCGCACTTAACGGAGGAGGCAGGAGGGAAATTACTAATGCGACTAAAAAAAGCGGGAAGGCGAATCTGGTGACGATCGAATGTCTGTGGATTTTGCTTTTGGGGACACATAAATCTGACAGGGGACATTTTTTCTGTCTGATTTTATGACTTCCTCCTAGATAAGCGGCTCCAAAATGACATGGCAGCTGCTTATCCTCCTGCTCTGTTGAATGACTTTGCATGTTTGATGGACAATCATTTTATCTAATTCTGAAAAAAGCTGGTGGTTACCAAGAGGGTGCAATGAGATCACCCAGCTTTCCCAGGCTCCTGAATGGTAGATTGTTTAGATATGCGGTGGTACATTTTTCTATTTGGTTGCGTAGCTCGGCATGTATGTCATTCAGGACTGCAGGAAAGCTGGGTGCACCCACTTTAGGAGCTAATATAGTTGCCGTGTTAGTTGTCTATGCAGTAAATATCACGGTGCGTCTGGTGGAGTCTCAAAAAAGACAAAAAATGTTCTGCTTTACAACTAAGGACTTTCCACCAAGTGTAATTCATTGTGTCAAAATGTCACATTTACTATTTGTTTCACTCACTGTGCAAATTGGAGAAAAAACAAACAACTGATCTCTTTAGAACTGTGTCCCTCCCCCATGATTTACACTGCAGCTCTTCTTTCAGATTTGCTGCTGTGTATAAGCAGGAGCTCAGCAGGAAGTCAGTGCACAGTAAACATAAAATGATTGTAAACTATAAGCAGCGAGACCACGATTATCAGGAACTTGACGCACAAAGACGTATGGGGCGGGGCTTCGATTAAGGGGGAGGAGCCGGAAGATCTTAAACATTGCTTTGCTGTTTTACCTATGACTTAATTTGACTATTTACTGGCCGGCCCTGGGCCACACATGGCATCGGGGCGTCTGGTCCACATGATATTCATTATAGTCTTCTCTTCTTTAGTTATACAAGGTTAGAAAATGCAAAGTAAAATCTAATGTCGGAGCTGCTGTAAAGATTCTGCATAGAATTCTAGAAGATTTCTTTACATTGCTTGGGATTTCCGACTTTCCTCATCTTCTCTCTATATCGCAGTGAATTCCCATGGTCTCAGTGTTGGACGTCCTATAATATCCAGACCTAATCCCTTCATACTTCTATCCTTAGCACTGCTTCATACTATAGGGATGTTCCATATAAAGTCCACGTAAAAATGTTAAGAAACGCTGTAAATAGTTTGTTTTACATATTAAGTACTGATTCTACTCCAGTCACATCCGGAGCTGCCTTTAACATTCTGCTGGTTGCCCTTGGAAACAGACTACATCTTATCTACATTCCACAGTCAGACATATGGCATAACAGCTTAGGGCATGTTCACACGGCCTATTTTCAGAAGTTTTCTGGGCCGTAAACTACCCGAAAAACGGCTGAAAATACGGGGGGCTGAACGCCTCCAACCATCTGCCCATTGATTTCAATGGAAAAAATGGCATTCTGTTCCCACGGGGCGTTTTTTACACGGGCGTTTTAAAAAAAGCCTTTTTTGCTAAGCGTGTGAACATAAAGTTAGCTCTAAGGCTATGTTCACACGCTTAACAAAAAACGGCTGTAAAATCTGGAGCTGTTTTCAAGGGAAAGCCTCTGATTTACAGCTTTTTATGCATCAAGCGTTTTTTTGATGCGTTTTTTACGGCCATTTTTTTTAGCTGTTTTTCTATTAACCCAATGAAAAACGGCTCCAAAAACGGACATGCACTTTTTTACCAGGTGTTTTTTTACGCGCTGTTTTTACAAATGGCGTGTAAAAAAAAAGCCCCATGGGTACGGAACGCCGTTTTTCCTATTGAAATCAATGGGCAGATGTTTGGTGGCGTACAGCCCCGTATTTTCGGCCATATTTCGGGGCATTTACGGCCTGAAAAGTGGCTGAAAATAAGCCATGTGACCCATACTGTCCTAATCCCACATTCCACTATGTAGGATTCTGATTTCTGAATGCAGCTTTGAATGTGACTGGAGGATAAGATGTGATTTAACTCAAGATCAGTAAGGCAAAGTCTATGTGCATAACGCTGTATGTAAATTTAGTCTTTGCAATGTTGTAGAAACGTTCTTTAAATGAAAAGTCTTCCCCTCGTATGTGATTCATTCTTGGTGAAGAATTGTGGGATTGTGAGAGATGTGCACAATGCAGATTGTGGGAGGTGGGCGACGTAATGGGACGCAGTCCAGGCTCTCCCACCCATGTTCTTTACTGAGGACCTCAGCTCACATCTGATGTGTTGTAACTCTGTGTCACTTCCATCCTACAGCGCTGTATAGTTCTGCGTTTGACATTGAGCCCATTGAATCCACTAGCAGAAGTTCTGCTGTTTTCTAAAAAATATTTTTTTTCTCACCATTTTTAAGATCTCTGCTTGCTGTCAATGATTGGAAAAAAAATCTTGGTAACATCCAGAAGCTGACTATGTATATGTACATTATAGCAAAACCTTCAGGAAAGAGAGAGCTGAGAGAAGGTCTGTACACATCTCATGTAACCAAAAATTTAGAAAATAAGGAGGAACTGAAAGGCAAAGTAGTTTTTAGAAAATGATCAAACTTTTCTTTATTCAATAATTAAAAAGAATCTCTACATTTTATCTTCATGTCATTTAGGTCCCAAATTCTGTGTGGATTCATTACTTAATATACATTATATCCATGCAGCTCTATTTTCTGATACAGAGCACCAAATCCCCTGTATAGAGATAAAATTCTGTCTTCCTGCAGCCACCACTAGGGGGAGCTGAGGAGCTTACTGCATACTGTTCTACACAGAACTCCATAATCACACAGTATGTATGCAGTAAGCTCCCCAGCTCCCCCTATTGACAAAGACAAAATGTTATCATTTACCTCTATACAGGGGATTTGGAGCTCTGTATCAGAAAACTGCAGCTCCGGCCTCTATAAAGGAATATTATTAAAGTAATCGGCACAAAATTTGGGATTTATATAGATTAAAAAATGGGGTTCAATGTTGGACATTCACTTTAAGCTTTATCCACTAAACCCCTTTCAATCTGCATACATTTTTTAGTCACCACAAGAAAACACAGAGCACTGAAAGCTGCTTTAACCATTCACATAAAGAGAAGCGGAAGCACCTGCCGGGTCCGGGGGCCGTTCAGAGCATCTCAAGAGAAGATTTGTTAGTGCAGTGAGTGTCTGAACCAGCTCTGACTGAGGCAATTTTAGATCTCATTCCATCTAATGCAGTCCAAGTATCATTTGTGAAGATAAGAGAAGCACCTTGGAAATACGACATAGTAGAAAGCAATCAGCAGTAGATAGGAAGACAGCGCGACCTTGAAAATGGAACACCAGTGACCTTGAGGAGTCAATGACACACGGGTAGGAAAGATGAAAGCAGCTGATGATGGAGGGACAGTGGCAGGTCGTGTACGTCAGGATTGTTCACCATAGAAGAAACACATGTTCCGCCGCTTTATCAGAACAACATCCGTCCGGCACCACTGCTCACCGCCAATAGCAAAAAGGATCGGACAAACTACAGCTGGGCCCCCGCTCTCTAATGGCCCCATAGCAGCCGCATGGACTTCATCTATGGGACAAGTGGCAATCCCTATGGCTGCACCTCCTGCTGTGACCGCCGCAACAAAACAGCAAATTGCCAAAATCTCTGTAAGTAAAAGAAACATTGTAACCAAACTTTGCCGATCACGCTACATTTCTGACATTTTGATTGTAAATCCTCTGGAAAGTCTTTTTTATTCTTCTGTAAATAAAGATGAATCAATGTACAATAAAAATTGGCGCTATGCTTCAATGCCTCACTATTTTCAAGATTTCCGCTTGCTGTCAGTGAATGGGAACATTTTTGTTTGGAGGCTGAAAATCTGTACTGACATAATACTCCTCACAGCTGGGGGTTTGTAACAATTGTATCAAGTCTAGACAATTATATTATAAACAGCACAAGTCTCTTTCCTATCCTGATAGATTGTTACAATGTATCAGTGCAGGTAAAATAGATCAGTCTGGAGTGTAAACTCTTTAGATCTAAAAAAGCTTAGGGAGGAATTTATTAAACATTCGACACCAGTTTTCCGGCATTGAAGAGCTGAAATGATTGCAAAAATCTCAATTTGCGCAAAGAAAGTCGACTTTAGCGGGATTTGTGTTGCTCACAGCAGTTTACCAACAGGGGTCAGGGCTTAGAAGAAGGGGCGGGACCTTCTGCGGCTCGAGAAATTAGATTTTTGGCACGTTGATTCCAGAGGTTGGTGAACTTTATTCAGAGGAGTGCACCTCTTAATTCATTCATTTCTATGGGCTACGGACATCTTTCCGTATTTTTACGGATGGATGTCCATGCCGTAGAAATGATAGAACATGTCCTTTTTTTGTCCGTAATTACGGCACGGACTCCCTATAGAAGTCTAAGGGGGGTTCCGTAATTACGGACGGCTACAAATGTGCATCCGTAGCCATCTGTAATTACGGGAGCATTGCTATGCGACGCCAGGGGATTACCCAAGATTCCTCCCTGTTCTTTGTGGACCCGTAAATACGGATGCACTACGGACCGTATTTACGGACACCCTTCTGTATATGCGAATGATTTACGGATGCGTATTTACGGATGGAGGAAAAATACAGTCGTGTGCATGAGGCCTAACTCCTGCGCTCTGTAGATCAAATTCCTCTCTTAGTTCCAACACAATCCTCTATGAGCTAACTATATCAGCAGCAAAACTCTCTCTGGTCCTAACAGTTTGCTACAGTGTATCAGTGCAGGTAGAATGATCAGCCCGGAGTCCAGACTTGGCCCATTATATTCGACCATGTGGACTCCATAAAAAGCCGGACAGGCGATGACGTCGCATGGTGCTTTCCTGGCGGCACTGCCACTTATTTCTTGTGATCGGTGGGGGTAACAGTGGTCGGACCCCAGCCAATCGGGCATTGGTGGTATTTCTTACAGATATTCCTGAGATTACATTTATGTGGCGCCGGTCCCTTTACTGCAGATTTCCCAATCAATATTAAGACTAAATAAAAAGTTTACATTTCAGCAGACAATAAAATAATGATCCTGTCCCGGCGTCCTGCATTAAGCGGGGGAATATACGTCACATAAAAGCGAATATCTGCGCAGCTGAAAATAAACAAATTATAGACCTTGACATATTTTATTCCAAGGTCCTCAAACAGCTTAAAGATTTTATTGATTTCCAGGACATCACTGTCAGGATAGTCATCGGCAGAAAATGGTGCATTATGTCTCTGTTATACTAAGCAGGAGCCGCGCAATTCACACTCCAGAAATATGACCCTAGATTATACTGCACGTTCCATAAATATAACCCAGGGGGGCAATTATTTTTCTGCATTTCGAAGTCGCTTCCTCTTACTTTATACATAGAATAATACATCTTATATTAGAATAAAACATCAATTTCTCATAAAAAGCGCCAACCAATAGGGGGCAGGGGGCTTACATTAAATTTTGGAGACAGGAAGTGGGCAAACGGCTCTAAATATCTTTCTATGGGAACAGGAGTGGAGAAATGGGGACATTAATCTAGTATATTTAAAGGAACACTCCAGGTTAACTGATACGTTGTGTTATACGAAATGCGCAGCCTGAGGAGGCGGAGCATGACACAGACACGCCTTCTAACTTCCAACTGTAATGTCAGGATAGGGAGACAGACAGGTGAGCACTAATCTACCCGCCACTCAGTCCCTGCCTACTTGCACAGCCCGTCCTAGGCGACGGCGTACAACTGGGCGACGGTCCCTACGCTCAATATGTGCACGACAGACAAACAAGGGAACACAAAAGCAAAGGAATGTGGGGCAGTTGCCCACGGCAACACCGTGAGCAACAGAGTAGTGGACGAGCCGAGTCAAACCAGGAGTGTACGTGGTAACAAATGCAGAGCAGGAGAGTAGTCAGTCAAGCCAGAGTCAATATGAAGCAGAGGTCAGTAGTAACAGCATCAACAGCAGATGTTAGGGATCTGCCAGGTACTACGTCTAGGTATACTCCTGGGATTAATCAATCCACACCTGAGGCCAGACCTGTTCGACTGACACCATCTCCCACCAACCAGGGTGGCAGGCTCAGGAGTGGGAGAGCCTATCGCGGCCTGGTCTGTCGGAGTTAGCTCCGCCCCCTGTCCTTTATTACCTGCCCTGTTCTCTTCCTCAGTGCTTGTAATTCTTCTGGATTCCTGGCCTCACTGCTGCTTGCTCCAGCCTGCTTCTGCCGTGCTTCTGCCTTGCTGCAGTTCCGCTTGACCTGCTTTGCTTTGCCCCTGGCTTGCTTCTGTCTCCGTGCCCGCTTGGGTGTACTCACTTCGTCCTGGTCCTGACTGTTCGTTCGCCGCTCCGTTTCCTCGTGGCGTTCCGTGGCTACTGCCCCTTCCCTTGCGTGTTCCCTGTTTGTTTTCCCGTGCACTTAGACAGCGTAGGGACCGCCGCCCAGTTGTACCCCGTCGCCTAGGGCGGGTCCTTGCAAGAAGGCAGGGACAGGGCGGTGGGTAGATTAGGGCTCACTTTCCCATCACCTCCTTCCTGCCATTACAGCAGAGCCAGGAAACAGGAGAATCACAGGCAAAGGATAAGCAGCAAATGAAGGTATAAGTGGACCAAGGGTGGGAACTAGAACCGTCTGGCCGGGCTGCGATAGACTCTCCCACTCCTCGGCCTCCCAGCCTGAGTGGTAGCAGATCGAGTCACTCTAGCAGACCTAGGAACAGATGCAGACTGATTAACCACGGGTGTCGACACAGAAGCTGTGTCAGGCAAATCCTTCACACCAACGATTGTAAAAAGAGACAACTCATGTGGCCCAATCCCTGCCCATACACACCCTGCTCCCTTTGTGCCCCCACACAGTGATAATGCCCTCATTTGGGTAACAAACACTCCCCCGACACTGGCGCAGAAAACATGTACATGTGTCTATTATCCCCGTGTATTATATTAATTCTATAATTTTACTATGTGCACTATCCCATCACTGTCAGATCACTGTATCCATTATCCCTGTGCATTACATTTATACTATAATATCACTCCAATCATTATCCCACTACTGTGACATCACTGTGTACATTATCCCTGTGCATTATATTTATACTATGACATCACTGTGTACATTATCTTTGTGCATTATATTTATGCTATGACATCATTATGTGCATTATCCAACTACTGTGACATCACTGTGTCCATTATCCCTGTGCATTACATTTATACTATAATATCACTCCAATCATTATCCCACTACTGTGACATCATTGTGTACATTATCCCTGTGCATTATATTTATACTATGACATCACTATGTGCATTATCCCACTACTGTGACATCACTGTGTACATTATCTTTGTGCATTATATTTATGCTATGACATCATTATGTGCATTATCCCACTACTGTGACATCACTGTGTCCATTATCCCTGTGCATTATATTTATACTATAATATCACTCCAATCATTATCCAACTACTGTGACATCACTGTGTCCATTATCCCTGTGCATTATATTTATACTATTACATCACTCCAATCATTATCCCACTACTGTGACATCACTGTGTACATTATCCCTGTGCATTATATTTATACTATGACATCACTATGTGCATTATCCCACTACTGTGACATCACTGTGTACATTATCTTTGTGCATTATATTTATGCTATGACATCATTATGTGCATTATCCCACTACTGTGACATCACTGTGTACATTATCCCTGTGCATTATATTTATACTATGACATCACTATGTGCATTATCCCACTACTGTGACATCACTGTGTACATTATCCCTGTGCATTATATTTATACTATGACATCACTATGTGCATTATCCCACTACTGTGACATCACTGTGTACATTATCTTTGTGCATTATATTTATGCTATGACATCATTATGTGCATTATCCCACTACTGTGACATCACTGTGTACATTATCCCTGTGCATTATATTTATACTATGACATCACTATGTGCATTATCCCACTACTGTGACATCACTGTGTACATTATCCCTGTGCATTATATTTATACTATGACATCACTATGTGCATTATCCCACTACTGTGACATCACTGTGTACATTATTGCCGTACATTAGAAAAAGTCACGTGGCACAGACTGGAAACCAAAATAACCATGTTTGATGTTTTGATCTAACTTGCTGTTGGAGGGGGTCCAAATTTTACAATGGGGTCCCCACATAGCATTTTCTTCCTCTTTTGAGAACTCATCTAAGATTCTATTCATCTTGTTCTGACATCTTGGTCTCCATACAATGCTGGATCTCCAAGACTGGAAGCAACTCATAGCAGTCAAGATACTGTAGTGCCTAAACTTTCTACAGACCAGAATGGCGTGTAAGACTCGGGCTCCTCAGCAACTTATTGATTTCTAATAGGGGAAAAAAATTGTGTGACAATGGAATGAAATCTTGAGTGAAGGGCAAGTCACCTGCGACTTTTCACTCCATAGGGAAACATGGAGGCTGGATGGTGGTTTTACCGCGACCATCATGGGGTGCTGTGGTCTAAATATGCAGGATTATTTCCCTCCTGCCTCAATAGGTGTCACACTAGTTCTTGAAGTTCAATTCTTCAGACTTTCCTTTCATGCACTAGGGTGAACAAAATTATAGACCCTTCCCAAACGTTAGCACTTCACCGGAAGAATAAAGTCTAGATGTAAAAGTTAAGATATACACATTTTTATTTTATTTTCATGGGAGCCCTCGAACTCCCTTTTTACATGTCAGGGAAATATATTCTCACAGCGACTCCTGCCAGCTAAACAATGGGTACAGTTGAGTAAATACTACATCTGCCTCTAAATTGACTTTTTAATAAAAGTGAGTGATTCAAAAAAATACCATCCCCCATGAGGCTGAAAAAAATCAACAATCCAGGATGTTGTTAAATTGCGCGTATTGTCGGAGTGTAAACATTTTTACATATAGTTCGGTGCCTGTTACATAATGTTCTCCCTCTCCGGGAGCAGGAGACTTGTATTTCAGATTTTACTTTCTTTTTTTTTTTTATGCCCAATGAGAACAATGAGGGTCGTTACATTGACGACATTTATATTCCGAAACCTATAAGGAAGACAGCGCGTTTCGCCTGTGAGATGGTTTATTATAAGCAATGTGAAATAAGCTTCTCTGGAAGAAGCTCTTCTGTCTTCCACTAACATGTCACTGCAGATCTGCGAGCGAGGGAAGCACTTGGCAGGTCCCTGCGCTCCTCATCACCTCTCCGCATCATAAACTGTTTTGTTGTTAACAGCGGTTCACGGTAAAGCTGAACATTAAATATTTATCATGTTTATTGTGAAATGGCATAAATGCCAATTGATATGAGATGTGCAGCAAGTCTGCTAAGTGGCTCCAACTCTCTGCTCTCTGCCTGTGCCCGGCGCATTGCCAGTCTTGTGTTGGAGGGTAATGGAGGGAATACATTATGCTGCACCTTTTAATCCTGATTCACGGCTGTGCATCATTTAACCCAGGCTCAGTCCTTGTAGATTTTACTGGCAATTTCCTGGGAAATGCTCAGATAAAGAAGCTCTTGCTGCTACTCTATGAAATACTTTTTGCTTAAAGGGAAAATATTTCAGTTATAACATTTGTTTTATGTGCAATGAATATATGGAAACAATGTATCAAGAGCTGAGATTCTGAATGATATCAGTGAAAGATCGCTGCTGACTACTACTGATGACATCATATGCACACATAATATGGTTGCATGTATCCCTTTAAATACATTTTAGATATGTATCTATGCACCTCGAGAGAATATGTTGACTGATTTCTGTTTTGCTTCTTATATTTTCTATTTTCTCTCTGCTTGTGCAGCTGCAGGTTCAGAGCTCAGTGGGCATTCCCCTGCGAAGCTGCTCTTGCTCTACCCCTACCTGCTGTCAATGCTGTAGACTTAGCCTCCTCCATCTCCCTCTCTCACACTGACATGACGATTGAAGCCGTGATTCCTGAGAGAAAATGCAGCTCAGAAGTCTCCACCGGGATATAAGTATATTCTCGGTTGTGTGTGAACAGTACTGCCCCCCTCTTACCACATTAGTCTCTAGAGTAAACAAGAAGATAACAGCCAGAGCCTGGGGAGTAATACATTACTGCAGGATCATAGTACACAAAGTGTTTTTACACACAGGTCAGCATTGGAGCTGTATACTCAAAACGGCAATCTACTTTCAAAGCTGCTTAATTTTTCTATTAAAGATGCTTGGAGGAAATAAATTGTTGCAAAGTTGCATGTTGCCTTTGAGTCTGGTCAAACATATTATAAACTCACCACGTCTGTAATAAGAGATGGACACTTGGCTTGCTGATTGGATGAAGAAGCAGGACGTCATTTACTTAAAATTTTCTTTTATCAAAAGAAATGTACTAGAAATCCCCACAATGCGTCGTATATAAGAAACCTTGGATAATGTCTCCTGCTGTTCCGCCTCCACCTGCTCCTGTGCAGCACCAAAAGAACAAAACGTGCTTCCCTAATACTCCTTGCTCCAGCGTTGGGAACAAGCAGCCATCTTCCGCTGCAAAAAGTTAGAGGAGGATGCAGAGATCTTAAAAGGGGTCTCCACCAATACTAGTTGTAGATTTGACTATGCCACAATCATTAATAGTAAACCAATTATTGGTAACCCCTTTTTAAGGGTATGTAGACCTTCACACTGAATATTTTTATTGTCCTAATGCAACTAAAATAAAAATGTAGTAAAATTTTGCAAATAGTCTTAAATAAAATTATACTACCGTTTTGTGTATACAGCTCTTATGCAGATATATGTGACTTCTATACTTCTATTCTACGGATAAAAGAAGAGGAGGCAGGTGGAAAAAAGTAAAGCTGGCCGTACACATTAGATGGATGTAGGCTGAACTAATGTGTATGACGGCGTCCCGACTCTTCGCTGACGGCAGATGTCCGGTGAATAGGTCATCAGTTGTCCGGTAGTGGAAAACCCTTTTAACGTAATAGTAAAATTGGTTGCAGAAGTATTCATACCTTTTCAGATTAGTGCAGGAGCTTTCCTCGGGTTTACACAAGGAGATGGATATAATTAGGATTTTTGATTGCAGAGACAATGCTCTATGTACAGCACAGATATGCCAGAGATCTTTGATTTTCCTTCTGTTCCCCCTCTCAAAGTTGCAGTGATGTGTCCCCTTCTCCGTACATCATTATAATTGGGATACAGGGCTTACTGACAGTGACTGTGATGCTGCGGTGACGGAATCCTCTGATTTTATGGTTGTTAGGCTCAGACACTAGAAGCTGTCAATCATTGCGCACAGTTATAGAAGTGTCCACCAGTATATACTACCAGCAGTATTAAAAGTGCACAAAAACAAACAGAAGCCCTCTATGGAAGGAGAGAGGCAAATCTCCTCATGTCAGCAAGTCACATCTGTCAGTAAGAGGCCATAAACTCAACATCAGCAGTCACATTAACATAACGCTGATCATATTATTATCTATTTAAATTGCAATAGCATCAGTACAAATAAGTACATAAGTATATTGTTCTACATAGGGGGCAGTATTATAGTAGTTATATTCTTATATATAGGGGGCAGTATTATAGTAGTTATATTCTTGTATATAGGGGGCAGTATTATAGTAGTTATATTCTTGTATATAGGTGAAGTATTATGGTAGTTATATTCTTGTATATAGGGGCAGTATTATAGTAGTTATATTCTTGTATATAGGAGCAGTATTATAGTAGTTATATTCTTGTATATAGGGGCAGTATTATAGTAGTTATATAATTGTATATAGGAGCAGTATTATAGTAGTTATATTCTTGTATATATAGGGACAGTATTATAGTAGTTATATTCTTGTATATAGGAGCAGTATTATAGTAGTTATTTTCTTGTATATAGCAGCAGTATTATAGTAGTTATAGTCTTGTATATTGGGGTAGTATTATAGTAGTTATATTTTTGTATATAGGAGCAGTATTATAGTAGTTATATTCTTGTATATAGGGGCAGTATTATAGTAGTTATATTCTTGTATATAGGAGGCAGTATTATAGTAGTTATATTCTTGTATATATAGGGACAGTATTATAGTAGTTATATTCTTGTATATAGGAGCAGCATTATAGTAGTTATTTTCTTGTATATAGCAGCAGTATTATAGTAGTTATATTCTTGTATATTGGGGTAGTATTATAGTAGTTACAGTGAAGGAAATAAGTATTTGATCCCTTGCTGATTTTGTAAGTTTGCCCACTGTCAAAGACATGAACAGTCTAGAATTTTTAGGCTAGGTTAATTTTACCAGTGAGAGATAGATTGTATAAAAAAAAAAAAAAGAAAATCACATTGTCAAAATTATATATATTTATTTGCATTGTGCACAGAGAAATAAGTATTTGATCCCTTTGGCAAACAAGACGTAATACTTGGTGGCAAAACCCTTGTTGGCAAGCAGTCAGACGTTTTTTGTAGTTGATGATGACGTTTGCACACATGTTAGATGGAATTTTGGCCCACTACTCTTTGCAGATCATCTGTAAATCATTAAGATTTCGAGGCTGTCGCTTGGCAACTTGGATCTTCAGCTCCCTCCATAAGTTTTCGATGGGATTAAGGTCTGGAGACTGGCTAGGCCACTCCATGACCTTAATGTGCTTCTTTTTGAGCCACTCCTTTGTTGCCTTAGCTGTATGTTTCGGGTCATTGTCGTGCTGGAAGACCCAGCCATGAGCCATTTTTAATGTCCTGGTGGAGGGAAGGAGGTTGTCACTCAGGATTTGACGGTACATGGCTCCATCCATTCTCCCATTGATGCGGTGAAGTAGTCCTGTGCCCTTAGCAGAGAAACACCCCCAAAACATAATGTTTCCACCTCCATGCTTGACAGTGGGGACGGTGTTCTTTGGGTCATAGGCAGCATTTCTCTTCCTCCAAAGTTGAGTTGAGTAAATGCCAAAGAGCTCAATTTTAGTCTCATCTGACCACAGCACCTTCTCCCAATCACTCTCAGAATCATCGAGATGTTCATTTGCAAACTTCAGACGGGCCTGTACATGTGCCTTCTTGAGCAGGGGGACCTTGCGGGCACTGCAGGATTTTAATCCATTACGGCGTGATGTGTTACCAATGGTTTTCTTGGTGACTGTGGTCCCAGCTGCCTTGAGATCATTAACAAGTTCCCCCCGTGTAGTTTTCGGCTGAGCTCTCACCTTCCTCAGGATCAAGGATACCCCACGAGGTGAGATTTTGCATGGAGCCCCAGATCGATGTCGATTGACAGTCATTTTGTATGTCTTCCATTTTCTTACTATTGCACCAACAGTTGTCTCCTTCTCACCCAGCGTCTTACTTATGGTTTTGTAGCCCATTCCAGCCTTGTGCAGGTCTATGATCTTGTCCCTGACATCCTTAGAAAGCTCTTTGGTCTTGCCCATGTTGTAGAGGTTAGAGTCAAACTGATTAATTGAGTCTGTGGACAGGAGTCTTTTATACAGGTGACCATGTAAGAGCTGTCTTTAATGCAGGCACCAAGTTGATTTGGAGCGTGTAACTGTTCTGGAGGAGGCTGAACTCTTAATGGTTGGTAGGGGATCAAATACTTATTTCTCTGTGCACAATGCAAATAAATATATATAATTTTGACTATGTGATTTTCTTTTTTTTTTTTTTTTATATAATCTATCTCTCACTGGTAAAATTAACCTAGCCTAAAAATTCTAGACTGTTCATGTCCTTGACAGTGGGCAAACTTACAAAATCAGCAAGGGATCAAATACTTATTTCCTTCACTGTATATTCTTGTATATACGAGCAGTATTATAGTAGTTATATTTTTGTATATAGGGGCAGTATTATAGTAGTTATATTCTTGTATATAGGAGGCAGTATTATAGTAGTTGCCCACTGAAGGAATTTGATCATCTCCATACTAAGCACGGTAAGTCAGTTGATTTGATAAATCTTCGACTTATCTGTGTTAGTGGACAGTCTTGTGGCGATCTGTAGAACTCTTTTGTTGATTTCCTGGATTATCTCAGGCGACAGAGGTGATATTTTCTGCTGTGAGGTCGAAAACCTGTGAGACCTTAGTCACGCCCGACTAACCATCCTCTGGGTAATTAGAGTCTAAATAAAAGATTATATAACAGACCGGAGAGCTGCAGACTGCAAATTTTAATATTTCCAGCGAGGCCAGAGAGTCTAAATAAAGATTTTTATATCCTAGCGAGATGTAATAAATACATTGCAGACTAGAGATTATACTATTTCGGCAAGACTTAACATTGCAGACTGTGAAATTATAATATTTCCTGCCAGACCAAGAGTTGTAGATCGAAAATTGTTATATAAATTACGTGTATAATATAGACTTAGAATGGATGGTTTACGGTCCATATTTAAATCTCCAGGATCGTCCGTAAAATGAAGAAATTGATGGAAGTGTGTGGGATCCATAGAGGAGGGCGGCTCCAAGCCGCAGATTGGGCAAAAGGTATTCTGGAGAACAAAGGGAAGTTGGAAGGTAGTAAGTTGATGGAAAGTGCTTTAGAGGGATTTGCAGAAGAGGAAGTTGGGAATAAGAAAGGTATTATATGTATTAGAAAACACAGGACCAGCCGACGCCCGGTAATGGTGTCCGTACCTCATGTTGAGTGTGTCCTCATTGTGGATGGGAAACCCCCCCCCCTCACAGCTGCACAATGTGTTTCCAATGGGAGAGGCTGCCCCCCCTGCCCCTGATGTGGCCACGCCCGGCCCAAGCAAATCAGTATGAAATAATCGCCTTGTTAATTTTGTCATTTGTAGTGTCTTTTCTATTTTTAGGTTCCATTCTAGTGTGCAGGACGCTGTTCACTGATGAAGCAACACGTCATCATAATATAGAGCTGGTGGCCGACAGATTGGACTGTTACAGATTATGTGTTTGATGTTTTGAACGTAGATAATTCCTATACAATGGTGTGATGAATGATTGCAGATACGTATGTTGTTTTGCCGGCATTGAAAGTGTTAAGATTGTGAGACTAGAAGCTGTGAGAAATGAGTGTGTGACCCCCCCTCCCTCCCCCCTGTAGTATGCTGTGTTTGGGAGGAAAAGGGGGGCTGACTGGGTGCAGTCTGCAGGGCTGATGGGACAAAGGGATTTCAATATGCACTGCTGAGAGATATATATATATCAGTAATGTCTACAAACCTAAATAAATTTCTTCTTTTTGCGCATGCGCTGTTGTTTATAAAAGTTACGATATTTATGTGTTATGATGTGATCAGATTTAATGTGTTATGATGTTAATTCAGATGTATTAAACTATAGATACTGTGAGACACAGGGTTTTGAAAATGTATGTGCCCCCCACCGTTCCCTATTTTTATATACAGTTTATTGGTTTGCAGTAATTAATGTTATCAGATATAATATTTTCTGTTTTAATGAATAACTAACTACAATTGTTTTGTTTTTGATTTTACACATGAGTTATGTCATTGTAAAGATCAAATGTATTTTCGTCAGGAAAAAGTCATTTTTGTTTCAGGCTGTTGTACATTACAGGGGGTTCAACTAGTGCCCGACTTTGTTAGGTTGAGATGTCGTTTTGAACTCTGCTACATTACTTTCGCAGAGTCCACAAAGGGGGGAATGGTGAAGGGACTGATCAGGTACAATTTTGGTTTGTTTTGAGTTAATTAATTTGGTTTCAGGAGATCTAAAAATGTGTAAGAGACCCCAATGAGTATTCCAGATTAAATGTGTATGAGAGTAACCTACATTTTGAGGTTTTTCTGTGTAGATGATTCCAGATCTTTGCAGAACAGTAAATATGGCACTGGGTAAGCTGTGCTGTAGTCTCCACCCAATATGAGGTATTGTGTAAAAGACCATCCCCCTCCAGCAAAGTTACACAGGAGGCAGAGGTGACGTCACTCACAGATGGGTCTTTACAGATTTAGATGGGGGAGAAGGAAAAAAAAAACAAAAAACTTGTCTGGACATTGTTAATTTGATGTCAATTTTTTAGGAATGTTTTATTTTTATTTGTTTTTGTATTAATCAAGTATTTGCAGAACCTGATAAAAGTGAGATTCTCAAAGTATTCTGGATTATCAGATGAGTGTGGAGAAGTGTATAACATTTGGTTTTATTTTAGAGGATGAAGACGCTACCCCTTTGAAATGTTCTATCTATATGTGACGTGGGTTTTTAGTGTAAATTTGTAATGTAGAAATACTTCATACAGTATGTACAAGACAGGATACGAGGCACCAGGTAAATTACCCAGAAACCACTCTCACCTTCTTGTTCTTCTCAAGGAGCGGAGCTGGAGGTGCTCGCTGAGGCTGTAACCTGGCAAAAGGTAAGACGGCCGACATTTACACTGACTCTAGGTACGCTTTTGGCATCGCCCTCAATTATGGGCCCATTGGTAGTAGGAACTTTATTGTATCATCGGGTAAGCCAATTGAGAGAGCAAGACAAGACAGACCTGACAACAAGAGTATGTGCGGCCAGGTGTCAGTAAATTGGCTTGTCCCTGGATACAATAATGCCACCACTAGGTGTGTAGCAGCCGGCATGATGTGTGCACGGCATGACATAGGTAAAACAGCAAAGGTACCTGTGAAAAGTGCAGCCCGGCCAGATTACCCGTCACAGCGAAGGCAGAACATACAACTACCCGAGGTAGACGTGTATGACAATGTGCTCGTGTGTGTAGACCTGTTCTCAGGGGGGCCTGAAGCCCGGCCTGTATCTTCCCCACTGCAGACGTTGTGTGTAGTGACAGGGGAACAGTGCTTATCCCAAGTATTGACCTGGTGTTTGTACAATGATAAGATGTCAGCAGTTCTCTAGACGTTGTCCCAAGGTTAGTTTGTTTAATAACTGTATTTAAGAAGTGTTGTGGGAATATTAAATACTGAGGTTAAGTTTTATGTAAAGTTCTGGATGAGCCTCAGCATTGGACTAAAAGGCGTCAGATAAAAGGTACAGAAGCGGAATATTCCCATGCAAATTTTTTTTTATTTGTTTCTTTTTGTTGTTATTATTGAGAAAGGGAAATTTTAGAGCAGAGAATTCTGTGCAGTGTATATATGTGTATGTATGGATATATATATATAAAGAAGAAGAATCAGTTTGTAAGTTTTAGTTACTGACCAGTGTGAACGTTTAAAATAAATCTGTCATTGTTAGGGTATGTGCACACACACTAATTACGTCCGTAATTGACGGACGTATTTCGGCCGCAAGTCCCGGACCGAACACACTGCAGGGAGCCGGGCTCCTAGCATCATACTTATGTACGATGCTAGGAGTCCCTGCCTCTCTGCAGGACAACTGTCCCGTACTGTAATCATGTTTTCAGTACGGGACAGCAGTTCCACGGAGTAGCAGGGACTCCTAGCATCGTACATAAGTATGATGCTAGGAGCCCGGCTCCCTGCACTGTGGTCGGTCCGGTACTTGCGGCCGAAATACGTCCGTCAATTACGGACGTAATTAGTGTGTGTGCACATACCCTTAATGTTTTTCTTCAAGTTAATTATCTGATTAAGATCAATTACTGATTAGGCTATGAAAAGCTTGTTCTTCACAGGAAGTGTCCAACTGGGAGCGGAAGGCGTGAGAACCAGATTCTAACAGAATGTGGACGGATAAAGGAAGGTAAACCGGTAGCGCCCAATGCATTCTTGATAGCACTTGTATTGATGGTGTATGACCTCACATATGCCCCAAGACTGCAAGGATCGACGTGGTAAGATCTAATTGGTATGCCCCAGGTTTTACAGCTGATGCTGCTAAATTCTGTTAGAGCTGTTTGATTTGCCTACAGAACAGTCCTGGCAGAACGGTGCCAACCTTATCATACCCGCCTCCCACGAAGAGAACCGACCTTGAGAGGCCTTCCCAGGTAGAACGAACCAGATTAGAGTAAGAAAAATAGGTTTAAGACACTTGTCAGATAAACATGTGGAATCTGTGTATATTTCTGTGAGGTGGAGATGTTCTAGGCAATCAGCTGAGATCAAGGTACAAATCCTGCTGAAAGAGTATCACCAAGTGCAAATGAAATGTACCCAGTAATCACACATATTCTAGGTGCACTTTCCATTGTAACAGAGAAGTTTTATATATATATATATATATATATATATATATATATATATATATATATATATATATATATATATATATATAAAGGTGTTTGATGTCATTTAAGGGCCTGACATTATTGTATGTACTTAGAACGTTTATAATGTATGCGGATGATGTTATCACCAGACTAGTATTTATTTTAACAATTGACAAGGGTTGGGGGTCCCCAGCAAGTGCCAGTAAATATGAACTAAAAGACTTTTAACACAATGAAATCCATCACTGAGATGCGGCAGGCACAGCCTGAGCCAGTACAACGCGTTTATCATGAACTGACGGCAGTGTCACAATTCTAAGCGGCCGCCCAGACAAGTAACTTGCCAGAGGAAGAGTACAGATGCGGAGGGTTCGTGATAGTCACAATACAACTCCACTAATCCGCCTACGTGGGATCTCACCCCAGGCTCACAGCATGAGGTGCTATGTACAGCCCGGTGACGTAAACTAAAGGAGACGGTGTCGGATTGATGAGAAGGACCAAACCAAGTCCTGATGACATCAGCAAAGATCAAAGTAAAGACCAAAGACCTGAGTGAATCCGTCAGCAGGATCAAGTGTTTTGATAAGTAAGTGGCTAGGAGGGGGTAATAATAACTCCCCCACTGGACACCAACATAGTCTGACTCCACAATTGTGTGGGTTACCCTGAGGGTGACAGTCAGTGAAGAGCAGAAGACAGGAGAAGACGATGGTGTACAGGACTGGCAATGAACTGATGGGACCTGAAACCTGAGGGTGATAGCATGAGATTGGTGATAGCATTATGTTATTAGTTGAGGCCCTATTGTTTATAATGTCTGAGGTTTATAATTATAATGTGTGTAAATATGCCATGGTGCTGCAAATTACAATCTGAGGAGTTTTATGTGGAGGTGTGAGGTGAAGGTCACTGTGCTGCCCATGACCTGTTATATCTGCAGGGGTAAAAGTCCCATTAGGACAGTAAGTGACAGTGTGACAATTGTTACCATTAATAAAATGTAGACTGGATTAATAATATATATATTACAACCAGCAGCGGTTTGTAGATTATATCAAGACAACCATCCTGTATCCTGAGGAGAATAGGGAAAGTTAGGACCATTCCGACACCTTGGAAGTCCAGGTACAAAGGGGGGTCACTCATCAGGAGTAGCTCGTCTCAAGCTGGTGAAGAAATCCAAAACCCCTACCCGCCTAGTTCGAGTGGTCAGTGGTAGGATGCTAGGCAAGACTCAGGGATAGAGTAATAATATTTTTAGGGGGGACTGTCAGGGATCATTACCATGTATATTGTTTGAAAAATATTATCCTCACACATATGTATATACATCTCAGTTCTTTGTGTAATATACTGATATATAATAAGTTCTTTGTTCATGTCGGACACACCTATGGAAGACACCGCCCCCTGGAATGCAAGAAGAGTGAGTCTGAGAAGTTACAGCTGAGAAACCGGTGGGGGCTTGGGCACTCCCACATCTCTCTGGAGGCATGTGTCTCTTTCTGTGTTTCTTTGTTCTGAATAAAGAGTTTCAGTCTTCCTCCTGGTTGACGGAGGGGATGTCTACCAACATTACTCTGTGTGGTGTACTTCTCTCCAGGCATGCCTTCAGCTTTCAATTTACAGAGGTGGTTATTCGGTGTGAAATACGGACCTGACATTTATATTCTTGTATATAGGAGCAGTATTATAGTCATTATATTCTTGTATATAGGGGGCAGTATTATAATAGTTATATTCTTGTATATAGGGGGCAGTATTATAGTAGTTATATTCTTGTTTATAGGGAGTAGTATTATAGTAGTTATATTCTTGTATATAGGGGGCAGTATTATAGTAGTTATATTCTTGTATATAGGAGCAGTATTATAGTAGTTATATTCTTGTATATAGGGGCCGTATTATAGTAGTTCTAGTCTTGCATATAGGAGCAGTATTATAGTAGTTATATTCTTGTATATAGGGGCAGTATTATAGTAGTTATATTCTTGTATATAGGGGGCAGTATTATAGTAGTTATATAGTTGTATATAAGAGCAGTATTATAAGAGTTATACTCTTGTATATAGGAGCAGTAGTATAGTAGTTATAGTCTTGTATATAGGGGGCAGTATTATAGTAGTTATATTCTTGTATATAGGGGCAGTATTATAGTAGTTATATTCTTGTATATAGGAGCAGTATTATAGTAGTTATATTCTTGTATATAGGGGCAGTATTATAGTAGTTATATTCTTGTATATAGGAGGCAGTATTATAGTAGTTATATTCTTGTATATAGGGGGCAGTATTATAGAAGTTATAGTCTGGTATATAGGAGCAGTAGTATAGTAGTTATAGTCTTGTATATAGGGGGCAGTATTATAGTAGTTATATTCTTGTATATAGGGGCAGTATTATAGTAGTTATATTCTTGTATATAGGGACAATATTATAGTAGTTATATTCTTGTATATAGGGGCAGTATTATAGTAGTTATATTCTTGTATATAGGAGCAGTATTATAGTGGTTATATTCTTGTATATAGGGGCAGTATTATAGTAGTTATATTCTTGTATATAGGAGGCAGTATTATAGTAGTTATATTCTTGTATATAGGGGGCAGTATTATCGTAGTTATATACTTGTATATAGGGAGCAGTATTATAGTAGTTATATTCTTGTATATAGGGGGCAGTATTATAGTAGTTATATTCTTGTATACAAGGGGGCAGTATTATAGTAGTTATATTCTTGTATATAGGGGCAGTATTATAATAGTTATATTCTTGTATATAGGGGGCAGTATTATAGTAATTATATTCTTGTATATAGGATCAGTATTATAGTAGTTATATTCTTGTATATAGGGGGCAGTATTATAGTAGTTATATTCTTGTATATAGGGGGCAGTATTATAGTAGTTATATTCTTGTATACAAGGGGGCAGTATTATAGTAGTTATATTCTTGTATATAGGGAGCAGTATTATAGTAGTTATATTTTTGTATACAAGGGGGCAGTATTAGGGCACTTTCAGACGTGGCAGAATTTTTCCGCTGCAAATGTTGGTGCAGATTTGGGGCAAATCACGCAACAAATCTGCATCAACATTTTCATATTTGACAGGTAATTCAGATGTTGCAGATATCACAGCGGACTTGCCACAGATTTCAGTTTTTGCATTGCAAAGGCTGAAATACGCAATGAAATTCCGCTTCTTCTCCACAACAGTCAGTGCATGCTGCGAACTGAAAATTCCACACCGCAGCCTATGGTCCGCAGCGGAGTTTTCTGCAACGTCTGAACTAACGCCTCAAAATGTGTAGAAACAAATGTAAAAAACGGCCGCTGGAGAATTCCACAGCAATCCCGCCACGTCTGAATGTGCCCTCATTCTGAGATCTGGGGAACTCTGGTTACCACCCTAGAGCTCATAGTCAGGTGATCATCATGCAGGTGAGGTATAATAAAAAATAATTCCTACTTTGGCCATTTTTCACAGTTTTGTGTAGAAATTCATATATTTACATCTTCTGCTCTGCTGCACCCCTGGTCCTAGTTCGTTCGTTCATTCCGATGCAGAGATGATATAACACTTATTAGTTTGTATTTTTATCTTATTTATATTTTGTAATAAACATAAACACAGATATAAATAATCTTTAGAGCGGAAATTACAATCAGAATATAAAATTGTGCGCCAACAAAATAAAATGTTCTATTTAGAATAATTGGGTGGAAATGTAGAGCGGCTGTTTACAATCACATTAATAAAATTAGAATAAAACATAAAATAATCGTAACACCTTCTTCTGCGCTGCATTAATCTAATTTTCCGTATCATTAATGTGACGCACTTGGAACAATGTTACTGATTAGTAATCACACTTGTAACAGAAGCACAGAGGATTTTACAGATAATGGCAATTAGCGGCTGAATCCCAAATACTCATTAATATAAAAGGGTCTTGAAAGGTATTGTAAACGGCAAGACTTTTTACAGGGGGAATATAAAGGGTCAGATAAATAGACATAAAAGAATGGATAATGTGTACGGCTCTAATTCAGGCATTTTTAGCTATTATGGGATTGAATGGAAGGTGTATGGGAATCCGTCTTCAGTGCGTTCCCCGGAGTGTCAGCCGAGTGCTGCAGAAATGTATGTATTTAAAGGCAAATTCCAACTTGTTTTATTGCTCCAATGCATCAAAAAATTTCAAATGTAGAAAATTTGGAAATAGTTTTGATTAAAATACTCTCTCGTTTTATGTATGCAGTCCTGTGTGTCTCCATGGCTACAGACTACAAACAAACCTTGTATGTAGGCTGATCCTGCATTCATGTGTAAAGGCCCTTTTACATCGGCCGATATTTGTTGATCGGCGCTCGTTTGCTCCTGTCACAAGGTGCTATGGATGGGGACGAGTGGTCGTTACTCCGATCGCTCGTCCCCGTACATTATTATCATGTCGGCGGCGCGTCTCCCTGTTTACACACCAAGATGCGCTGCCGACAAAGACAATATTTCTGGCGTTTAAAACGATGCGATCAGCCGATAAACGAGCGTTTGCTCGTTCATCGCTGATCGTTGCCCTGTTTACGCAAAGCAGTTATCGGGAACCAGCATTCTGTAAACGCTCGTTCCCGATAATTGGCCGGTGTAAAAGGGCCTTTACTCTTCTGTTTGTGCTGCTGAGGTTTTTAGCACACAAATTATTTTCTAGACCGGATAACATTATGCAAACCCTCAGCTGTGAGAAGTTTTAGGGCAGGGCTGGTTTTACACTGGATATAAATAAGGATGCTAGAATTTACTTAAAGCATGATCATTTAGGCATTGGTCTGGATCTCATATAAATGAGTGAAATGTATTACATTAAGGGGGGATTCACACGAGCGTGATTTTTGTGCGTGCAGGCCGTGTATTTTTCGCGCACCACGCACAGCCCTATAGAAGTCAATGGGGCAGTTCAAACAGTGCGTGATTTGTGCGCAGCGTTTGTTCGCTGAGTACAAAACGCGACAGGTTCAATTCTCCGCGTATTTCGCGCATCACGCACCCATTGAAGTCAATGGGTGCGTGAAAACCACGCAGGTCGCACAGAAGCACTTCCGTGCGAACCGACTGAAACAGCGCACCAGCTGTCAAAAGGATGAATGTAACCAGAAAAGCACCACGTGCTTTTCTGTTTCCAAACATCCAAATGGAGTGCCTTTGAGATGAGCGAACCCGGACAATTGAACCGAACTTCACCGGCTTCGGCCGAACTCGTTTTGGCCGAACCCGGCAAAAAAATTTCCGGTACGCGACGTCAGGAGATAGTCACTGTCCAGGGTGCTGAAAGAGTTAAACTGGACAGTGACTACCGATCCCAATAAACATGAACCTGTAAAAGAAAAACGAAGTTCTGACTTACCAATAACTCCCGGCTTCTTCCTCCAGTCTGACCTCCCGGGATGACAATTCAGTCCAAGTGACAGCTCCAGCCAATCACAGGCCAAGCACAGGCTGCAGCGGTCACATGGACTGCCGTGTCATCCAGGGAGGTGGGGCCCGATGTCAAGAGAGGCGCGTCACCAAGGACGCGTCACCAAGGCAACGGCCGGGAAGTTCTCGGTAAGTACGAACTTTTTCTTTTTTTTTAACAGGTTGCTGTATATTGTGTTCGGCATTCACTGTCGAGGGTGCTGAAAGAGTTACTGCCGATCAGTTAGCTCTTTCAGCACCTTGGACAGTGACGGGCGTCGACTAGCCTCATCTCTATGATGGCGGCTGCGCGAAAATCACGCAGCCGCGCATCATACACGGATGACACACGCAGCTGTCAAATGGTTTCTGCACGCGCAAAACGCAGCGTTGTTTGCGCGCGCAAAAACGCAACGTTCGTCTGAATCTGCCCTTAGGCCGGGTTTACACGAGCGTGTGCGTTTTGCACACGCAAAAAATGCGGCGTATTGCGTGCGCAAAAGGCACTTAGCAGCTCCGTGTGTCAGCCCCATATGATGCGCGGCTGCGTGATTTTCGCGCAGCCGCCATCATTATGACACACCGTTTGGATGTTTGTAAACAGAAAAGCACGTGGTGCTTTTCTGTTTTCATTCATCCTTTTCAGTGCTGTTGCGCGATTCACGCTTGTCCCACGGAAGTGCTTCCGTGTGACATGCGTGGTTTTCACGCACCCATTGACTTCAATGGGTGCGTGATGCGCGAGCAGCACACAAATATAGAACAGGTCGTGAGTTTTTCGCAGCGGACTCACGCTGCGTAAAAATCACGCACCTGTCTGCACGGCCCCATAGACTAATATAGGTCTGTGCGGACGTATAACACGCTCGTGTAAATGAGCCCTAATGCTGTTGTTTTCACCAGCAGAATAGTGGGTGCAGCTCTGGAGTATAATACAGGTTGTAACTCAGGATCAGTACAGGATAAGTAATGTAATGTATGTACACAGTGACTCCACCAGCAGAATAGTGAGTGCAGCTCTGGAGTATAATACAGGATGTAACTCAGGATCAGTACAGGATAAGTAATGTAATGTATTTACAGAGTGACTCCACCAGCAGAATAATGAGTGCAGCTCTGGAGTATAATACAGGATATAACTCAGGATCAGTACAGGATAAGTAATGTAATGTATATACACAGTGACTCCACCAGCAGAATAGTGAGTGCAGCTCTGGAGTATAATACAGGATATAACTCAGGATCAGTACAGGATAAGTAATGTAATGTATTTACAGAGTGACTCCACCAGCAGAATAATGAGTGCAGCTCTGGAGTATAATACAGGATATAACTCAGGATCAGTACAGGATAAGTAATGTAATGTATATACACAGTGACTCCACCAGCAGAATAGTGAGTGCAGCTCTGGAGTATAATACAGGATGTAACTCAGGATCAGTACAGGATAAGTAATGTAATGTATTTACAGAGTGACTCCACCAGCAGAATAATGAGTGCAGCTCTGGAGTATAATACAGGATATAACTCAGGATCAGTACAGGATAAGTAATGTAATGTATATACACAGTGACTCCACCAGCAGAATAGTGAGTGCAGCTCTGGAGTATAATACAGGATATAACTCAGGATCAGTACAGGATAAGTAATGTAATGTATGCACACAGTGACTCCAGCAGCAGAATAGTGAGTGCAGCTCTGGAGTATAATACAGGATGTAACTCAGGATCAGTACAGGATAAGTAATGTAATGTATGTACACAGTGACTCCACCAGCAGAATAGTGAGTGTAGCTCTGGAGTATAATATAGGATATAACTCAGGATCAGTACAGGATAAGTAATGTAATGTATGTACAGAGTGACTCCACCAGCAGAATAATGAGTGCAGCTCTGGAGTATAATACAGGATGTAACTCAGGATCAGTACAGGATAAGTAATGTAATGTATGTACACAGTGACTCTACCAGTAGAATAGTGAGTGCAGCTCTGGAGTATAATACAGGATGTAACTCAGGATCAGTACAGGATAAGTAATGTAATGTATTTACAGAGTGACTCCACCAGCAGAATAATGAGTGCAGCTTTGGAGTATAATACAGGATATAACTCAGGATCAGTACAGGATAAGTAATATAATGTATGTACATAGTCACTCAACCAGCAGAATAGTGAGTGCAGCTCTGGAGTAAAATATAGGTCTAACTCAGGTTCAGTATGAGGTAAGTAATATAATGTATGTACACAGTGATTCCACCAGAAGAATAGTGAGTGCAGCTCTGGAGTATAATACAGGATGTAACTCAGGGTCAGTACAGGATAAGTAATGTAATGTATATACACAGCGACCGAACCAGCAGAATAGTGAGTGCAGCTCCGGAGTATAATACAAGATGTAACTCAGGATCAGTGCAGGATACGTAATGTAATGTATGTACACAGTGACTTCACCAGCAGAATAGTGACTGCAGCTCTGGAGTATAATAGAGGATGTAACTCGGGATCAGTACAGGATAAGTAATGTAATGTATGTGCACAGTGACTCCACCAGCAGAATAGTGAGTGCAGCTCTGGAGTATAGGGTCAGTACAGGATAGGTAATGTAATGTATGTACATAGTGACTCAACCAGCAGAATAGTGAGTGCAGCTCTGGAGTAAAATATAGGTCTAACTCAGGTTCAGTATGAGGTAAGTAATATAATGTATGTACACAGTGACTCCACCAGAAGAATAGTGAGTGCAGCTCTGGAGTATAATACAGGATGTAACTCAGGGTCAGTACAGGATAAGTAATGTAATGTATGTACACAGTGACCGCACCAGCAGAATAGTGAGTGCAGCTCCGGCGTATAATACAATATGTAACTCAGGATCAGTGCAGGATAAGTAATGTAATGTAATGTACACAGTGACTCCCCCAGCAGAATAGTGAGTGCAGCTCTGGAGTATAATACAGGATGTAACTCAGGATCAGTACAGGATAAGTAATGTAATGTATCTACACAGTGACTCCACCAGCAGAATAGTGAGTGCAGCTCTGGAATAAAATATAGGTCTAACTCGGGTTCAGTATGAGGTAAGTAATGTAGATGAAAAGTTCTATTTTAGGCTGTGTTCACAACGAAGTGTCGGAATCGCATTTTAGTACATCCAGTTTCGTTGCGATTTTGCTGCAAATTGCATTTGTGTCTTGTGTTTAAAAAAAACAAAAACTGTTCTAGGAAATGTTACTCCTATGCTTATATGGCATTTACGATTGCTGAGAGACCAGCAGATTTATAAAACGAGCTCTTATCACTGACTTTCCATCTGTGTCTTGAGGAATCCTGCGGTCCGGGTGATGATTTTCAAGGATCCATAACAGAAATTCGGATATTGGCATTTACTCTTGAAAGCCTTTTGTAAGATTCTAATCCCTCATGAGAGAATCCAACATAAAATATTGTGTGACGGGTGAAAATGCGTCTTGTACTGAGTTATTGCCTTTCACTTGGTAGATTATCATCAGGGAACGGCCAGGTGGAAATTTGGAAAGATCAAGAGTTTTGTATCCACAGTGTAGCACATGATGTAACAATGTATCACTCTCTATACATTGTATTAGTATACACGTGTAATTCATGTTTGTAATGTTACATCTAATTGCTGCATTTAATGTGATGTATTTTGAAAGTGATTCACTATTTCTTAACTACAGCGAATCATCCCAGGTTGCAATACTACAGAAATTAGAGATATTTTATGATATAACTTTGTAATTCAGGGTGCTAGGAAAACCGTGTGACAGCCCCTATAGCAGCAATAATGACCTTCATATTGGTTATGACCAGGGGCGTAACTAGGAAAGAATGGGCCCCATAGCAAACTTTTGACTGGGCTCTCCTCCCCTTCCCTGGGTGCCACACACAGTCCCCCATGTAGATAGTGCCCCCTGTAGAATGTGCGATACAGCCTCCCCTGTAGAATGTGCCTAACAGCCCCCCCTGTAGACTTTGCCTAACAGCCCCCCTGTAGACAGTGCCCAACAGCCCCCCTGTAGACAGTGCCCAACAGCCCCCCTGTAGACAGTGCCCAACAGCCCCCCTGTAGACAGTGCCCAACAGCCCCCCTTTAGACAGTGCCCAACAGCCCCCCTGTAGACAGTGCCCAACAGCCCCCCTGTAGACAGTGCCCAACAGCCCCCACTAGATAGTGCCCAACAGCCCCCCTTTAGACAGTGCCCAAAAGCCACCTGTAGACCGTGCCCAACAGCCCCCTGTAGACCATGCCCAACAGCCCCCTGTAGACCGTGCCCAACAGCCCCCTGTAGACCGTGCCTAACAGCCCCCTGTAGACCGTGCCTAACAGCCCCCTGTAGACCGTGCCTAACAGCCCCCTGTAGACCGTGCCTAACAGCCCCCTGTAGACCGTGCCTAACAGCCCCCTGTAGACAGTGCCTAACAGCCCCCTGTAGACAGTGACTAGCAGCCCCCTGTAGACAGTGACTAACAGCCCCCCCTGTTGATGGTGCCATACAGCCTCCCTGTAGATGGTGCCATACAGCCCCCCTGTAGATGGTGCCATAGCCCCCCTGTAGATGGAGCCATACAGACCCCCTGTAGATGGTGCCAAACAGCCTCCTTGTAAATAGTGCGCCCACCTTCCCCTCGTAGACAGTGCCATACAGCCAACCTCCCCCTCGTAGACGGTGCCATACAGACCCCCACCTCCCCCTCGTAGAGAGTGCCATACAGCCCACACCTCCCCCTCGTAGACAGCGACATACAGCTTCCCCGCGTCCCCCTTGTAGATAGTTCCCCCACCTCCACTTTTTAGACATTGCCCCCCAAATAAATAAATCAAAAAAATTGTACTGACATAGGCCCCGTTCCCACGGCGAACGAAGCTGCTCCACAACGCCGACAGGATCCTTGCGTATTCCGGCGCGATCCAGTGAACGTGGCCTGTAGCCTAGTAAATGGCAGAGCAGGGAGGTATCTCTTGCCATAGTGTTCAATAGTATCTGCATCCTAAGGTCGCAGATACTATTGAATGTGGCGTCGCTGCGGCTGTAGCAGCAATATCGTCTGCTAGCGGTGCCACCGGGCATGGGTGGGCCCGCACCGCAGCCGGCATGTTCCCCCTGATGCCGCGGGCCCTGCTACAGCAGTAGTTATGCCACTGGTTATAACCCAGCTTTCCCAGAAACAGATAAGATATAACTAAGAAGTAGAATAGATTTATTTTTCATACTGGCCACTAGAGCGCAATAGGCTGACACTTTCTGCTTTCTGAGTTCCCTTTTTAGCTTTGTGTGTAGATTGGGACAGGATCAGCAGAATCATCTCATTATTATTATTATTTTTGGTAGAGGTCACTGGCTGGATTCTGGCGAGGGGCTGTATTCCATCTCCTCCTGTATTGATCTATGGACACTTTTCTGACCATTAACTCCTATTCATTGCAGCTGCCATAAACACAGGCCTATACAGATAATACAGGAAGAAAGGATGGTCAACAATGTGGCCGGCCTGGGGTAGTTTCTAAAAGGGAAAAATAAATAGCTGCAACATTTAAAAAAACAAACAAAAAAAAACAAACAAACAAACACATAACTTCTATTCTTCATCTAAATAATTAAAATAAATGACACTCCCTTTAAATGACTTCAATAGTACTGAATCTATTTCCGGTGGAGAGTGATAAAAGAATTTTCACTGATACATTGTAACAATCCGTCAACTGTATGAAAGTAGGACTGGGGGTGGTTTTAAGCCTCCCAATGCAAAGAACGACGTTCCCTAGTTACTAACATCAAGCAGTGGTCTTGAAAATATTGAGGATTTTAAACAAACAGAAAAAGAGGAAGCGGCAGAACTTTTCATTATTTAATGGTTAACATTTATTTAGAGACGTTTGCTCATCACCCAACGGCCTTCCAATACGTGGTCTGATTTCCAAGTATGTAATACTACCGCCCTCCTCAACCTCAAGGCCTGGGTGCGACAGAAACCTTGGCACCCTGTATAACTACGTATACCAATGCCAATAGGAGGCTGGTAAGCACAGCAACCGTATCTAAAGGAACAAGGAGGTCAATATTTACATGCCCTTTTGTGATACAGCTGAACCTTCTGGAGGAAGCCATGGCCAGCCAGATATTTCCTCCACAGCATTAATACATGGACAACCAGAGTCCATCAAATTGAGAGACCCTACTCTGGCTCATAGAGGGGGGACCAAGCGGGGGTCCCTCTCTTAGACGTTCATGTGTCATCTACCTATGGATATAGGTTGACCTAATAAGACATCCTTTTTAGGGGTTAAAAAAATATCACTCTGATCTATTCTCAGTGATTAAATATGAGGGACTGTATCTTTAAAAGTGTGCGGGGCTTTGATACATTGTATTTATATTAGACGTCAGTGACTGATCAGATCTGTTTATCAATAATAATGTTTTCTTCACAAAGGGCCTGGAATTAGCATAAACGCCGCATAACAAGCGGACACCGTCATAAACGGCGGCGATACAAATCTCCGATAACATTTCACCTTGAATACTGAATAGAACGATGTACAAAAAGTGATTGGCAACTTAATAAAAGCTTTAGGAGCATTTCAATTATGAGGAAGCGTGGCGGCTGGTAGGGGAATGTGGTTAACTTGTCCTAAAGTTACATATTTAATATCACTGCGGGGATTAAAATGACAATTTCTGGAGCAGAACCGTAGAATGTACCGGCGCCATTTATACAACTAAGCAAATAAATAACCTTAAATATAGGATTCTCACCAGGACACTGTCAGCTTATGGCAAATTACCGGAGGGGACAGCGGTAAATTATTATCCGTAAAATGACTGGAGTTTGGTCAACGGGCACAGATACAAGTGTCGATTTTACAATAATGCTTGGGATTGGAAAATTGCGCGCGTCTTGAGGAGTTAAAGGGAAACCCCCGAATAATTATTCACAAAGAACTCTATCAGATCCCCTAACGAATACATGGTTTATGCCTGCTGTCTGCCAAACAGCCGGCCAAATATGCCCAATTGGTAATGGAAAACGTGACCCGTGGGTCACAGCGCCTTATCGTCACACTCTGGACATTGTCACTCATGTTAAGCGATAGGACTGGGCCACTTGAATGTCTGTTCCGAGCTGCCAGGGAGAGTAGGGTGGAATCAATCATTGTAATGGTCCAATATTAGGTAATTCCAAATGGACCTCCATAGATATTGGCATAGGCCATATCACAATGGGCACGTAAATATTGACCTCCTTGTTCCTTTAGATTCGGTTGCTGGGCTTACCAGCCTCCTATTGGCATTGGTATACGTAGTTATACAGGGTGCCGAGGTTTCTGTCACGCCCAGGCACTGTGTTTGAGGAGGGCAGCAGTATGACATATGGCACATAATACTTGTGGCCCTGGTACAGATTGTGCATGGGTCTCAGGAGCGTTAAGTTATTCCCCCAGTCTATTGGGTTGGTAAGTTGGTACATAGTGCCACCCTAGCTGTACATTTCATCCAGCTGTAAATGAGTGCAGTGCAATGTGGCAATGACATGTCAACAAACTGCATCTGGAAGGGACCTCTACCACTGTTCATCCTGAGCCTCCTGATTCATAAATAATGCTTAGACTAGTAAAGGCTTTTCACAGGGGAGGCTGTAGGAGAACGGGAATGGAGAATATTACTCTGCATAACAATAAAGATTTATATGCCATTCGGGGTCTTAGGAAAGCGGAATGAGAACCCCGTGGGCATTGTAGTGACAGCCATTACTGGGGATGTCCCTGCATTTGTTACTCCTGAATAGAATTTAGGGGAAAAGTTTCTTAAAGGAGAAGTAACGTTCCTGATTCTGAATGAACTGGTTCGGTACAAAGGGTTTGTAGTCCTCATAGCGGGAGAGGTCTGCTCGGAGGTCCAGGGTGACAGCGCAGGTCTCTGTCTTGGTGGAGCGGGGGCGGGGGGGCTTAAGTCTTTCTGTTTGAGTCTCTGTCATGTATTATCAGGGTCCTGAGCTTTCTTCTGTCCAGTTCTACACCTGTCGCCCATCGCTGCCTCTAATCTCTCGTCTCCGCTCTGATGCCAGGTTGATGAGAGCGGCGGGCTGCGCCAGGCGCTGCGGCGTGTCATTGCGGCCCCACTTCTTGTGTCAGCTCCAAGCACCATTAATTAAAGCTCAACCTGCACTGAGCTGATACCGTCCCCGCCACTTAGACAGCTCATCTCACAGAAGAACGCAGCACAAGTTTCTCCTCCGTCTTTCGGCAGACCCCTCTTTGGTCTTTTTGTCTTATCAGCAGAACACGATGGGCGACAGTTAAAAGGACAGTACGAAGCAGCAGATATTTGCTTTACAAATTGCTTTTTAAATCTCTAGGGTGTGACATGCACTTGGCTTATTACAGGGGGTAACGCTCCCCATAGTGGCAGGGGGGGACTCCAGGCATCCGTGCCTTTATTCTTTGATGCTACTCTGGTTCATTCTGTAACTTACATTTTTCGGATATTAATGGACAGGAATGTAAAACTGAAAAATTATCAAATATGACCCAGTAGATTGCTAGCTCATGAGACGAGTGCACGACCGTATGGGAATATTGGGAAACAGTGTTACTATTTCCTCATTGTTTGCAGTCATACATGGCCCTGGTGCCTGGAGGGGTGACACATACGAGGACAGCCGTACTAAGGGGCAGTACAGGGCAGCGATGGCGTCTCACATGTCCAGTACAATTTATAGATCATATTACAGTGTGAGGTCCTTGATGGCTGCTGGAGGGGCCCTGTACATATTTTGCTTTCGAGCCCAGATGCTTCAAGCTTCATCGTCTTTATTTTATTTATTTATCTATTTATTCATTTATAAGACTATGTAATGCTATAGAAGGTGCAGGTATGTTGTCTAAAATATTGGAAGATTGCACTGCCTAAGAATGTCTGCCCATGAAATTTTGGTTTCATGGGTGATGTAGCAGATGGAGGAAGTGGATTCTTCTCCGGCAACAAGTTCCTCCTCTTAGTCATTCTGGTTTCAGCTATGTATATATGGAGAGAATGGAGGCTCAGAGATTTATAAAAAAACAAGGTAAATATTTTATTTGAATTAAATACGCATGGGATTGGCAGACGTTTCTTCCACAGGAATAACTTGAGGCTTCTGGACTCCAATATAACAAGGCCCGCCAGCTAATACAAGCCATTTATAATGCTGGAGGCTTTTGGGTCTCCTCAGACACCAGGGCTCGGGTAAGACGCTACCTCTGCACCCAATACAGCTGCACCCCTAGTCCTATTAGTCAAACCCTCTACTAGCCACACACACATGTTCTCATTGACACCCCATAAATGTGTTAATGTGGAAAATCCCATCATTAATCCATAACCCCATTATATGATACATACCCATTGTATGATATATCCTCCCAAGGGGCGTATGTACCACATTGGCACCCCATGTGGGTGCTATGGTAGCCCTTGAACCCAGCCTAAGTTTACTGCATTACTAAATTTAAGGGGTCATTTCTCCTCAGGCCCTACAACATTAGCCAACAAGGATGCTGGGAATTCATAAAGGCTTAATAGAAAGGACATGGATGTCCCAGGTGGATAGGGGGGACGTGGGGCTAACCTGCACCCATCACCCCCACGTACGCCCCCGCAAACCACATTATTGATACATGGACACATTATATGATATGTAAGTCCCTAGGGCATATAATATATAACATATATATATATATATATATATATATATATATATATAAAGCTTCCTTAGTAGATATGAGGACTGAGCCGCTGTATCTCCAGGACTGTGGCAGGAATCCAGTGTAAATATTCCGCTCTTCTTCTAGTAAATGAGATGCAGTTTTATATGTATTTCATGGTTTTATGGGTCATGCACCAATTTTAATGAAAATCTACTAATAACTATGCAGAGACATGAAATGTTGATGCTTCCTAAAAGTGTGGCAATTACTTCAGGAGAACTGCAATTACCTGGATTCACTAAGAACTAATCCGCTGCCCCAAAAATCTTTTCCGCAGCTTTGGCAAATAAATATTATCACTTTTTGATTTAGCTCGCACTCAATATTTTATGAGGCTGCATATGTTTTATTGCACTAACTTCTGCCTCTTCCTTGTGTACCGTTACGTGCTACAAATGAGACAAAGTGAGATGAAAAGGGAGAAAGTGATACAATGTAACGACCCACCAGGGCCATAAACACTGATCCCAGGGGAACATCGCTGCCTGTTCTTAATAGAATGGCTCCAATTTGAAGTCAAAGAAATTGTGACAATTTTATGGAATTTAATTTATTTCTATTATGTGCCGGGTGAGGAAATAGTAACCGGGATAATTTATAAGGGGAATGACTCGGTTATATCGCTGCAATGTCTCACAATGATCTATGGGAGAGCCGTCTGTCCGGGATAATAAGTTCTCAACTCAAACCCTTTCAGAGATGATGTCGCTAAATATTGTAGGGGATATTAATTTTTTTTCTTTTTTAATCCGGGAGTTAGCAGTACTGAAAACGGAGCGAAGAAACTACACCCTGGTATAGAGCAGTGGTCTGCAACCTGTGCCCCTCCAGTTGTTGTGAAACTACAACCCCCAGCATGCCCCTGACAGCCTGTGGCTGCTGATTGGTTGCTCAAATATAAGTCCCTGTTGGTGATGTAGAGTAGGACCAGGGAGGACAACGCTGTGTTGTATGGTGTCCTTTGCATCATTGTGGGCACTGTTATGTGAATATTTTATGGCTACAGCTATTTGGTATTCTTATGGGTAATGTTGTGTGGTGGGCACAATGGTATGGAGACTTATGTTGGACCTATACTATTGTATTGGCACTGCAGTATAGAATATGGGCAAGGTGGCACCACGTTGTGGGTACTAGTATGAGACTGTCTATAAACCCTACAATTTGGAAAAATGCAGGGGCGTCACTGGCATATTTGTCAACTTTTGAGAAGGGACCTCTGAAAGAATTTGAAAAGTGTTGGACAAAGCGGCGTACGCAAAATTGTTTGCCTTACATTTATATAACGCACGCCCCAAACTATGGCATTTAAATCGCAAATAGTGCATTCATCAAACCCAAAATATATACAGACCCTCTAAACAAATACAGACAACAGATCAGACGCTCTAAATACAGACCCCTAAACTAGTACAGACCCCCTAAATACAGACATCAGACCCCTAAATACAGACATCAGACCAGATCCCATAAATAAAGACCCCAGGGCAGACCCTCTGTAGACAACCCCCAGCATCAGGTCATTGTCTTGCCCGGGAGTGAGGAGGACTGTAGGGACAGGGAGCGGTGAGGATGTTGTGAGGACGTGGGACCCCAGGAGATCTCCGCTTTGTTAAGGAGTCTCCCGGACGTTATGGGAGAGTTCACAAGTATAGTCATTGGTGTCACTAGGTCTGTGTTTTTAGATATCACCCTTTTGTCTTCATACTACAAATGGATTGGTTTTGGGGTTTGGCCAGAGTAATAAGGGGTCGTTAAGGTGCCGCTGACATCTGAAACATTTGCTGTGGCACTTACTCCTACGTATGTTTCCCTGATTGCGGCTCCCAAAGCGTGCGATTTCCTTGCCACCCCTGGAATCTTGTACTCATTCTGAGTTTATCATCTTTTATACTCCAGTCATAACCAAAGCTGCATGGGTTACCCCAAAAAGTAAAAATATTACTGGTATAGTAATTGGTCTAAAGGCTGGGTTCACACGTGGCGGAATTTCACTTAAATTCCGCTGCGGACACTCCGCAGCGTTAATCCGCAGCGGAGCCGTTTGTCCATTGACTTACACTTTAATTTAGCAGTGTTCGTTTAGACGAGGCGTAAAATTCCGCTGCGGAGCATAGGCTGCGGAGCGGAATTTGGTGTCCGCAGCATGCTCTGTCTGTTGCGGAGCAGTGGCGGACTCATGGCGGAATTTCTCCATTGACTTCAATGGAGATTCTAATTTCCGCAATGAAGTCCGCAGCTGTCATGCACATGTTATGTGTGCTGCGGATGCGTCTTGCTTTTTTGACATGACATTTCTTCATTCTGGCTGGACCTATGTATTTCTAGGTCTACAGCCAGACTGAGGAAGTCAATGGGGCTCCCGTAATGACGGGAGCGTTGCTAGGAGACGTCAGTAAATAGTCACTGTCCAGGGTGCTGAAAGAGTTAAGCGATCGGCAGTAACTGTTTCTGCACCCGGGACAGTGACTACCGATCCCAATATACATGTATCTGTAAAAAAAAATGAAGTTCATACTTACCGAGAACTCCCTGCTTCTGTCTCCAGTCCGGCCTCCCAGGATGACGTTTCAGTCTAAGTGACGGCTGCAGCCAATCACAGACTAATAACAGGCTGCAGCGGTCACATGGACTGCCGCGTCATCCAGGGAGATCGGGCTGGATGCCGAAGGAGGGACGCGTCACCAAGACAACGGGCGGTAAGTATGAATTTCTTTGATTTTCACAAGGGAAAGTGCTGTCCCTTCTCTCTATCCTGCACTGATAGGGAGAAGGGAAGTACTTTTACCGCAGTCCGCAGCAGCTAGTCCGCATCAATTTACTGCACATTTTGTGCAGATCCGCAGCAGAATCTGCAACGCAGATTCTGTGCGGCATTGATGCGGACAGTTGCTGAGGAAATCCGCCACGTGTGGTCATGCCCAAACAGTTCATGAACAAAGCACCCCAAAAGACTATATGTACAGACACTGAATAAGCAGGGGGCCGTGGATAGACGTGAGGTCCAGTTGCCTGAGGAGTAACAGGGAAACAGTAAAATGTTAATGCAGCTCCGATTGTGAATGGAGTATAAAACTCAGGACAGCGGAAAACGGCGCAATGTTTTTGTTGTTTTTTTTAATCGTCCATTATCTATTGGATTGGTGCTCTAAGCCTCTGATGAAACATGGTGAATGCCAGACTACCTCAGACTCCAATAGACAATGCAGCTAGGCTGGAGCCACTGATCATAGCCGTGTCCTAATGAAGCAGACGATGCTGAAGACAATAAACCGCAGCAGCCAAATCTGAAAACGTATATATGATTACACTGAGCATCAACTTGAAGCAGTCACGTGCCTGTCCTATTCAGGAATCCTCCTTGCAGCTTCCTTCATAGGGTTGGAGCAGAGACTACGAATGGCGGCAGCGCACATTGACTATAGACGGCAGATACATTTACAAGACGACTTTATTGGCTTCAAACAGGATTGAAGTGACTCGGTAATTTCTGCGATACTTGTCAGGAACAAGCGGAATATACAAATCCTTCCGGTCGCGTCTCATGTCTGCAGCCGACGTCTGACTTCTCCCCGCACCTCTCCCCTCCACTTAGATTTAACGCAGCGATCTTCAAACGCAGCCCAGTCCTGTACACGGCGAGATTCATTTACTGCCTTGAAATATTTAGTCAGTGTCATGTATATTTCATTAATGTGACATATTTAATACAGACGATGAAGGATTTAGAATCTGCTCCCAACGCACTTAATAAATATTTTCCCGGCCTGTAGAGTTTTAGAAACCATCGTAGTTTTAATCATACATGGGATTAATAGGCCAGACCGGCGCCTCATGTTAGCGCTCATGTAACTAATGGATAATGTTATGACTATTAGGCTGGGTTCACACTCGGACGATGAGAGTAGTATTCCTCTAACTACTGATCACATTTCTGAAGTTCTTATCGTTTGTCCTGAACTTGTACACCTGGTACTGGATGTAAAAATCTCTGCGCAGTAAACATCACTGGCTCCAAAGCGCGCCTCGCATGTAGGGGTGACCAGTTGTAGAATAACGGAGGCGCCACCAATTCTTCTGTTTATACTTCGATAACCACGATGTAACAATGCTTCTCTTTTTAATGGGAGCAAGCGGACGAAACTGTGGTTGGGGACGTCGATCCCGCTGAAGTCCCCCTGAGAGATGCCTGAACCTACGTATTTGGATAGATGGTTACGCGCCTCTGGCAGTCACGGCGGGAGCTACCCGCTACTGCAGAGACTACAATAGGTCTGGAGACGTGCCCGTCCTACTAGTTGCGCCGTGGGTAGCAGCAGAACTAACCGGACATTACAGCACCTTTTCATGGTATTTCCTCCCCCGCCCTCAGTCGGCGACACAGATCGGACACGGTATGAATAAGAACAGTGGCGTAACTATAGGGGTCGCAGCGGTGGCAATTGCAACCGGGCCCTGAAGCAATGAAAAGTTACTATAGTAACTGGGGCCTATGTAATAAACTACATGGGCCCCTGTTACTATAGTAACTGACAGCACTTACCCTCCTCGTTCCGGAGCACAGTGGAGGTCCTGACGTCACCACGCTATGCGCTGCGCACAACATCCCAACCCTGGATAGAGTCAGAACCTCCACTGCGGCCGAAGAGGAGGGTAAGTTTAATACCACTGTCTGCTGGAGCTGATAGGTCGGGGTCCAACTCCCGAGACCCCCGCTAACCAGCTGTTTTGAAGGGGGTGCAGCGCTCGTATGAGCGCTACTTCCCCTTCATTACGGTCACTTTCTCACACTGAATCGCTGACATGGACGTGTCAGCGATTCACAGTGTGAGCAAGTAAGGGAAATAAAGGGGAAGCAGCGCTCGTACGAGCGCTGCACCCCCTTCAAAATAGCTGATTGGCGGTAGTCCCGGGAGTCGGACCCCGACCCATAAGCTATTGATGACCTATCCTGAGGATAGGCCATCAATCTTTAGGGACTGGACAACCCCTTTAAGACTACCATGTGGTAGGCTTAGATACAGGGTCCAACCAACAGTATTACACATGCACATGGGCCCTTTATCTAAGCCTACCATATGTGTTAGGCTGTGTTCACATCAGCGTTGTCCTTCCATTGAGGGGTTCCGTCAGAGGTTTCCGTCGGGTAACCCCTCAACGGGAAGGCAAACTGAAACCTCAGCTTCCATTTCCCTCACACCATTGATCTCAATGGTGATGGAAACGTTGCTAAAGGTTTCCATTTGCCACCGTTGTGACAGGGTTCCGTTGTTTTGACGGAATCAATAGCGCAGTCGACTGCGCTATTGGTTCCGTCAAGAGCAACGGAACCCTGTCACAACGGTGACAAATGGAACATTACATTGAGATCAATGGTAAAGGGAAACCGAAGCTGGGGTTTCCGTTTGCCTTTCCGTTGAGGGGTTACCCGACGGAAACCTCTGACGGAACCCCTCAACGGAAGGGCAACGGTGATGTGAACAGGCCCTTACTAATGTTTTTTGTTTGTGTTTTTTTTACAGGTTCGATCATTGGACTACGTCTGATTCGAGGACTACTTTCCATGACGACTTTTTTTATTATCAATAAAATGGTTAATGAAGGTTGTGTGTTTTTTTTTTTCATTTCAATAAACCTATTTTTCTATGTCTTTGTATTTTTTTAAACTGGTGAAAAGGCTAAAACTAACACTCCATTAGTACCCCGGTACCCACCGCCACCAGGGGAGCCAGGTACAATCCAGTACCCGACCATCTGCAGTAAAGCACAGGGGTGGCAGCAGGCTGGTATTATTAGACTGGGAAAGCCAAACACAGTGGCTCTTCCCACCCTTGTAATGCTAGCCTGCTGCTGCGATGTTGTATCTGGCTGGTTATGAAAAATGGGGGGGACCCAACGTCGGCCATGTGAAGTTTGGTGGGGTGCCCAAGCAGAACATTTGCATCGCTGGTCCATGAGCCTTTAGCTACGCCCCTGAATAAGGAGGACTTATCTTAGGGGTTGGTCCCCTCTGGATGGTCTCTTATGCCTGCTCTCCAGCTCATCTCTATACTGGCTTGCTTTCTGCCACCACCTCCTCTATTCCGTGTTATCCGGCTCCCTCTTACTTGGAAGTGCCCCTCTGCACTTTGTAATGGCGTCCTCTCTGCTCTCCCCGGCATCTAACCCTCTGCGCACGCTTTCCCTGCCCAGCCCTCCCCCTGCTCCTGACGTCACGACGTTGCCGTCGCTCTGCCTTCCTGATCCCCCACCACTCCGACGGAATCTCATTCCATCGTTCTGTGAGGGAAAGCATCGTTGCCATTGTACCGCCGACGCTCCCCTACATCCGCCGGAAGACTAGCTTCCGGCTCCAACGCCCGTGTCCTTGCGCTGCATGGTACAATTAATTCTCCCCCCTGACACGCACATCCAATACAATGGGAATTCGTAATTCTTCATTGTAACAACAGGCTGGTGCCATATTTTATATGTGAACTGATGCCCTGTGTGAACCCGGCTTAGCCTGACACTATCTTTTTGGCACATTTTATAACATTCCCAAACACTATAGTATAAGTCAAGAGGCTGATTGTCCAATCTATAGGATTCATACTGAGAAATCAGAGGAGACCTTCAAAGAGCAGAACAATCAGGCCCAGGCTTTGGGGTGTGCGATCGAACAGGGCGCATCCCACCAGCAAGAGGAAGTGGCACTGCGCTGGCCCCCCCTTGCATTTTTGAAGTGACGTGGCCCTGTAGTGGCTTATACAGTGCCCGCAGCATGAGGGCGCCCCCTAGCCCATAACATTTGTGGGCGGGCGTCACGTGCCCCCTTATGCCTGGTGGCGTTGGTAGCACCGGAGGGACACTGGGACAGAGTCCCTGCACAAGCCGCCGTGATGACATCACTGCATCACTCTGGCCTACACATGTGTCCTGTCTAGAGGCCGCAGGGCGCTCTGTCCGTCGCGGGAACAGGACCAGGTAAGCAATTTTTTTGGGGGGGGGGGCTGTGTATCTAAAACGGCGGGGGTTTCTGTATGGCACTATCTACAAAGTGGGGCTGTGTATCTAAAACGGGGGATTGCTGTGTGGCACTATCTACAAGGGGAGGCTGTGTATCTAAAACAAGGGGATTTCTGTGTGGCCCTATCTACAAGGGGGGCTGTGTATCTAAAATTGGGGGATTGCTGTGTGGCACTATGTACAAGAGGGGGCTGTGCATCTAAAACTGGGGGGGGGGATTGCTGTGTGGCACTATCTACAAGGGGGTGAGTAGCACTATACAGGGAGGGCTGTGTGTCACTATACAGAGGGGTGGGATGTGTGGTACTATACTGGGGTAGGGCTGTGTGGCACTATACAGGGCGAGGGCTGTATGGCACTACAAGGGGAAGGGCTATTTGGCACTACAGGGGCTGTGTGGTTCTATTCAGGGGGAGGGCTTTGTGGCTCTATACATGGGGTGGGCTGTGTGGCTCTATACATGGCGTGGGCTGTGTGGCTCTATACATGGGGTGGGCTGTGTGGCTCTATACAGGGGGAGGGCTGTGTGGCTCTATACAGGAGGAGGGCTGTGTGGAACTATACAGGGGGGCTGTAGGGCAATACAGGGGAGGGCTGTTTGGCACTACAGGGGAAGGGCTGTTTGGCACTATCTAGGGGGGCTGTATGGCACTATCTACAAAAGGGGCTGTTTGGCACTATCTACAAGGGGGGGGAGCTGTGTGGCACTATGTACAAAGGGGGAGCTGTGTGGCAGTAATCTATAACAGGGGGGCTATGTGTGGTGCTATCTACAGGGGACGCAGTGGTACTATCGACAGGGGGCATTATTACTGTGGGGGCACAAAGGGGACATGGTTACTGATAGGGCACTTTTATTCTGTCGAGCACTGAGGGATCATTATTACCATCTAGAAGATGGGGTATAGGTGAGGAGGATGCTGGTAAAGCAAGAAACCAACATGTCTGTGTCAAATTCTGCAGAGACGAGTCGTGGATGGAATAAGTCGTCACAGTGGTCTAGGCCAGATGGAGAGAAAAAGTGAACGACTCTAATCAGAGAAAATATCACCTGTGTGTCACTAGATATAAATGTGCTGTAAATCACTTATATGGTCTGCAGAGCTCCTGTGTATAACTGACATCTACCACTATATAATCACTATATGGTGGTAATATTGGTCTTTGTTTAGTGGTTTTTATTCAGTAACTGTATGGGGGTATTATTCAGTCACTATGTGGTTATGGTGTGGAGGTATTATTCAGTAACAGTATGGGGTATTACTATGATGTGGGGGTATTATTCAGTCACTATGTGGTTATAGTGTGGGGGTATTATTCAGTAACACTATGGGGCTATTATTCAGTCACTATGTTGTTATCGTGTGGAGGTATTATTCAGTAACAGTATGGGGGTATTATTTAGTCACTATGTGATCATGATGTGGTGGTATTATTCAGTAACATATTTTTTTTTTTTTCTTTTTGTTGTGTGAGATGGGGGACATATGTTTTAGGGATTGCAACACTCCTAGACACGGTAGAAATCAGTGATGCAGTTCTCTGCACACAGTTTTCTGAATTGATTGCCTTATTGATACAATAATTTAGTAATTGGGGCCCCACTTTTAACTTTTCCCAGGGCCACACTTTGTCTAAAACTGGCCCTGGCTCCCGGGCCAGGGCGACTCTGCAGCTGCCTACAGCAACGGGTGGTTCTTCTCTGCTTCGGTGCTGGCGCTGCACTGAAACTGACACGTGACGTGTCATGTGACATTACAATGGAATGTATGTCAGACTCGGGGCCGAAGCAGAGAAGGATCGCCCAGTGGTGGGTGAAAACCAACCAACACTCACTCCCCTGGCCCCCAGCGCATTATTTATGCTTTGTTGGGACAATTGGGGGACATTATACTTTGTTGGGAGCATTAAAGGGGCATTATACTGTGTGGGGGGCAATATACTGTGTGGGGGCAATATACTGTGTGGGGGCATTATACTCTTTTATGGGGCTTTTTTTTTATAATGGGGTGTGGCGCCAAAATTTTTTTCGCACAGGGCTCCATCTATCCTAAGGTTGACCCTGAGAAAAAAAAAATATATCTCTTTCTAGACAGCTGGATGACAACCACTGTGTTAGCCGTTCTAGTTGCTTCAGAGTTGTCACAGTATTTCCAGTCTTCCCAACTCAAATCTGCCTATTTAGAAAAGATGCTCCAGAATTGTTATTTCATAAGAAATACAAGTATTTACTAAAACCGACATGTCGAGAGCGGTGACAGGTCTTCTTTATGTCAGGAGAGGGGACAGGTCTTCTTTATGTCAAGAGCGGTGACAGGTCTTCTTTATGTCAGGAGAGGGGACAGGTCTTCTTTATATCAGGAGAGGGGACAGGTCTTCTTTATGTCAGGAGCGGGGACGGGTCTTCTTTATGTCAGGGGAGGTGACAGGTCTTCTTTATGTCAGGAGAGGGGACAGGTCTTTATGTCAGGAGAGGGGACAGGTCTTCTTTAAGTCAGGAGCGGGGACGGGTCTTCTTTATGTCAGGGGAGGTGACTGGTCTTCTTTATGTCAGGGGAGGTGACAGGTCTTCTTTATGTCAGGAGAGGTGACAGGTCTATATGTCAGGAGCGGTGACAGGTCTTTATGTCAGGAGTGGTGACAGGTCTATATGTCAGGAGAGGTGACAGGTCTTCTTTATGTTAGGAGCGGTGACAGGTCTTTATGTCAAGAGAGGTGACAGGTCTATATGTCAGGAGCGGTGACAAGTCTATATGTCAGGAGAGATTACAGGTCTTCTTTATGTCAGGAGCGGTGACAGGTCTTCTTTATGTCAGGAGTGGTGACAGGTCTTCTTTATGTCAGGAGCGGTGACAGGTCTATATGTCAGGAGCGGTGACAGGTCTTTATGTCAGGAGTGGTGACAGGTCTTCTTTATGTCAGGAGCGGTGACAGGTCTTTATGTCAGGAGTGGTGACAGGTCTACATGTCAGGAGAGGTGACAGGTCTTCTTTATGTTAGGAGCGGTGACAGGTCTTTATGTCAAGAGAGGTGACAGGTCTATATGTCAGGAGCGGTGACAGGTCTATATGTCAGGAGAGGTGACAGGTCTTCTTTATGTCAGGAGCGGTGACAGGTCTTCTTTATGTCAGGAGCGGTGACAGGTCTTTATGTCAGGAGTGGTGACAGGTCTTCTTTATGTCAGGAGTGGTGACAGGTCTTCTTTATGTCAGGAGAGGTGACAGGTCTATATGTCAGGAGCGGTGACAGGTCTATATGTCAGGAGAGGTGACAGGTCTTCTTTATGTCAGGAGAGGTGACAGGTCTTCTTTATGTCAGGAGAGGTGACAGGTCTTCTTTATGTCAGGAGAGGTGACGGGTCTTCTTTATGTCAGGAGAGGGGACAGGTCTTCTTTATGTCAGGGGAGGTGACAGGTCTTCTTTATGTTAGGAGCGGTGACAGGTCTTTATGTCAGGAGTGGTGACAGGTCTTCTTTATGTCAGGAGAGGTGACAGGTCTTCTTTATGTCAGGGGAGGTGACAGGTCTTTATGTCAGGAGAGGTGACTGGTCTTCTTTATGTCAGGATAGGGGACATGTCTTTATGTCAGGGGAGGTGACAGGTCTTCTTTATGTCAGGAGCGGTGACAGGTCTTTATGTCAGGAGAGGTGACAGGTCTTCTTTATGTCAGGAGCGGTGACAGGTCTTCTTTATGTCAGGGGAGGTGACAGGTCTTCTTTATGTCAGGAGAGGGGACAGGTCTTCTTTATGTCAGGAGCGGGGACAGGTCTTTATGTCAGGGGAGGTGACAGGTCTTCTTTATGTTAGGAGCGGTGACAGGTCTTTATGCCAGGAGAGGTGACTGGTCTTCTTTATGTCAGGAGAGGTGACAGGTCTTCTTTATGTCAGGAGCAGTGACAGGTCTTTATGTCAGGAGAGGGGACAGGTCTTCTTTATGTCAGGAGTGGTGACAGGTCTTTATGTCAGGAGTGGTGACAGGTCTTTATGTCAGGAGTGGTGACAGGTCCTCTTTATGTCAGGAGAGGGGACAGGTCTTCTTTATGTCAGGAGCGGTGACAGGTCTTTATGTCAGGGGAGGTGACAGGTCTTCTTTATGTCAGGAGCGGTGACAGGTCTTCTTTATGTCAGGAGAGGTGACAGGTCTTCTATATGTCAGGAGCGGTGACAGGTCTTCTTTATGTCAGGGGAGGTGACAGGTCTTCTTTATGTCAGGAGAGGGGACAGGTCTTCTTTATGTCAGGAGTGGTGACAGGTCTTTATGTCAGGGTAGGTGACAGGTCTTCTTTATGTCAGGAGTGGTGACAGGTCTTCTTTATGTCAGGAGCGGTGACAGGTCTTCTTTATGTCAGGGGAGGTGACAGGTCTTCTTTATGTCAGGAGAGGGGACAGGTCTTCTTTATGTCAGGAGTGGTGACAGGTCTTTATGTCAGGGTAGGTGACAGGTCTTCTTTATGTCAGGAGTGGTGACAGGTCTTCTTTATGTCAGGGTATCTGACAGGTCTTTATGTCAGGAGTGGTGACAGGTCTTCTTTATGTCAGGAGTGGGGATCGGTCTTCTCTCTGTCAGGAGTGGTGACAGGTCTTTATGTCAGGAGTGGTGGCAGGTCTTCTTTATGTCAGGAGAGGTGACAGGTCTTCTTTATGTCAGGAGAGGTGACAGGTCTTCTTTATGTCAGGAGAGGTGACAGGTCTTTATGTCAGGGGAGGTGACAGGTCTTCTTTATGTCAGGAGAGGTGACAGGTCTTCTTTATGTCAGGAGAGGGGACAGGTTTTCTTTATGTCAGGAGAGGTGACAGGTCTTCTTTATGTCAGGAGAGGTGACAGGTCTTCTTTATGTCAGGAGAGGTGACAGGTCTTCTTTATGTCAGGAGAGGGGACAGGTCTTCTTTATGTCAGGAGAGGGGACAGGTCTTCTTTATGTCAGGAGAGGGGACAGGTCTTCTTTATGTCAGGAGAGGGGACAGGTCTTCTTTATGTCAGGAGAGGGGACAGGTCATTATGTCAGGTGAGGTGACAGGTCCTCTTTATGTCAGGAGTGGTGACAGGTCTTCTTTATGTCAGGAGTGGTGACAGGTCTTCTTTATGTCAGGAGAAGGGACAGGTCTTCTTTATGTCAGGAGAGGGGACAGGTCTTCTTTACGTCAGGAGCGGTGACAGCTCTTCTTTATGTCAGGAGAGGGGACAGGTCTTCTTTATGTCAGGAGAAGGGACAGGTCTTCTTTATGTCAGGAGAGGGGACAGGTCTTCTTTACGTCAGGAGCGGTGACAGCTCTTCTTTATGTCAGGAGAGGGGACAGGTCTTCTTTATGTCAGGAATGGTGACAGGTCTTCTTTATGTCTGGAGCGGTGAGAGCTCTTCTTCATGTCAGGAGCGGTGAGAGCTCTTCTTTATGTCAGGAGAGGGGACAGGTCCTCTATAACCAGTAATTTCAGGCATTAGCACCACCCATGAATACAATGGTTGTATACTTGCTGCATATGTGTTTATATTTCTCCCTTTGACTTTAACTGGAGTTCTACAAAATTGTATGCAGTGGGCGCCCCCTGGTGGCAACTGCAGGCAGCCTGAATTGTATAATTTAATACGGCTGTGGCAGGTGAGAACCCTGCGGACACTGTTTATGTAGGTCACTACCCTGGCACTATTGTTTCTGGGGAGTTAGTTTGTTGGCATTGTTTTGGGGGCACTCTCCTGGCACTTTTGTAGTAGGCAAGTATTAACTGGGCACATTTGTTATACAGATTTCAGGTAAAGACTGAAAACTTTCCATTTTCCTCATTAAATTTTGGTGTCTTGTGCTTATCACATGACAAACAAGAAACCCTACTTCTCATGTGATTGGCTGGGAAGCTGCACGTGACTCCTCTCGGCATGGGACTCCAATAAAAATTGGTAACTCCTAGCAATGTCCGGTTCTCTTGGGAGTGCCCTTTAAATATATTTTTTTCCTTCTTCTGGTTTTATATAAATAAAGGGTTAATCATCCAATAATGAAAAGTTCTTCAACATTATAAAATACTTTTGGTTTCAATCCTCACCATTTTCAAAATCTCTGCTTGCTGTCAGTTAGTCTCCCAATTTTCTCTGCTTGAAAGTTGAGCGCTCAGCTATGTTCTGGGCCTGGATACTATTCCGCTCATGTACATTCAACTCCTCGATATGAAAAAAGTTATTATTAGAAGTGGTGCGGAGAAGGGAAATGCATTTCTTAGAGACATTGACAGCCTTGTGTTTTATGACGGTGCACATACTTTTATGTTTTATATAAGCAGCATCTGCCCATCTGCCATCCCGACAGTCAAAATCTCGTTAGTAAAATCATATTTCTTTTCAAATGACGTTTTTTTCCACTGGGGTGGGGGCAGGTTGTGTAATTAGGCACATTACTCGTCTTGGCGGTTAAATTTTCTTCACCTGTCTCCCTGGACTCCATTTTGAACTGCGATCTTGACGTTCAGAATATCATCAGAGGGAAAACCTGCGAAATTGTGGATGCTTTGTCAGCACAGATTAAGCCTACAGAAAAAGGAGCGCTGACCCAGAAAGCGGAGCGCGCAGGGTGAGAGGAAATAAAGGGAAAGTGACAGCTTCAGAAATTTACAGAAAATATTCTCCCGTTGAAAGAAAATTGAGGAGTGGGAGAAATCTCCGTGCAAATCCAATGAGGAGGGGGAGGGGGCGCCAGAGTGAGCGGGGTCAATAGACATTTCAATTCTTGTTGCAAATCAGATCTGGGGTTTTATGCGGTAATTCTCTCTGGCATCGCCGCCAACAAGGTGTCTCCTCTGGTTAAATCTCTAGTGAATTGTGTGAAATACAGTTCTGAGCGCTCACGTGGCATCCGCAGACCCTTCACCCGGCTCCCAGCGTCCGAAACGGCTTATTGTTCCAAAATAGATTATTACGGCCGGTGTAACGTGGGCCTGATGTAGACGCGGTGGGAACAGTATTTATTGGGCTCAACTAAATTTCAAGCGGGCGTTGCATGTTAAATCTTATTACACAGTTTATATCTACATGACTGTTGAGTAACTTTGCAAAAACGTTGCTTAAAGGGAACCTGTCACCAGCATTTCACCTCTTGAACTTTAATTACCCCTCACTGGCCGCTGCTATAAAAAGTTCATTGGCGTTATCCCCTCTCCTAAACTCCTCCTCCAACTGTAAATATCGGTCTCCAAACGTTTCGCGCCTTTTATCGTAATAATCCGGTGTCCCTTTGTGCGCACACACCAGTAGAGGACATCAATGCACAAGCGCGGGATTTTGTGTGCTGGGGGAAGGCGAGGAGCTGTCAATCAAAAGTAAGGAGGCGGGGTCAACTCGGAAAGACTTGAGGAATGAAGATATGACTCTTTTCAAATGAAGATCTGACTCTTTTCTGCTCATTTGCATACGGTGTGGGAACACTAAAAAGCTGAATACTAAAGATACAGAGCCGACTAAGAAGATAATTATAGGTTATATAGAAATGATTTTTCACCCACTACCGCCAGGTATAGTCCGTTTAATAGGTGAAATGCTGGTGACAGGTTCCCTTTAAGGGTAGGAACTCACACGGCGTAAGCACTGCGGATTTTCCGCAAAGGATTAATTACAGGATATCCGCAGCGTAAAAGTATGTGCGATAATTTACGCAGTGGAATGTACACCCGAAATAATGCACCACGGTGTGGTGCAGGATTTCGGATGACATTCCCTGCGGTGTTCAGGGTGGATACGCTGCGCAGCTTGACGCAGTGTATCCACACTCAATACGTTGTGTGTGCTCCTACCCTAAAGGGACCGTCCCATCATATACGCATCTACAAAATATGTCAATAATACCCCTGGAACCTTCATCTATCAACAGATTTCCAGTGACCCCATTCACCGATACTGTGTGCCCACTGTCCCCACTCACCATTGACGTCTACAGGAGTTATAAGAAGAGAAGAGCTCGGCTCTTCCTGGACTGCATGGTCACCTCTCCACTGAACTTTATGGGACAGCGGCCACTCATGAAGAGGTGTTCTGAGACTCCCATTCTCACAATAAGTGAAGATCCTAGAGCAAGCAAGATGGGAATAGCCCTTTAACTATCCACTGATCATACATCTTCTTATACTGCAGACTGAGCCAGAGCTGCAATCACAATTCTGCTTGTTGACTTTGAAGTACAGATAAACCTTGGTCTGTTTCCAGTGTCAGACACATGACCAAACAGTATAATAGATACCTTCAGACCAAAATGAAGCCTGTCTGTGCTCCTGACTCCTTATGCAGAGTCACTGTGTGTGCAGTCTCTTTCTCATGGGCAGTCACTGTGTGCAGTCTCTTCCTCCTGGGCAGTCGCTGTGTGCCGTCTCTTCCTCCTGGGCAGTCACTGTGTGTAGTCTCTTCCTCCTGGGCAGTCACTGTGTGTGCAGTCTCTTCCTCCTGGGGAGTCACTGTGTGTGCAGTCTCGTCCTCCTGGGCAGTCATTGTGTTCAGTTTCGTCCTCCTGGGCAGTCGCTGTGTGCAGTCTCTTTCTCCTGGGAAGTAGCTGTCTGAGAGTTCCCATTGTCAGCCATAGTAGCTCTAATGTGACTGTTTTTGGTCACACAGCTGCCAAGAGGTTCCTCCCTCTCTCAGCTCCTCCCTCTCTCAGCTCCTCCCTCTCTCAGCTCCTCCCTCTCACTGTGCAGAGACATGATTGATTTTCTTTGTTGTAAATTTACTTTAGCCAAAACTGAATGCTGAAAAAATGTTCAGAAAACAAAACTTTTAATGCTCTTAAAGCTTTTGTAACTATGAATTTGTAACCTGGGAAAATTTTATATGACAAAGTGAGACATGTAGATACGGCATACGTAGCAGTGTCACGGTGCCCTCATATGATTGCCAACCACAGTACCAATCACAATGCCAACAGTGCCAGCTGTGGTTTAACTAAGTCCGCTTTGGTCCCCGCAGTGTCAGCCATGGTGCTACAGAATCAGCTATGGTTCCTCCAGTACTAATCACGCTGCTCCCAGTAACAACCACTGGGTCCTCTGAACCAGTAGCAGTCACAGTGCCCCCAATAGCAGTTATGTGCTCCCAGTAGCAGTCACAGTGCCGCCAGTAGCAGTTACAGTTGCCCCAGTAGCAGTCATAGTGCCCCCAGTAGCAGTCATAGTGCCCCCAGTAGCAGTTATAGTGCCCCCAGTATCAGTCACAGTGCCCCAGTAGCAGTCACAGTGCCCCCAGTATCAGTCATAGTGCCCCCAGTATCAGTCACAGTGCCCCAGTAGCAGTCACAGTGCCCCCAGTAGCAGACACAGTGCCCCCTGTATCAGTCAGTGCCCCCAGTAGCAGTCATAGTGCCCCCAGTAGCACTCATAGTGCCCCCAGTAGCAGTTATAGTGCCCCCAGTATCAGTCACAGTGCCCCAGTAGCAGTCACAGTGCCCCCAGTATCAGTCATAGTGCCCCCAGTATCAGTCACAGTGCCCCAGTAGCAGTCACAGTGCCCCCAGTAGCAGACACAGTGCCCCCTGTATCAGTCAGTGCCCCCAGTAGCAGTCACAGTGCCCCCAGTATCAGTCACAGTGCCCCATTAGCAGTCACAGTGCCCCCAGTAGCAGTCACAGTGCCCCCAGTATCAGTCACAGTGCCCCCAGTAGCAGTCATAGTGCCCCCAGTATCAGTCACAGTGCCCCCAGTAGCAGTCATAGTGCCCCCAGTATCAGTCACAGTGCCCCAGTAGCAGTCACAGTGCCCCAGTAGCAGTCACAGTGCCCCCAGTAGCAGTCACAGTGCCCCCAGTAGCAGTCACAGTGCCCCCAGTATCAGTCATAGTGCCCCCAGTATCAGTCATAGTGCCCCCAGTAGCAGTCATAGTGCCCCCAGTATCAGTCACAGTGCCCCCAGTAGCAGTCACAGTGCCCCCAGTATCAGTCACAGTGCCCCAGTAGCAGTCACAGTGCCCCAGTAGCAGTCACAGTGCCCCCAGTAGCAGTCACAGTGCCCCCAGTAGCAGTCACAGTGCCCCCAGTATCAGTCACAGAGCCCCATTAGCAGTCACAGTGCCCCCAGTAGCAGTCACAGTGCCCCCAGTAGCAGTCACAGTGCCCCAGTAGCAGTCACAGTGCCCCAGTAGCAGTCACAGTGCCCCCAGTAGCAGTCACAGTGCCCCCAGTAGCAGTCACAGTGCCCCCTGTAGCAGTCACAGTGCCCCCAGTAGCAGTCACAGTGCCCCCAGTAGCAGTCACAGTGCCCCCAGTAGCAGTCACAGTGCCCCCAGTATCAGTCACAGTGCCCCCAGTATCAGTCACAGTGCCCCATTAGCAGTCACAGTGCCCCATTAGCAGTCACAGTGCCCCCAGTAGCAGTCACAGTGCCCCCAGTAGCAGCCTGTGCCCCCAGTAGCAGCCTCAGTGCCCCCAGAAGCAGCCTCAGTGCCCCCAGTAACAGCCTCAGTGCCCCCAGTAACAGCCTCAATACCCCCAGTATCAGTCACAGTGCCCCATTAGCAGTCACAGTGCCCCATTAGCAGTCACAGTGCCCCCAGTAGCAGTCACAGTGCCCCCAGTATAAGTCACAGTGCCCCCAGTAGCAGTCATAGTGCCCCCAGTATCAGTCACAGTGCCCCAGTAGCAGTCACAGTGCCCCCAGTAGAAGTCACAATGCCCCCAGTAGCAGTCACAGTGCCCCCTGTAGCAGTCACAGTGCCCCCTGTAGCAGTCACAGTGCCCCCTGTAGCAGTCACAGTGCCCCCAGTAGCAGTCACAGTGCCCCCAGTATCAGTCACAGTGCCCCCAGTAGCAGTCACAGTGCCCCCAGTAGCAGTCACAGTGCCCCCAGTAGCAGTCACAGTGCCCCCAGTAGCAGTCACAGTGCCCCCAGTAGCAGTCACAGTGCCCCCAGTATCAGTCATAGTGCCCCCAGTATCAGTCACAGTGCCCCAGTAGCAGTCACAGTGCCCCCAGTAGCAGTCACAGTGCCCCCTGTATCAGTCAGTGCCCCCAGTAGCAGTCACAGTGCCCCCAGTATCAGTCACAGTGCCCCCAGTATCAGTCACAGTGCCCCCAGTAGCAGTCATAGTGCCCCCAGTATCAGTCACAGTGCCCCAGTAGCAGTCACAGTGCCCCAGTAGCAGTCACAGTGCCCCCAGTAGCAGTCACAGTGCCCCCTGTAGAAGTCACAGTGCCCCCAGTAGCAGTCACAGTGCCCCCAGTATCAGTCACAGTGCCCCCAGTATCAGTCACAGTGCCCCATTAGCAGTCACAGTGCCCCATTAGCAGTCACAGTGCCCCCAGTAGCAGTCACAGTGCCCCCAGTAGCAGCCTGTGCCCCCAGTAGCAGCCTCAGTGCCCCCAGAAGCAGCCTCAGTGCCCCCAGTAACAGCCTCAGTGCCCCCAGTAACAGCCTCAATACCCCCAGTATCAGTCACAGTGCCCCATTAGCAGTCACAGTGCCCCCAGTAGCAGTCACAGTGCCCCCAGTATCAGTCACAGTGCCCCCAGTAGCAGTCACAGTGCCCCCAGTATCAGTCACAGTGCCCCAGTAGCAGTCACAGTGCCCCCAGTATCAGTCACAGTGCCCCCAGTAGCAGTCATAGTGCCCCCAGTATCAGTCACAGTGCCCCAGTAGCAGTCACAGTGCCCCCAGTAGCAGTCACAGTGCCCCCAGTAGCAGTCACAATGCCCCCAGTAGCAGTCACAGTGCCCCCTGTAGCAGTCACAGTGCCCCCAGTAGCAGTCACAGTGCCCCCAGTAGCAGTCACAGTGCCCCCAGTAGCAGTCACAGTGCCCCAGTAGCAGTCACAGTGCCCCCAGTAGGAGCCTCAGTGCCCCCAGTAGGAGCCTCAGTGCCCCCAGTAGCAGCCTCAGTGCCCCCAGTAGCAGCCTCAGTGCCCCCAGTAGGAGCCTCAGTGCCCCTAGTAGCAGCCTCAGTGCCCCCAGAAGCAGCCTCAGTGCCCCCAGTAACAGCCTCAATACCCCCAGTATCAGTCACAGTGCGCCATTAGCAGTCACAGTGCCCCCAGTAGCAGTCTCAGTGCCCCCAGTATCAGTCACATTGCCCCAGTAGCAGTCACAGTGGCCCCCAGTAGCAGTCACAGTGCCCCCTGTAGCAGTCACAGTGCCCCCAGTATCAGTCACAGTGCCCCCAGTATCAGTCACAGTGCCCCCAGTAGCAGTCACAGTGCCCCCAGTAGCAGTCACAGTGCTCCCAGTAGCAGTCACAGTGCCCCCAGTAGCAGTCACAGTGCCCCAGTAGCAGTCACAGTGCCCCCAGTAGCAGTCACAGTGCCCCCAGTAGCAGTCACAGTGCCCCCAGTAGGAGCCTCAGTGCCCCCAGTAGGAGCCTCAGTGCCCCCAGTAGGAGCCTCAGTGCCCCCAGTAGCAGCCTCAGTGCCCCCAGTAGGAGCCTCAGTGCCCCCAGTAGCAGCCTCAGTGCCCCCAGTAGCAGCCTCAGTGCCCCCAGAAGCAGCCTCAGTGCCCCCAGAAGCAGCCTCAGTGCCCCCAGAAGCAGCCTCAGTGCCCCCAGTAACAGCCTCAGTGCCCCCAGTAACAGCCTCAATACCCCCAGTAGCAGTCGCATTGCCCCAGTAGCAGTCACAGTGCCCCCAGTAGCAGTCACAGTGCCCCCAGTAGCAGTCACAGTGCCCCCTGTAGCAGTCACAGTGCCCCCTGTAGCAGTCACAGTGCCCCCAGTATCAGTCACAGTGCCCCCAGTATCAGTCACAGTGCCCCATTAGCAGTCACAGTGTCCCCAGTAGCAGTCACAGTGCCCCCAGTAGGAGCCTCAGTGCCCCCAGTAGGAGCCTCAGTGCCCCCAGTAGCAGCCTCAGTACCCCCAGTAGGAGCCTCAGTGCCCCCAGTAGCAGCCTCAGTGCCCCCAGTAGCAGCCTCAGTGCCCCCAGAAGCAGCCTCAGTGCCCCCAGTAACAGCCTCAGTGCCCCCAGTAACAGCCTCAATACCCCCAGTAGCAGTCGCATTGCCCCCAGTAGCAGCCTCAGTGCCCCCATTAGCAGTCATAGTGCCCCTAGTAGCAGCCTCAGTGCCCCCAGAAGCAGCCTCAGTGCCCACAGAAGCAGCCTCAGTGCCCCCAGTAACAGCCTCAGTGCCCCCAGTAATAGCCTCAATACCCCCAGTAGCAGTCGCATTGTCCCCAGTAGCAGTCACAGTGCCCCCAGTAGCAGTCACAGTGCCCCCAGTATCAGTCACAGTGCCCCCAGTAGCAGTCATAGTGCCCCCAGTATCAGTCACAGTGCCCCATTAGCAGTCACAGTGCCCCCAGTATCAGTCACAGTGCCCCCAGTAGCAGTCATAGTGCCCCCAGTATCAGTCACAGTGCCCCAGTAGCAGTCACAGTGCCCCCAGTAGAAGTCACAATGCCCCCAGTAGCAGTCACAGTGCCCCCTGTTGCAGTCACAGTGCCCCCAGTAGCAGTCACAGTGCCCCCAGTAGCAGTCACAGTGCCCCCAGTATCAGTCATAGTGCCCCCAGTATCAGTCACAGTGCCCCCAGTAGCAGACTCAGTGCCCCCATTAGCAGTCATAGTGCCCCCAGTAGCAGCCTCAGAGTCCCCAGTCAGTAAACCATAAAAGAGTGACAACATCCAACCAGGAGTAAAGAATATCCAGATCGTTTTTTACTTCTCCAGAATAAAAAAACATAGGTGACGTTTCAGTCCTCACCGGGGACTTTATTCATCGCTCTTTTGTGCATAAAACGCTGCATTTTTTTTATCATGCTGGATTAATAAAACGTATTTGGATATTGTTACTCCCGGTTGGATGCGGTCACTCTTCTTCCATGGTTTACTGTATGTGGACGTTGTGACCGTTCGTCCGGATTTGCCTTTTGGGAGGATCTGAACGCGGTGAGAAGCGCTGCAGACGTTATTTGTTCTTCTCCTCGTGCCCCCAGTCAGCGAGACTCTCACCTTCTCCATGATCCACAGCTGAGGATGTTAAATAAGGAGATAAAAGTCATTTTCATAAAGTCTAAGGCCCCATGCACACGACCGTGTTTTTGCGTCCGCAATTCCCCCGCAAATCCACGGGAGAATTGCGGACCCATTCATTTCTATGGGCCCATACACACTATCCGTGTTTTCACGGGTCTCCGCATGTCCGCACATCCGTGCCGCAGAAACTCCGGACATGTCCTATTATGGGCCGCAAATGCGGTGCGGACATGCCAATAGAAGTCAATGGGCCCGTGGAAATTGCGGATACACCTCCGTGTGTCATCCGCAGTTTTGCGGATTTGCGGAAGTGTTGCTAGGCGACGACCGGGAATGAGTTCTGTCGTCATCATGTTTTACCTAGGCTTTTTTTTTTTCATCCGCATTTTGCGGATTACATACGGATGAACTGCGGAGGACATACGGATGAACTGCGGATGACATTTCACGGAACACGGTCCTGGAATTTGCGGACCAGAAAAACACTACGGTCGTGTGCATGAGGCCTAAGAATTTTGGAACCAAAGAGAGTGGATGGCCCTTTATGAGGTGTAGCAGCGCCGAGAGGGTTGTGTGCAGATACAATGAGACAGAATGAACATCTGTGAGGACATTAGACGATTGTCATCAGTTCTCCTGCCAGACGAGAGTCATTTCTACAGGACTCTTCCAGCCAATAACCATTTCCGAGAACAAGCGCAGTGATCCTAGCAGGCAGCGAACCCGCGCCAGACACATTATCATCGAAACCTCCTGGATTTCCAACTCTAAAGTAGGGGAGCCAAACCGTATCTGCTGCATAGTCCCAAAACGGGCAAGATCTGGATGGAAGGATTAGAAACATGAGGCAAATTCACACGTGTGATTTTGCTGCACACCCCCCCCCCCCCACTTGCTGCGGTACCGTAGGTAACAATGACTAATGGCGGCCAATTTTAGTGCCCATAGAGAATGTCACTCATCTTTTTTTTCCGCGCAAATCAATTTCGACAAATTTATTATAGATTTACGGTAAAAAAAACAATGTTTTCCTAGAGCGCTGCGTTGTCGGTGCTCAGAGGGTTAACATAAGAGACGAGGATATCTCTGCCTGGCTGCAGGACCCTGCGTGAGGACCCTCCTGCTGCTTATCAGTCTGTGAGGGGCTCTCCAGAGACAACAAGCGGCAGTTAGGCCTCATGCACACTTCCATCACCGTTTGCACGGCCGTTTTTCATGGATCCGTGTGTCCGTGATTGGATCAGTGTTTCCGTTTCCGAGCGCCGCGCATGGTACTCACTGTCCAGCGGTAGTTAGTGGACAGAGAGAAGGGGCTGCACTGATCGGCGCTCACAATATAGATTTCTAATGTTTCCTACAAAAACCCTAACTCAGAAAAAAATAAGTTCATACTTACCCAGACCTCCCTACTTCTTCCTCCAGTCCGGCCTCCTGGGATGACGTTTCATCCCATGTGACTGCTGCAGCCAATCACAGGCCAATCACAGGCTGCAGCAGTCACATGGACTGCCGCGTCATCCAGGGAGGTCGGACTGGATGTCAAAAGAGGGACGCGTCACCAAGACAACGGCCGGGGTACGTATTAACTACTTTTTCTTTCTATCGATGCGGATGCTCTTCCCGAAAGGGCTGCCCCTTCTCTCTATCCAGCACTGATAGAGAGAAGAGGCTGCCGATTAGAGCTGGATAGAGAGAAGAGGCTGCTCTCATCTGTACTTCTGCCCGCCCGTGCCTTCCGTGTGCCTTCAGTTTTTTTGACGGACCCATTGGCTTGCATGGGCCCCACGGTCACGGAATCTCGGACCAAAGTAGGACATGCTCTACTTTTGTCGGAACGGAACAACGGGGCCGTCAAAAAAACTGAAGTGTGCATGGCCCCATTGAAATAAATGGTCAGGGTGCACCCTGAACGGCTAGCACCCTGAAGGAAAAAAATGGAAGTGGGCATGGGGCCTTAGTCTCTCACCAATCACATACAATTCATGGTAAATAAACGACCAATACAAATGATCTGACTCCAGACTGATCCATTTTACCTGCACTGATACATTGCAACAAACTTTCAGACCAGTAGAGATTTGTATTAGATCTGTACGAGTTGCCAGCCTTTGAATTTAAACAAGAATGCTCCTATTCAATGACAGCAAGCAGAGGTCTTGAAAATGTAAGGCATAAAACGCCAAGTTTATACGAATGTTGCAGAACTTTTCATCATGCAATGATTAAACTTTATTTACAAGGAATTTATAGGACCAGTTTGCACCTCAATGTGTTGATTTGCAGAACGAATAAGTTTGAAGTAAGAAGTGACCAGGTAGTCATGCGGTATCTTCATCAATACTTCTTCCCATATCCCAGGAACCCTCATCAGCAATCATTATGATAGACCATCAATTTGTGATCGTGGGGATCTGATCCCCTTGACCTTCACCAATCATCAGAACAAGGAGGCCACTGCGCTCTCTGGAGGCTGTGCCTGGTACTGCAGCTCCACCTCATGCAAGTGTCTAGTGAAGAGAGGGGCTGCGTTTCCATGAATATCCCTCTTCTTCTGAGACCGTATCAGATAATGACTGCCGTTTCGTGGTCAGGAGATGGTGGGATCGTTTGCGGCTCAGCCTTATGACGTGATCTTTGTAGCATGTTCTGCTTGTGTGACGGTTTGGAACGTTACAATTATGTTCTATAAAATGCCTTCATTTAAGAAGCACACACTAAAGCAGGAAAGCGGAGCTGACTCTGGTAAAAGTGACACTTTACAACGTTCCGACATATGGTCGTTACAAAACTGCTGCTTCTGAGGAATTCACCTGCATAAAACCAACAGCCCTGGAGAATGAAATGTTCTGTGTCTGGGGGGGGAGGGAGGGGGGACCATGAAGGAGCGATGAGGAGGGAGATGAGATGGAAACACTCTTCTTACATTCAGAGGCTGAAAACCCCATCCTGACCTGGTAATGCTGTGGATTTGTTACAATGTGTCAGTGCAGGTAGGTAAGAACTATCAGCCTGGAGTCCAGGACAGAAGAGAGATTTGTGTTGACTGAGAATTGATTACATTGATACATTTTTACAACATTATCAGCTGTGTGAGCAGAACTAGGTTCACATCAGGGTTCCTTTTTTCCATTCTCCTAATCCGTCATAGGAACAGAAGAAAACCTGAAGTGCCAGAGCCGCTGCCTGATGCACGCTAACGGTGCCCGACGGAACCTATTTAATGTGTCCATTGCTGCACTATTTCTTCCGTTTTTTTGACCGGTTCCGTGACGGAGGCTCTCAAGAAGATGTGAACACCGCCAGGAGACGCAAAGTCAGGAAGGTGTTTCAGTCTCTGAATGGCAGCAAGCAGAAATATTGAAAATTATGAGCAGAAGTGAGCAATTTTTTTTGCCTGATTCACGTGTTGTCGATTTTTCAGCCATTAGGAGGTTTAAGGCCCTGTTCACACCGAGTTTTTTGCAGGTAGAAAAATCTCCCTCAAAATCTCTTCAGGGATTTTGAGGCAGATTTTGACCTGCCTGCACTCTCTTTGCCACGTTTTTTGCAGCGTTTTCCGCTGTGTTTTTTGGCCGCGGCCATTGAGTGCCGCGGCCAAAAAAACGCAGCAAAAAACGTTTTCTCTGCCTACCATTGATGTCAATGGGAGGTCAGAGACGGAAATGCCTAAAGAAAGGGCATGACGCTTCTTTTACCTGCGAGTGGTTTTTTCCGCGCACGGCTAAAAAACGCCGCCACCTCCCATTGAAATCAATGGGAGGCGTTTTCGGAAGTTTTTCGGTTTACGCGTCAAAAACAGCGCAAAAAAAATCAGTGTGCACATACCCTTAGATGAGCTTTTACCGAATGTATGAGAATAATAAGAAAAATGGATTCCTGTATTCTTCTCTACGGACCAGCACATCCGCAAATCAGGTGAATTGGCGAAACAGGCAAATCCGTGTTCTCACCCCCAATGGTGAGTCTTGGAAACAAACTATAAAAAAGTGGAAAAGTATGTTACAAAGTTGCAATTCTTCAGCAATTTCAAGATCTCTGCTAGCTGTTAGTGAACGGAGTCTTGTTTACATCCAGAGGTTGAAACCATGTGCAGATCTAATACTGAGGGTTTGCTACAATTGTATCCAGTGTAGCCTGGACTCCAGACAAATACATCTAACTTGTTCTGATACATTTTATCACCTCCAGCTTATCTGGAATAAAGTCCTCTTTATTTTCGCCTTTATCTGTCTGTGTCGCTCCCCTCTTAATCTTCCCCTTGACATGACGGTCACCGGATACTTTACTCATTTACGGAAAGGTTACACAAACAGACCGCAGCTCACAGTGTAGGGTGCGACGTTTTATTTTCGTGTGGTAAAGCTCATACTGAACGTTTAAGGCTGAATTCACAAGTCGTGGATTTGACGCAGATTTTCAGCGCAGATTTTACACTTTGCAATGCAAAAGGGGGAGATCTGCGTAAAAACCGCAACAAAATCTGCGACAAATCTGCAACGTGTGAACTCTATTCTTCTACTCTCTTTATTGTCTTTGGTTACATTGGTTTCCATCCCGTTCTTGGGGTGCGCCCCCTTTATAGACTCCGTTGGAGTTCTTAATATTAGACCGGCTGACTGACTGTAGAGTCATCTGGACAAGAGAAGCCGGGGAGTTCTTTCACCGCGCGCCCCTGAGAGACTCCGACTCTTTGCACTTCCAGTCATCAAAGGCAAAGCAATTACAGTTTGACTGTGAAAACACTTGAAAGTCAGAAGCTCAAGTCAAGCAAGTTTGGGTCAGATTAATCTCTGTAGAGAAGCACCGTGTCCTCTCTGTGAGCACAAAGCCCGTCTTAAATAAAAAATGTCTGGTTCACGTCAGGGAATAGTGAGAGTCTGAATATTTTCCCATACTTTTTGTTTCTACCCTTTAGTTCTTTATCGGTTGTAAGCTCATATGGCCAAATGTCTCTCTTAGAGAGTATGTCACTTTTACAACCATTTATTTTGCTGGCGCCCATCGAAAATAGAAAATGAAACAACTTTGCAAATAGTTTTAATTTTGGAAAAATAATCTACTACTGTTTTGTGTCTACCGCTCCTATGCAGACCTATGTGTCTCCATGGTTACAGACTACAAACCAACCTTGTGTAGTCTGATGCTGCAGTCCTACTCTCTTCCATCAGCCCCCTACTTCTTGCTATCCTACTGAATGTAGTTGCAGCTGCTGGACTTCTTACCCGCACAAACACAGGGGGAACATACAAACTCAATGCAGAAAATGTTCTTGGTCAAATTATAACCCAGGACCCAAGTACTGTACAGCAAATAAGAGTGCTAACCATTGAGCCACCTTGATGCCCACTATTCAATAACTTAAAAACCGTTTAAATTGCCTGACAGACACTAACAATGTTTTTATATTGAAAGTCCAGAGCTGATGAAAGCTCCATCATCATCATCATAATCATCATCATCATATCAATCATCATCATCAACATATCAATCAATCATCAATTCATCATCATCATCATCATCATCATCATCATCATCAATCTTCAATCAATCAATATCAATCATCATCAATCATCATCATATCAATCATCATCCATCTTCAATCAATATAATCAATCCTCATCAATCAATCAATCAATCAATCAATCAATCAATCAATCAATCATCATCATCAACATATCAATCAATCATCAATTCATCATCATCAATCAATATCATCATCATCTTCATCATCATCATCATCAATCTTCAATCAATCAATATCAATCATCATCAATCATCATCATATCAATCATCATCCATCTTCAATCAATATAATCAATCCTCATCAATCAATCAATCAATCAATCAATCAATCAATCAATCAATCAATCAATCATTCATCATCCATCATCATCAATCTTCAATCAATCATCCATCAATCATTATCACCATCAATCATTATCACCATCAATCAATCAATCAATCAATCAATCAATCAATCAATCAATCATCATCGATCAATCATTCATCATCCATCAATCATTATCACCATCAATCAATCAATCAATCAATCAATCAATCAATCAATCAATCATCATTGATCAATCATCATAGATCAATCATTCATCATCATCAATCTTCAATCAATATCATCAATCATTCATCATCCATCAATCATTATCATCATCAATCAATCATCATCGATCAATCATCATCGATCAATCATTCATCATCCATCATCATCAATCATCCATCAATCATTCATCATCAATCATTATCATTATCATCAATCAATCAATCAATCAATCAATCAATCAATCAATCAATCAATCAATCAATCATTATCATCATCAATCATAATCATCCGCAGAGTTCCAGCTGAACTACATCCCACGGCTGCCTCTATTTCCTCCTCCTATAACTTCTGGAGTTCCCCTTTAAATAAATGTATCTTTCATTTTGCGTTATTGCTATTTCTCCAAAAGTCAATGATGGAGTTATGAGGCGTGAGGGCTGGGTTTAGGGGGAAATAATGATCAGGAGATGATATACGCCATGCCTGGGGTATTGTCATTGCTAAATATGTTCTATGACATACTTGACTTGCATGTTGGATGTGATGTGTTAGTTTGTGTTACAGCTCCTTTAAGATAAAGTAATAGCGCTCTGAGCTCCTGCACCACGGCGGGAGCCTCTTAAATTGGGGATCCTGCTGTCACTCTGTTATAAAGTGCAGTTTCCGAGCTTTAAATAGAATAATCTGTACGTTCTCCGCAAATCTACGGCATGAAAAGCGCTCTGATGATATTAAAGTAGAAATACATTACGACCTGTGTTACGGCGGCAACAAGCAGCTTGTCTGAAACAAATGGACTATGAGTAGCCTGTAGGCATTGCATCCTTTAGTAAATATAACCCGGCGCCATATGGTTCCCTGGCAGATCCGGTTTGTTTTCTGCATCTAAATTCCCCCGTCAAATTGTTATTATGTCATTGCCCTTTGCAGCTTTTGATGGGATTGAGATGTTCTGTAAGGGTCAGTAATTAACGCTGATCTAATTGTATTTGAAAGTTCCGTGGATCAGAAAAGTAACTGGAGGCAATTTCTCCGGCAGAAGGATATTTAAAGGGGAATTGTTCCCATAATGAAAAGTTCACTTTTCAGTAGAGATTGTTTCAATATCCCACCGTACAAAAAAAAAACAGGTTAAAGGGTAACTAAACGTTCAACAAACTTCTGACATGTCATAGTGACGTGTCAGAAGTTTTGATTGGTGGTGGTCCGAGCACCGAGACCCCCACCAATCGCTAAAATGAAGCGGCAGAAGTGCTCGTGTGATCGCTCAGCTGCTTAGTTTCTGTTCAGCTTTTTCCGGAAAGCCCCAATATAGCAGTATGTGGGTCCATACATTTTCCATTGAGTCCGTACTCCGCTACATTGATTTCCCTGAAAAATCCGAACAGAAACGAAGCGGCTCACACGAGCACTTCTGCCGCTTCGTTTTAGCAATTGGTGGGGGTTTCAGTGCTCGGACCCCCACCAATCAAAACTTCTGACATATCATTATGACATGTCAGAAGTTTGTTGAGTGTTTAGTTACCCTTTAATTTCTTACAGGGGTTGTATGCGATTAGAGTCAGCTGTTTGTTCCATACACAGCGCCACTCTTGTACATAGGCCGTGTCCGGTACTGCAGTCCAATTTCCCTGCATCCACAGTAGCTAAGCAGTGCTACTGACTCTACCCTACTCATGCATAGACATGTCTGCCAGTTTTGATAACAAGGCACTAAGTCTAGTGCCAATGATAGTCTGAGCCTGGCACCAAGTATCAAACAATTTGTAATTCTTGCACTTCGTGTCGGTATATTGGTTATTGTGCCTGCAGCCTTTTGACAGGATTTTTATTCTGTACTATGGAATTTATTCTTAGTTTGGCAGCAGATATGGAACAATATAATGGGCACTTGGCACCAGTCAGAACCAAAATCACTAGCACTACTTAAAGTAATGTAAAATTATTGGCACTACATACAAAGTGTCAGCGATATTTGTCCTTGTGCCCAATGGCCTGGTATTGTGATCTGCTATTGAGTCTGGTGTCCATTGACAGGCATTGTTTTCTTAGTTTGTTTTAGCAGCCCATTGCACTCTACTGCCCCCAATGTGACCACAGGAGGAATGGGGGACAAGGCTCCCCCGTTTTAGCTATAATGGTGTTACCAGCTGTTTGCCAATCTATTATTTAGGTGGATAGAGATGAGCGAATCAATTCTACACAAATCAAATTCGGTCCCAATTTCCCAAAGGTTTGGATTATGCAAATTCCCAATTCTTTGGTGCACGAATTCCAGCAAATGGCTTGACATGGGTTGGATACAGTCCTAGAAGACCTTAGAGAGTCAGACACGAGTTTTCAGGGAAATTCGCTCATCTCTAGTGATAGATGTTAATAGTGGGAAACCACAAACACTTCTAGGACCCGCATTTATCTCTGGAACGGGGCCCCATAAACCCCGTTCTACCTTTTTCTGCTCCCGCTGCCTCCCGGCCACTTCCTGCCTATATGATCAGGAGTTACAAAAACAGCATAGCTCCCTGAGCTACGCTGTTTACGTAACTTCCATAGTAGTGAATGGCGGTTACGGCAGAAGCGTAGAATGCAAGCTACACTGTTTCCATAACTACCATTCAGTTCTATGGGACTTACGGAAAAAGCGTCGCTCAGCAAGCTATGCTGTTTTTGTAACTCCTGATCATATCGGCAGGAAGTGGCCGGGAGGCAGCGGGAGCAGAAAAAGGTAGAACGGGGATTAGGGGGCCCCGTTCTAGTGATAGGTGCGGGTCCCAGAGGTGGGACCCGCGTCTATCTGACATTTATAACATATCCTGCGGATATGTCATAAATGTCCCTGATAGGAAAACCCCTTTACCTGTCCAAGCTCCCCAGATGAACAATCCTTCACTTTCCACCATGAGATGTCCTGGCCCCACAGTGAAGACCTCACCCTAGAATTCCTGGTTTTCATGTTTTTCTTCTTCCCCCTCATTTACTTTCTTTCCTGAGTGATCACACAGTGAATATAACACAGAGTAGAACAGAACAAGCCAGCGGCCCCAGCGTCTGTCACAAATTCATCGAGCAGAGAGAAGCCTGAGACCTCCGGGGTGTTTGTAAGAGGCAAATTGCATCCTGTGTCTCGGAACAATGCACAGCAGGAGGCACCGGGCCCCCACAACTGTACAGAAAACAAGGGCCTTCCTAGGAGCTCTGTGGTGCAGACTTTTCTATTCATTTCATCTACCAGAGTTACAAGCAGTCGGCCTGCATCCTCTGTAGGGGGATTCCAGTTTTTAAGACCCGTTGTTGTTGTTGTTGTTTTGTCATTTTTCCCCCCAATTTTACGACATTGCTTAAAATGTTTGCTGAGCAGCTGTAAAATACAAGGTTTTATTTGATCATCAACAAAGTAGTTACTGCAGAGCCATCTTCCCTCATCCCAGACCTTGCTGCCAATCCATCTGTTTCCACATAGCGCAGGGACAAGCAAAATTCAAGAGCCTCCGCGCTCCCCACCCAACCATTAAAATGCCACATCAATCCCTCCGGTGACACAAAACCTTGTTAGTTGTTCTTGGAAGCCAGTCAAGAAGTCTGTTTATCAAGCCATGGGAGTGCGTGAGAAGGCAGCTCTTATTCTTCCTTTTTAGTTCAAATGCTTGTTCTTTTTATTTATTAAGCTTCCACCTCTAGTCACCATTTTACAGTTTATATATAAAATTGAGTTACATCCTGCATTATACTCCAGAGCTGCACTCACTATTCTGCTGGTGGAGTCACTGTGTACATACATTACATTACTTATCCTGTACTGATCCTGAGTTACATCCTGTATTATACTCCAGAGCTGCACTCACTATTCTGCTGGTGGAGTCACTGTGTACATACATTACTTATCCTGTACTGATCCTGAGTTATATCCTGTATTATACTCCAGAGCTGCACTCACTATTCTGCTGGTGGAGTCACTGTGTACATACATTACATTACTTATCCTATACTGATCCTGAGTTATATCCTGTATTATACTCCAGAGCTGCACTCACTATTCTGCTGGTGGAGTCACTGTGTACATTACATTACATTACTTATCCTGTACTGATCCTGAGTTATATCCTGTATTATACTCCAGAGCTGCACTCACTATTCTGCTGGTGGAGTCACTGTGTACATACATTACATTACTTATTCTGTACTGATCCTGAGTTACATCCTGTATCTCTTTATTTTATATAAATTTACAAAACATAAACTGAAAAACAAATACATAACTAATTCCATATAACCAAAAAGTCACAACCAAATTCTTATAAACAAATTTTCTTATATACATCTCTGTATATGAGAAGAGAAAACTATACCAGACCCGGCCACATACACCCCACTCTTATATACTTACATCTACACTTCATCCGAAACGAAACAATAACTAGAATATATACAAACATCATATAAACGTCATCCAAAGTACTAACAGAAAATCCCCCGACCCGCGTCACCCAAGGGCCTAAAGAAACAACATAATAATGATAATAATCAAACACCATAATAATAACAAATAAAATAATAATAATAATAACAAATAAAATAATAATAATAACAAAAACAATCCAAAATATAATAATACTAATCCCAAATTTTTTTTTTAATTTTGTATTTTTTTGTAATTGTTTTTTTTTTTTTTTTTTTTTTTAAATCACACTATACACATCCTGACTTTCCCTAACCTCCTTACCCTTCTTACCTAAACTCCACCACCCCAGCCAGCATCTCGCCTCATGTCCTCTCACGTCCGCATAGTCCAGATGCTGGCCCCAACCACCACACCCAACACCCCAGCCCAGCCCCCCGCCCCATGTCCTCCCATGTCCGCATAGTCCGGGGCTGGGTCAGGCACACCCCCCCCCCCCCCGGACCACCTCCCAACCTATCTATTAACCCCCTTAAGTCTATCCCTATTCTAACAACATTTCTACAATATAATACAATACACATCACCAACTTGTCCAAATACCAAACCATATACAAAATACACCGTACCCGAAAGCACCAAGTTCGGTCGCTTGTAAACCTTTTTCCTGCCATTTCAATCCTAAACAAAACAAAAATCTTCCAGTGCTTACCTAGCCCATCACCAGAGAGGGAGAAGGGAAAGCCCCCCCCAGCACCCCCCAGAGGCCAAGGTACCACGTCCACCGCTGCACCCTCCCTATCGCTTGCCCTATCTCCTTACCCTATTACTAGCCCTTTCTTGACCCTATTGAAAGCTGACCCTATGCTGACCCTCACCTTTCCCTTATTCCGAGCCCTATCGCTATATTTTTTTTTGGTGCCTCAGCGGAACGCAGACCCCCACCTCCAGTTGAGCACCGGTGACGACCCCCCCCTCCCTCATGAAGGCAGACACATTAAGGCACCCAAAAGGAAAAGCCCCTCCAAAGACGAGAGGCTTTGGATGCTCCCAATCTGCCAACCTCCAAAGAATGCACCTTCACCAGGTCACCCATGATATTGCTAACAACCTCATCCACTAGGAGGATTTTCTTCTGGGTAGAAACTAGACATCGTGCATTCCACATAAAGTGCCTGACCACTATACTGACTAGAAACAAGGTGCAATGGTCCCTACCACCGAGGTCTCCGAACACTCCATAGGCCCACCCAGCATAGGAGAGGCTGGTTAGGCCTGGCCAACCAATGGAGGCTCCCACCCTTTTGTATACCTCTGTATTGAAAGGGCAATGAAGCAGGAAATGCTCCATGCTTTCCAGCACTCCGCCACACTCCTCCCGGGGGCAATCCCGATCATCAGAGCTTCTGCACTTTAGATTGCCCCTCACATACAGTCTCCCATGGAAGCAACGCCAAGCCAGATCCCAAAACTTCTGGGGAATCCTCGCTGAATTTAAAAGTTTTAATCCCACCCCGAGGTCACTACTTGGGCAGTCTTTGAGCGCCAGGGGCTTCTGGAAGTGGGTCATCAGGACCCTCTTGTCAAGAAATTTTCTCGACATGGTCCTGATCTCCCACACCTCCAGACCCCACCGGCGAACAATCTTCAGCGCCAGGGTGGCATAAGCCGGGAGATGTCCGTGAGGTGTACGCAGGTCTTTCACTTGCCCTCCTCTCTCCCATTCCTGGAAGAAAGGCCGAAACCACCCCCTGCAGGAGGATATCCACCAAGGAGCCCTCTCTTGCCAGAGGTTTGCCAGGTTGATCTTAACAAAGGTGTTCACTAGGAACACCACCGGGTTAACCATACCTAACCCGCCTAGTGTCCTTGGTAGGTAAGTAACCTCCCTCTTGATTAGGTTGAGCCTGTTCCCCCATAACAGCTGGAAGAACAGGCTATAGACCCGAGTCCAGAGAGGTTCTGGCAAGATGCACACACTGCCCAGGTAAAGCAAAATGGGCACCAGGTAGGCCTTGGCCAAGTGAACCCTTTCCCTCAGGGTTAAGGACCAACCCTTCCATTGGTCGACCTTCTGGGCAACTAGATTCAGCCTATCCTCCCAGTTCTTCTTGGGGTAATCACCCGGGCCAAATTCGACTTCTAAGATCTTAGCAGACCCCTGAGGCTCTGGAAGGGTGTCCGGGAGATCAAAACCAGGATCTCCTCCTCCCAGCCAGAGACTTTTGCACTTATCCCGGTTGATCTTGGACCCAGATGCCAATGAGTAACGCTCCACTTCCGACATCACCCACTCTGCCTCCCCTCTCGAGGAGACAAAAATGGAGACGTCGTCTGCGTACGCAACCACCCTCTGAGTGGCCTCCGGCCCCTCCAGGCCGGCCCCGACTCCCGCCAATGGCCCACGATCGATCCTTTTAAGAAAAGGATCAATTGCGAACGCATATAGCAAAGGGCTCAAGGGACAACCCTGGCGGACACCAGACCCAACCTCAAAGGGGGTTCCAACCCAACCGTTCACCAGCGCAAAAGTCTCAGCCCCAGTGTATAAGGTCTGTAGCCAATTGACTAACCCCCCCGGTAGGCCGTACCTCAGAAGGACCGACCAGAGGTACTCGTGGTCCACCCGGTCAAAAGCCTTGGCCTGGTCCAAGGACAGGATGTACCCCTCCCACCGACCAGAATTTCCCTGCTCCACTGCCTCTCTGACACTGAGGACAGCACTAATTGTGCTGCGGCCTGGAACAGAGCAATGCTGGACCGGCGAAAGGAGCCGGGATGCAAACTTCACCAGCCGATTAAACAGCACCTTTGCGAGAACCTTTCTGTCCGTATTGAGCAGCGCTATGGGACGCCAATTCTCAATACGGGTCGAGTCTTTATGCAGCATCCCAGAAGATACCATTCTGGTTCCCTGTTATTTGTATGTCATGCATTGTATGTGTTTTACATGTCTTTATTATTTTTCACACAGTGTGCTGTTCACCAGCTGAAGAGAAGGATGAAGGTATCAGTGGGGAGCCACTAGAGGGTGCATTGTACATCTAGCATTGTTTGAAAAGGGGGTGGAGCCTGGCTACTGCCCTAGAGCCTCACTCTGACGCTGTCTCACAGTCTACACAGAGGAGTCGGGTCGTGTCTGTGAGGAGACAGACATGTCTGCTAGCTGCTCTGACACAGCAGATTAATACAATCCTTTCAACTGGCAACAGGTCTCAGCACCTGCAGCCCAATGCAAGAGGAGGAACAGTAAGGAGATTGTAACCAGCATATCATCTCTATCATCACCACAGCAAGTATTATTTAGCTGAAAAGCTGTCTGTCTGTTTCTGAGGAGAAGTCTATATAATATTGGGCCTCAGAACTCCTGCTGGCGCTGTTACCGGTTCTGCCGCACGCCACAATTAATATAAGAAGTGTCTATCAAGTCACTCAACTACAACCCTCATCACTGAGAAAAGTGAGTTCATTTATTACACACGCTGCTGGAAAAGTGAATGATTTCTAGATATAGCTGGACAATTGAAACCCTCATTGGTCACCCACTGGTCCCTTCTTCCCCTCAACTGTTGAAGTGGACATAAGATAACGTGCCTCCATTTTGGAAGACTGTATAAAGTTCTTCAGTAAACGTGAGTTATTCAAATCCCCTGTGTCGTCTGGTCCCTGCACTGCATAACATCAAGGGCACCCCACATACCACCTTGCCAGGCGCACACATACTACTACCACCATCACGGGAGTTGCTACGGGGGAAAAGACTATTACCACCATCATCCATAGTGCAGCCCCCCTGTCACTGTGCCAGCCCGAGAAGGAGCGAGGGAGGAGAGGTAGAGATTCCTACAGATACCTCAGGCCATACACCGTGCACTTCACTACTGCTCCCATCCTCCTGGGAAGCTCTTCCTCGTGGTTGCTGCATATAAACTTTGGCGTCACGAACAGGATACGTTTAAATCTCATGTGGGCCCCAAACCAGAGAGACTTTGTCCCAAAGCCCTGGTCCCCACCATACAAAGCTGCAACCGCAGCTGCAAGAGACTATTTCAGCCCCAAAAGGGGTTAAAATCACTGTTTCCCGGCAGTTCCAGCCCAAAAGGGGTTAATCCGCCATTTTACCTCACAAACTGCTGCGTCTCAGTTCCATTTACCCGCTCCAGACAGGTTAACCTGCGGCGCCAGTCTAGCACCACCATCTGGATGATTATAGGAACTCACAATATCCAGCACAGGCAAGAGGGAACGGCCGAAAACTGCTAGGCGCCGCCATCTTGGATGAGTGAAGCCTCTGCACAGCACCTCCACCGCGGATCCCCTGCAACCAGCAACTCTCCCAAAAACATCACAGGAGAGCAACGGAACAGCCCGGTAACAAAGTACAGCCCAGAGGGAAGCAACAGCATACCATCGGTGAGTCCCGATTCAATTGGCCATCAAGTTAACCCCTGCTGTACCACCACCGGTGCCCAATAAAAAGCCCGGGAGCATCCTGGACATCACTCCGGACCCAATAAAAAGTCCGGGAGCACCTTTAACAAGACCCCCGACTCAGTTAAAAGTCCGGGAGCGCCAATAATAGACATTGGAAAAATTTAAAGGGACAGTAACAATGTCAGACTCAAGTGACACGGAAGAGCCCGGTCTCAGCACGGTCACTACACTGGCCATGACAGAAAGAACAACACCTGCTGCAGCACCCTGCATCATGCCGCTGTCCATGCCCTACTATGCAGGGGCCCCATGGCTGCCCCACTACAAAGGTGAACCACACACCTTAAAAGACTTTAGAAAAAAAATGCTTGCCATGTTCCGCCTCTACCCCATTCCAGAAGAACAGAAGGTAGAGATCTTAATGGGACAACTACAAGATGTGGCCCTAAAAGAAGTGGAGTCCTGGCCACGTATCCAAAAGAAGGCTGTGGATCAGATCCTGGTCCAGCTACGTACCACCTTTGAGCCCAAATCCATCTCTGAGCTCAGGATGAGGTTCATGGACAGAGTTCAGCAACCAGGTGAGACACTCCGAAATTTTGCTCTTTCCTTACAGGAGACCATGAGGGCCATGATACAAGCCGACCCCCATGAGGCTGAAAAAGCAGACAGAATCCTGAGGGAGCAGTTCATTGAAGGAGTCGCCTCAGATTCCATGAGTCATCAACTACAAATGATGTCCGTCCAGAACCCTGACAGCACCTTCCATGAGTTTAAAGAACTGGCCATAGAGGTACTAGAAAGAAGGCCCAGAAGAAGAACAGTCAGGGCTACCACCCCTCTTAAAGAGGCAGAAGAGGAACCTGCCCCAGTAGCACCACATCCAACACCTTGCAAGCCCATCACCTACCAGGCTACACAGGCTCAAATCACAGCTGGAGGAGATCAGTACCAAGATCAACTGAAACTCATTGCCAAAAGCCTGGAGCAAGTCTGCCAACGACTGGAGAATCTAGAAGCCAGCTCTCCAGTAAAATGTGAGCTGCCAACATCTAGAGACAGTTATCCAAATAGCCCTAGCAAGGGCTACCGCAATAGTCCCAACAAAACGTCGACAGATCGCTTTGATGAACATGGGAGACCTGCCTGCAGACACTGCCATAAGATAGGTCACCAAGAACGTCAATGCTGGGCGTTAAACGGACGTCTCCCGAGGCAGAGGACCATTCCTCGGGAGGAGAAATAATAGGTCCCAAAGATCCAAAATGGCTGCCACGGTTTGTCGGACCTCGTCCAGAAGTTACCATCCGCATCAATGGAGTACCATTTGCTGCCCTGCTGGATACGGGATCCCAAGTGACAACCATCCAGCAGGCCGCCTTTGAACAACACTGGAGTAGCGAGATCCTGATGCAACCTCCAGAAGCCTGGTTAGACGTCATCGCTACCAACGGCCAGTCCCTACCTCTGCACGGGTACTGGGAGCCTACTGTCCAAGTGGGAGGAGTGCACTTACCTCAGCAAGGAGTCCTCGTGATCAAAGTTAAAGATCAAGGACAACCCACAGTAATTCTGGGAATGAACATCCTAAAGCACTGCTATGGAGAAATGCTAGAGGCCCTACGACAATCCGTCCCCACGGCTTCCCAGGCTGCCCAGAAGGTAATACACAAGACCATCCGTGTACTGGCTGCCCAACAGCGATTCACCAACGCCAGAGGAGAGATCTGCAGAGCTCGCATCAAGGACCACCATCCAGTAACCCTAAAACCTGGCACAGAAACACTGCTATGGTGTCGGGCCCGTTCAGGCCTACAAGGACTTGACTACCAAGCCCTAGTGGAACCAATACCACTAGATGAACATCCAATGGTTATGGCTGCCCGAAGTTTAGTGACTGTGGTCGAAGGGAAAGTACCCATCCGTCTTCTCAACTTAGGAGACCATTCAGTAACCCTGAGGAAGTACTACCCTGTAGCACAGCTGTCCCAACTCAGTGTGCAAGACCTGGTGGACATTCCAACTGTCACCGCTAAACAGGCTGCACAGCAACTAAAGACGTCAGAAGAAGCACCAGAAACACCCTGGTGGGGAGAAATCCATGTGGGAACTGCAACAACACCTGCCTACCAGATCCAAGGAGTACTTGAAGTGGCTCAGGATAACCATGAAGCCTTCAGTAAGCATCCTCTGGACCATGGGAGAGCCAAAGACATTGAGCACACTATTCCCACTGGTACTCATCCTCCCATTAAGGAAAGACACAGGCCTATACCACCTGCCCTATACCAAGACGTGAAGCAGATGGTCCACGACATGAAAGAGGCTAAAGTCATCCAAGAAAGTCACAGCCCCTGGGCTGCACCACTAGTTCTTGTCAGGAAGAAAGATGGCAACCTTCGCTTCTGTGTGGATTACAGAAAAATTAATAACATTACCCACAAGGATGCCTATCCTCTTCCAAGGATTGAAGAATCTCTGACAGCCCTGGGATCAGCTGCCTACTTCTCTACACTGGATCTCACAAGTGGTTACTGGCAAGTACCAATGTCTCCAGCTGATAGGGAGAAGACAGCCTTCACCACCTCAATGGGCTTATTCGAGTTCAATTGCATGCCCTTCGGACTGTGCAATGCTCCTGGAACATTCCAAAGGCTGATGGAAAGATGCCTAGGTCACAGGAACGTTGAGACTGTGCTCCTATACCTGGATGACGTCATAGTCTACTCCAAGTCCTATGAAGATCATCTCAAGCATCTAGCTGAAGTGTTCCAGGTCCTAATCAAAAATGGCTTAAAAATCAAACCCTCCAAGTGTCACCTCCTCCAACCTCAAGTCCAGTACTTGGGACATATAGTGAGCGCAGAAGGCATAAAGCCAGATCCTGAGAAGATAGCTGCTGTCCACAGTTGGCCTACACCTACCACTGTGAAGGAAGTAAGAAGCTTTCTCGGATTTGCCGGGTACTACCGGAGATTCATTCCTCATTTTGCCCGCATCGCTGAACCGCTACAAGAACTCTTGAGGGGGCACCCTAAAGAACACTTGAAGAGGAGAATTCCCATTAACTGGAAAGAAGAACAAGAAATTGCCTTCCAGTTACTAAAAAGATTATTGACTGAACCACCCATTCTGGGCTACCCAGATTACAGCCTGCCCTTCCATCTTTACACAGATGCAAGCAACCAAGGACTTGGTGCAGTGCTGGCCCAACAACAAGGAGACAAAGAAAGAGTGATCGCCTATGCAAGTAGAGCACTCAAAGGAGCTGAAAGAAACGATCAGAACTATAGTTCCTTCAAGCTGGAGTTCCTTGCATTGGTCTGGGCCGTCACAGAGAAGTTTAAGGACTACCTTGCCGCTTCTTCCTTCACTGTCTTCACAGATAACAACCCGCTAGCACACCTGAACACCGCAAGGCTGGGAGCCTTAGAACAGAGATGGGCTTCACGATTAGCAAATTACAACTTCGTGAGTCAAGAATACAGGAATACAATGTTATTAAGATGTTTGCATTTCATGTTAACCCTTTTTACATCTTTTAGGCTGTTCATATCCAAGAAAACGACGAGGACGTCTTGTCTTAAGTCCGGGAGTATGCAGCATCCCAGAAGATACCATTCTGGTTCCCTGTTATTTGTATGTCATGCATTGTATGTGTTTTACATGTCTTTATTATTTTTCACACAGTGTGCTGTTCACCAGCTGAAGAGAAGGATGAAGGTATCAGTGGGGAGCCACTAGAGGGTGCATTGTACATCTAGCATTGTTTGAAAAGGGGGTGGAGCCTGGCTACTGCCCTAGAGCCTCACTCTGACGCTGTCTCACAGTCTACACAGAGGAGTCGGGTCGTGTCTGTGAGGAGACAGACATGTCTGCTAGCTGCTCTGACACAGCAGATTAATACAATCCTTTCAACTGGCAACAGGTCTCAGCACCTGCAGCCCAATGCAAGAGGAGGAACAGTAAGGAGATTGTAACCAGCATATCATCTCTATCATCACCACAGCAAGTATTATTTAGCTGAAAAGCTGTCTGTCTGTTTCTGAGGAGAAGTCTATATAATATTGGGCCTCAGAACTCCTGCTGGCGCTGTTACCGGTTCTGCCGCACGCCACAATTAATATAAGAAGTGTCTATCAAGTCACTCAACTACAACCCTCATCACTGAGAAAAGTGAGTTCATTTATTACACACGCTGCTGGAAAAGTGAATGATTTCTAGATATAGCTGGACAATTGAAACCCTCATTGGTCACCCACTGGTCCCTTCTTCCCCTCAACTGTTGAAGTGGACATAAGATAACGTGCCTCCATTTTGGAAGACTGTATAAAGTTCTTCAGTAAACGTGAGTTATTCAAATCCCCTGTGTCGTCTGGTCCCTGCACTGCATAACATCAAGGGCACCCCACATACCACCTTGCCAGGCGCACACATACTACTACCACCATCACGGGAGTTGCTACGGGGGAAAAGACTATTACCACCATCATCCATAGTGCAGCCCCCCTGTCACTGTGCCAGCCCGAGAAGGAGCGAGGGAGGAGAGGTAGAGATTCCTACAGATACCTCAGGCCATACACCGTGCACTTCACTACTGCTCCCATCCTCCTGGGAAGCTCTTCCTCGTGGTTGCTGCATTTACCCTTCGATAAAACGATCAAGGCCGACCTCCTCATTGACATTGGCAAAGTACCCGAGGAAAGGCACTCATTAAACACCTCAGTCAAGAGGGGAACTAGGGTTCCTTTAAAAGTCTTATAAAACTCGGATGTTAAGCCATCCGGCCCTGGCGATTTTTTGAGGGCAAGCCCATCAATCGCCAATCCCACTTCCTCTTCCTTGATCGAGTCTATCAAAACACCGAGAGAGGGGTCTACCCCTGGCTCAGGGATGGTTTCAGCCAGGAAAGCCGACATCTCGTCTCGGTTTGGATCTTGCTTCCCCAAGAGGTGCGAGTAGAAGGATCTGACGACCTCCAAGATCCCTGATTTGGATCTCTTCAGAGATCCTGTACTATCAATCAGTCCTGTCACAACCTTACGACTCACTGACATCTTACAGTTCCTGTAGGGGTCGGGCGAGCGGTACCTCCCGAAATCCCTCTCAAGAACTAAAGATGTGTGCCTATCATACTGACACCTCCTGAGCAAAGCTTTCACCACGGAGATCTCCTCCCCACTACCCCCGGTTGAGACCAGATGTTCGAGTTTCCTCCTCAGTTCCTGATATAGGCGGTACCTACTCATGGACCTGAGGCTCGAGAGCCTGCGGAAAAATCCTGCCACCCGGACTTTAAACAACTCCCACCACTCAGACTTAGTACCACTGAGATCCAACAAAGGTACCTGGCTCTGAAGAAAATCCTCAAAGGCCTGTCTTATCTCCGCTTCTTCCAAGAGAGTAGAATTCAGCCTCCATATACCTCTTCCCATCTGGAGGGACTCTGCAATGTTCAAAGAGAAAATAATCATACAGTGATCGGAGAACTCCACCTCAACAACGGACACTGGTGAAGAGATGGCTTCCTCCTTCAAAAAAAACCTGTCTATCCTAGACCTACAACTACCTCTACGATAGGTGAAACCCGAGTGGCCTGGGGTATGCCTGATGTGGATATCCACCAGGCGAGCATCGCTAACTATATTTTTTAATGCTACACTATCGTAGGTCAATTTTTTATCTCCGGAACCTCCTCTATCTCGGGGCCTCACGACAGTATTGAAGTCCCCTCCAAAGATAACTTGTCGACCTGAAAAAAGGAAAGGCTTAATCCTCATGAAGAGACTTTTACGGTCCCATTTGCTCTGGCGTCCGTATATATTGATTAATCTTAATTCCTGTCCCCTCATGAGGACATCTAAGATCAAGCACCTCCCCATTTCTAACTCAATCATCCGTCGGCATGTTACCGGTGCGGCGAAAAGGACCGCCACTCCGCTATAGGGCTCAGCCGCAAGAGACCAGTAGGAGGGCCCGCGTCGCCACTCCCTCCTAGATTTAACGACGTCTGCCAAAAGTGACAGCCTGGTCTCCTGCAAAAACAAAATGTCGGCTTCAACTCGGCCAAGAAAATCAAAGGCTGCAAATCTCGCCCTATCTGACTTAATGCTGGCAACGTTAATTGATGCCAGCGTCAACGGAGTGGGTGCCGCCATCATGGATGTTTGAGTTAGACGGCTTTCTTCTTCCCACCCCCCCCTCTATCTGATGAGGACCCCCCTTCTTTGCCTCGCTTCTTGCAAACTGAGGAGTCCATATTCACCACCCTATTCCCATCTTCATCCCCAAGTACCAGGTCAACCTCCCCCTCTGGGGGCAACGGCCCCTGCAGCAGGGGAGGCTCAACGACTCTAGGGTGCCCTACCATGCCCTCCCTCTTAGTATGAGAGGCTGGAATGTCCACGAGAGCATGGTATCGATCAGTAGAGCGCACCAGGGGGGTACAGGATTTACCTTCCTGGGCCAGGGCGGGGCCAGATGTATTTGGCCCTTGGGTTTTGCCCGGTGTCCCTTTTGCTGTAGGCTGAGTCCTCTCTTCCTCTCCCACACTTTCATAGTGGGAGGACTGAGAGTCCTCAGCCCTCTGCTCCCTTTGGATCCTCCTCATCTCCTCGTTCAATTCGACCTCCCCAGGGGCATCAGCTTCAGGGGGGGCATCCAGATCCGAATCAGAGGTCGTCCCAGTTTCCTGGAGCGCCCTCCGAATCCTCTCCTTCCTTCGCTTCTCCGCCCTTCTCTGGCGAGAAGGGGGACCCTTCTTTGCATTCTTCCCTTGCCCCTGTGCCCCATCATCCCTGCCCGCACCCTCACCCACGGAGGCCTCCCTCCTCTCATCCTCTGCAGGTTTGGAACAAGCATTGACAACAGAGCGAGGACACCGACTGAACGGGTGACCTAAGTCACCACACAGGTTGCAGCGAATACGGTCACACGATGCGGCTAGATGACCAATCCCCCCACAATGAGCACACTTCTGCACCTTGCAGCCTGCACTCAAATGTGAGGGGTCGCCACACCGGTGACACAACTTCGGCTGCCCCTGGTAGAAGACAAGGATCCGATCTCTTCCCAGGAAAGCAGACGATGGTATGTGGGACACCGTCTGTCCCAGACGCTTTAGTTTAACCATGAACGTCCAGGCCCCTGACCAGATGCCAAACTCATCCATGTTCTTCCGTGGCATCTCTACTACCTCTCCGTACCTTCCCAACCAGGTCATGATATCTATACAAGAGAGTGACTCGTTACGGGTAAGAACGGTCACTCTCTTGGGACCACTTTGGCGAGAAATTGCTTGTGCAGCAAAGTCTCGCCAGCCAGGCTCGTCCTTCACCAGCTCGTAGTTCCCCCAGAAGACCTCAAGGCCCCCTAGGTGAACAAAGCTGATGTCGAACTCGACCGAGCCATGAGGATGTATCAAGGCAAAGATGTCACTCGCCTTGAAGCCCATCCCCAGCAGCAGCTCCACCACCCTCTTTCTGGGAGGGCATGCATCATTGCCACGCCACCGGAGACGGACCACATTCCTCCTGGCTACAGCCTGCCCGGCTGTTGGGAGCGACCACTGATCTCCTCGTTGCTCTCGGAAGGCATTTAGACCATATCTGTCTATCCAGAAAGACAGGTCCTTCTGCACTCCCCCTATGGTTAGGGTTTGCTTTCCCTCTCTTAAAGCGTCCAAGAGACGTTGTTGCAAGTTACCGTCCCCGGACCTTGAGGATGAAGGTGGGTGGGCCCGCTGTCCCCCCGCTGCCACACCAGCATAAGACCTGCCGGATGTCACAGCAAGAGGAGCGCCAGGCCCATTGCCCCTGGTTGATACCCCATCCCCACCACCGACAGACACAGCACTCAACACCCCATTACCAGCAGACACTCCAGCAACTTTATTTACAGGCACCTGCATACCCCCAGCAGTTCCCACATCCACAGCCGCAACTTTTTTATTTAACCCACCAGGTCCCCCTGCAGTCATCCTTCCGGCCAGGCCTGGTTCTATATTATGTATTTTTGCTGTACATTTTGTGTGGGTAGACATTGCTTCAGTCTCCGCATTATCAGGCACCTTTGCAGGGACGCCACCAGATGTTCTAAGCGGTGTCCCCGCAGTGCCCTCCGCCTCATTAACCTCCATCTGTTCTATGCACTGAACATTTTTGGGAAAGGGGCCACCGTCGTCCTCGACGCCAGCAGCTCCCTTCTCGCCTACACCGCTTTTCCGCGATGCGGACGAAGGAGCCACTGACATCACTGGAGCCGCCTCCGGCGCCTGACCACTCCCCTCCCACAGAGGAGTGGCCAACAGAGCCGGATCCTCCTTTGTGACCGCCCTTGTCCGGAACGTCTGCCGGCTTTACTGCGACACCGACAGACTTCCGGCTTTCAGACAACACATCTGGTTTCTGGTTTACCCGTTCTCCCGACCCCTGACTCGCATCAGAGACTAGTTTCCCGGGCTCGCCATCCACTGGACACGGGGACACACCCCCTGGCATCACCAGGCCACCATCACTGCCCCCTTTGCAGGGGTTGGCGTCCGGCGCCATTTTGACCACCACGTGTTCTACAGCCGGACCCGTAACACTCTCCCCGCATTTCCGCTCCAGCCCCACAGCAGAGGCTGGAGTTGGGGGTCTTGCGGGACCTGTGCCCTGATCCTGACTTTCATCAGGCTCAGAGCACAGGAAGGATCTTGCTGTATACACAAGTTTAAATGAACCTTTAGCAGATTTTTTTTCCTTTTCCTTTTTTTTTCTTCTTAAATTTTTTTTCTTTTTCTTTTCCTCCTCTGCAGGTAACTCCGCACCAAAACAGAATCCCTGGAAGGATACCGGCGACTCCACATTACAGAGCTGTGTGAGTAATCCTGGAGGCCGCTCACTGTCAGTTTCAAAACTCTCCTGATTTCTCCCAGCTGTGCGTCCACCCTCCTCCTCCTCACTGCTTCTCGGTGCCTCAGAATCTGAGCCTTCTCTGGACTTTAATTTTTCACTCTCCATTTTCTTCCCCACATTTTCCTTTGCTGTTTCTGGGGCTCTGCTGTCTTCCTCCATACATTCTATTTTTATAGGTGCTGCCATCTCGGCAAACCTCTCTTAATTTTTTAATTTTTCTCCAAACACCCCTCCGCCTGACACAATCTCCTCACGTCTCTCTTCCACTTCTTTTATTTCCTCCAACAAAGATTTCACTTGTAAACGGTATCGGGACCTCTTACCTCCTGTGGTCTTTGCAGCCCTGCCTCTGGCGACTGCCAAGTCCGCTCTGAGCCGTTGCAGCGACTTCCTGAGGTCCCGATACTCCTCCAACCGCATGGCCATACGGGAGCTGAAGTTCTCCACCGTCTCTCCGGTCTTCAGCTGTCCCCATTCCTCCATTCGGCTGTCATCCGAATGTCCGGACAGAGCTGGTCCTTCTCCAGGCGACATCACCTCTATCACCCTGCAGGACCGCGTCTCCATACCATTATCCAGGGTTCCAGCCTCGGGGGGAGCCAGGACAGCATTGCTCCGAGATGATCCCCTCACCCCAGAGACCGTTTGCATATTCCCAGCCAGCTGGGATGACCCTCTACCCCCCGCTGGCATGCTCCGGGAGGTAGCGGTTTGAGGCTCCATCCTAGGATGGAACCCCCCACAGGGTACTTTCCAAGCCCAGGAAGATGTTATGAGGAGAGAGGATAAGGAAAGTCCCTGGATCCAAGGCCTGCACGGATGTCTCAGCAGCTCTCTCCACACGTCCTCCACCCACTCCAGAGCTGCACTAACTATTCTGCTGGTGGAGTCACTGTGTACATACATTACACTACTTATCCTGTACTGATCCTGAGTTACATACTGTATTATACTCCAGAGCTGCACTCACTATTCTGCTGGTGGAGTCACTGTGTACATACATTACATTACTTATCCTGTACTGATCCTGAGTTATATCCTGTATTATACTCCAGAGCTGCACTCACTATTCTGCTGGTGGAGTCACTGTGTACATACATTACACTACTTATCCTGTACTGATCCTGAGTTACATACTGTATTATACTCCAGAGCTGCACTCACTATTCTGCTGGTGGAGTCACTGTGTACATATATTACATTACTTATCCGGTACTGATCCTGAGTTACATCCTATATTATACTCCAGAGCTGCACTCACTATTCTGCTGGTGGAGTCACTGTGTACATACATTACATTACTTATCCTGTACTGATCCTGAGTTACATCCTGTATTATACTCCAGAGCTGCACTCACTATTCTGCTGGTGGGATCATTGTGTAGATACATTACATGACTTATCCTGTACTGATCCTGAGCTACATCCTGTATTATGCTCCAGAGCTGCACTCACTATTCTGCTGGAGGAGTCACTGTGTACATACATTACGTGACTTATCCTGTACTGACCCTGAATTAAAGCCAATATTAAAATGGGGTTCGGAGGTGGAGATACACTTTAAGTAGATAACTTGCACCAATAGAAGATTTTATTTTGGGTGGAGAGTTGTAATATTGTGGTGAATTGAATTAAAATTTTGATTTCAGTCTGTCATCTGCTGCCTTACAGTTATGTATAAAGAAGTTGTAAATCACCTATAACTTAATAGATATGATATCATTTTCTGATATATGGGGTTCCAAGCTCTTGGACACCCATCTATTGGTAGAACTGGGGTCCCCCCGTTCTCTACACTTAAGTCTTTTAGAATTACAGAAACGATCGTGCTAAGCCTGTGGTGGATATCCCGTAAATGGAAAAACCCCTTTAATGGATTCTTGTTCCCCCTTCTGCTTCCATTACTTGTGGGGCCCCCCAGCTAATGCAGCTTCTAATAATATGAATGTATACAGTATATATTGGGCCTGTGTTAGTAGAATATATTTACCTATAATCTATGGTTAGTGAAGGTCTAGAGATTGACAATTAGCTGTGCTTGTTGTTTTAAAATTTTAGTGCTGTACTAAATATCATACGGTGGCGTTCTCCATACCCTCCGGCGGGTAAACCACTGCAAACTGATATATACATATATACCTTGTGGGCCCTGCAAACAACCTATACAGATGAGCATATTTCCTACTTCACCTACTGACCCACTACTGTTATGGGGATTTCTGCACTATGAGGCGCTGTGTTCTTTGTGTATTTATACCTCCTCAATCATTGCGATACACGGAGTGACCTCTACTGAGGGATTTATAGGCAATTTTCCTCAGCCGCAGGTGAGAGCGCCGGACATTCTGTATCTTTCTGTTGCCTTTCTCTTCATTGTTCCAACCTTAGTCTTTGTTTTCTTGGAAGAAAAACAACAAGGCATCAATTATAGCAGAGTATAATAATAGTGTACTGTATATAGAATGTATCAGCAATGCGATGTCCAGTTTTTTTTAAGAAAACGTAGAATGACTATATTTTAGTCATCTGCATATTTGTTTGAGGAAATTTCTGTGATCATTTATTTTTGCATTCTCCTGTAAATGTAACCAGAATAATGTATGTTCCCCTATAGCTTGGGGGCATCTCAGAAAGTTTATCATATCAGTTATTGTACATAGGGGGCAGTATTATAGTATATTCTTGTATATAGGGGTCAGTATTATAGTAGTTATATTCTTGTATATAGGGGTCAGTATTATAGTAGTTATATTCTTGTATATAGGGGGCAGTATTATAGTATATTCTTGTATATAGGGGTCAGTATTAGGGCGGGTTCACACATGGCGGAATTTCACTTAAATTCCGCTGCGGACACTCCGCAGCGTTAATCCGCAGCGGAGCCGTTTCTCCATTGACTTTCACTTTAATTTATCAGTGTTCGTTGACACGATGCGTACAATTCCGCTGCGGAGCATAGGCTGCGGAGCGGAATTTGGTGTCCGCAGCATGCTCTGTCTGTTGCGGAGCAGTGGCGGACTCATGGCGGAATTTCTCCATTGACTTCAATGGAGATTCAAAGTTCCGCAATGAAGTCCGCAGCTGTCATGCACATGTCATGTGTGGTGCGGATGCGTCTTGCTTTTTTAACTTGACATTTCTTCATTCTGGCTGGACCTATGTATTTCTAGGTCTACAGCCAGACTGAGGAAGTCAATGGGGCTCCCGTAATGACGGGAGCGTTGCTAGGAGACGTCAGTAAATAGTCACTGTCCAGGGTGCTGAAAGAGTTAAGCGATCGGCAGTAACTGTTTCTGCACCCGGGACAGTGACTACCGATCCCAATATACATGTATCTGTAAAAAAAAATGAAGTTCGTACTTACCGAGAACTCCCTGTTTCTGTCTCCAGTCCGGCCTCCCAGGATGACGTTTCAGTGTAAGTGACGGCTGCAGCCAATCACAGGCCAAGCACAGGCTGCAGCGGTCACATGGACTGGCGCGTCATCCAGGGAGGTCGGGCTGGATGCCGAAGGAGGGACGCGTCATAAAGACAACGGGCGGTAAGTATGAATTTCTTTTACTTTCACTAGGGAAAGTGCTGTCCCTTCTCTCTATCCTGCACTGATAGGGAGAAGGGAAGCACTTTTCCCGCAGTCCGCAGCAGCTAGTCCGCATCAATTTTCTGCACATTTTGTGCAGATCCGCAGCCGTAATCCGCAACCCGGATTAGGTGCGGCATCGATGCGGACAGTTGCGGAGGAATTCCGCCATGTGTGGTCATGCCCTTATAGTAGTTATATTCTTGTATATAGGGGTCAGTATTATAGTAGTTATATTCTTGTATATAGGGGCAGTATTATAGTAGTTATATTCTTGTTTATAGGGAGCAGTATTATAGTAGTTATATTCTTGTATATAGGAGCAGTATTATAGTAGTTATATTCTTGTATATAAAGGCAGTATTATAGTAGTTATAGTCTTGTGTATAGGAGGAGTATTATAGTAGTTATATTCTTGTATATAGGGGCAGTATTATAGTAGTTATATTCTTGTATATAGGGAACAGTTTTATAGTAGTTATAGTCTTGTATATAGGGGGCAGTATTATAGTAGTTATATTCTTGTATATAGGGGGCAGTATTATAGTAGTTATATTCTTGTATATAGGGGGCAGTATTATAGTAGTTATATTCTTGTATATAGGGGGTAGTATTATAGTAGTTATATTCTTGTCCATAGGAGAGGATAGACGTGTGCTTGTGAGCTCCCTGTTAGGACTATGCATGGCTTCTGACCCAGGTGGAGGGGAGGGGTCCTGGGCTGATGATCCTGGGAAAGCCCAGAGTCTGGAGTTTGGCCTGCAGCATGGAGATGGTGGAGGTGATGATCTGGAAATGGTGGCTGGTGAGTTAACTGAATCTCACGATGTTGGTGAATTGTGCACAAAAATGACAAAGAAAAATATCTTTAAAATGGAAATGCAAGTTCGCAAATTGAGAACTGAAATTAACCAAGAGACTGATCCAAAGGCAAAGCTGATGAAATGTGAGTGTCTGGATGTTTGCACACGTGAGCTGGTTATATTGAAGGAGAGATTGCAGAAAGAATCATGCATAGTACCCAAAATAAAGAACCGGGCAATTGAGAACAGAAGGGAGACCAGAGCCCAAACTGTGAAGAGAAAAAATATCATTGCAAAAAAAGACACTGACTATAAGACTGTGTATAATATTGTGGAGCAGGGAAACCCTGGAAGATATGAGTGTGCAGTGGCGGGAGGATCACATCTCTCATCATGTGTGGGGTCTGTGCAATCAACCAACACAAATGCTGCTAAAGCTGCAGAGAAATGTGTGCCAGCTGACGAGGGGTTAACTGCAGTAGGCTCTATGTGCAGTACTGATGAAGTGAATGCGAGTGGCACTCCTGGGAGTGAGCAAGAAAGTGCCTCATGTCCGGATATTATAAGTGAGACCTCGCTCAGCGCGGTGATTGACAGTCTGATATCTGATGAACCAGCGGCACAGGCTGAGGTGGACATTGCAGACCCTGTTCTGGAGGTTCAGCCGTCCGCAGTGTCAGTGAATGGAGTGCAGGTTACACAGCGATCAGGAGCAGACACAGGAGGATCTGCAGTACAATCAGCTGAGGAGAGGTCCAGTCCTGACCCACCTGCTGACAGACCTCAGTACAGGAGACTGTTCTCCAGCGTCACAAGACCGACTAACCCCGCACCTCAGAGGAGGAACGCGGTCAGAATCAGGTACTCAGGACCAGAGGAAAACCTCCCCTCCAGACTTTACATTGGGAAAGTTTTGTTGAAGGAGTTTATGAAGTTTAAAGCTTCTGAGGTGTTCGCTCTGATCCACGTTCCCTCCAGCAGGAATTATGACATCAGTTTCAAGCTGCAATATAGTCTAGACTTATTCTGGAGTATTTATAATGATACAAAGGAGCACGCGATGTGGGAGCATCTACATGTCATCCAGCTGACTAAACCCCAGGTAGTCACCGCCACCGTCCTGTTCCAGTCTGAGGTGGTGGCTCTGGCAGATTTGCAGCACTGGTTGAGCAGATATTGTGAGGTGAAGAGACTGCCAACAAAGATCTATGATGAGGAGGAGATCTGGAATGGAGGATATTCTGTAAAGATCCAGCTGGTTCAGGAGAATGGAGTGACCAGACATCTGCCGCACTCCTTCTACCTGGGCTCGGAGAGAGGCGTATGTTACTACCCTGGTCAACCGCGACTGTGCCATAGATGTGGGGGCAGACACCTGGCATTCAACTGTTCCCGTATTAAGTGCTCACTATGTGGTCAGTTTGGGCATGTGAAAGATGATTGTACAGGACCTGTCATCTGTAACCTGTGCTTGGGACCTGGACATACATTCCGGGAGTGTCCACATGCAGAACATAATAAAGAGGAGACCTTTAAAGGAGCCATGGAGGAAGAGCAGGAGGATGTCTCCATATGTGTAGATACAACCCCAGAACCTGGAAGCCCCAGCGATGATGTGAGCCGAAGTACCAGAAACTGTGCTCCAGAGACTAATGTCCCATCTGTGGATGCTGCACAAGTGTCACCAGCCACTGAAAATAGAGGTCATGCTAAAAGTAAAATATCCAGTCACTCTGTCACCAAAACATCTAAACATCTGCCCAACACCAGTAAGGAACCAGCTGATCCAGCCGCAGCGACCAGTAAAAAAACCAGCTGATCCAGCCGCAGCGACCAGTAAAAAACCAGCTGATCCAGCCGCAGCGACCAGTATCGATGAGGAGGGATTTCAGACGGTTAAAAGGAGAAGTAAAACAGATGATTCTTCTAGGAAAAAAATCACTGCTGCAAAGAAATCACCGGAGTCTCCAGTGCTGGCGATAACTGGGGGACGTTACTGTGCGCTGGGGGAAGATGACCAGGAAGAAGAAGCAGAGATAGAGCAAGTCTCCTCACACATCCCAGACAACGAACCTCAGGATGAAGACGCTGACCCCCCAATGTCCACCAAAAGATGGGGTGTTACAGGACATAGCAGTGGAAGAAGGAAAAAAAGTAGGAAAGACATGTAACCAGGATGAGGCTGAAAATCACCTCTATTAACGTGAACAGTGTGAAGAATAGGAGCAGGCGGCGGGCGATATTCCAGCGTCTGTCTGACGACAAAACCAATGTCATCTTTATACAAGAGACTTATCTACAGAGTAATGTCCCTGCTGTGTCCCTGTCCCTGCAGTCACCACATCTAGTGGGACAGTGAAACTCTCAGCTGCTGTATGGAGACTTCTACACCGAACTCCGTTTATATCATAGAGGCTTACTATATGTCATAAATGTGGTGACCATGTACCCTCTGTGGTGTGCCCGATGCTGCCCGGTCACCAATAAAGAAGAACTCTCCTGTAATACTGTCTAGAATAATATCATGAAAAATAGTTGAAACAATCTATACTGGCGCAATATTCATATATTATGGTTTGTTTAATGATTGTGATGTTATTAAGAGACAAATGTTTATTTTCTTTATCTGTTATGAGTGTATTGCAAAGGTATTGTAATAATTTGTTGCAAGTTTTCAAATAAAAAAGATAATTATAGCAGTTATATTCTTGTATATAGGAGCAGTATTATAGTAGTTATATTCTTGTATATAGGGGCAGTATTATAGTTGTTATATTCTCGTATATAGTATCAGTATTATAGCAGTTATATTCTTGTATATAGGGGGCAGTATTATAGTAGTTATATTCTTGTATATAGGAGCAGTATTATAGTAGTTATATTCTTGTATATAGGAGCAGTATTATAGTCGTTATATTCTTGTATATAGGAGCAGTATTATAGTAGTTATATTCTTGTATATAGGAGCTGTATTATAGTAGTTATATTCCTGTATATAGGGGGCAGTATTATAGTAGTTATATTCTTGTATATAGGAGCAGTATTATAGTAGTTATATTCTTGTATATAGAGGCAGTATTATAGTAGTTATATTCTTGTATATAGGAGCAGTATTGTAGTAGTTATATTCTTGTATATAGGAGCAGTATTATAGTAGTTATATTCTTGTATATAGGAGCAGTATTATAGTAGTTATATTCTTGTATATAGGAGGCAGTATTATAGTCGTTATATTCTTGTATATAGGGGGCAGTATTATAGTAGTTATATTCTTGTATATAGGAGGCAGTATTATAGTAGTTATATTCTTGTATATAGGGGCAGTATTATAGTAGTTATATTCTTGTATATAGGGGGCAGTATTATAGTAGTTATAGTCTTGTATATAGGAGCAGTATTATAGCAGTTACATTCTTGTATATAGGGGGCAGTATTACAGTAGTTATATTCCTGTATATAGGGGCAGTATTATAGTAGTTATATTCTTGTATATAGGGGCAGTATTATAGTAGTTATATTCTTGTATATAGGAGCAGTATTATAGTAGTTATATTCTTGTATATAGGGGCAGTATTATAGTAGTTATATTCTTGTATATAGGAGCAGTATTATAGTAGTTATATTCTTGTAAATAGGGGCAGTATTATAGTAGTTATATTCTTGTATATAGGAGCAGTATTATAGTAGTTATATTCTTGTATATAGGGGGCAATATTATAGTAGTTATATTCTTGTATATAGGGGCAGTATTATAGTAGTTATATTCTTGTATATAGGGGCAGTATTAGAGTAGTTATATTCTTGTACATAGGGGGCAGTATTATAGTAGTTATATTGTTGTATATAGGGGTCAGTATTATAGTAGTTATATTCTTGTATATAGGGGGCAGTATTATAGTAGTTATATTCTTGTATATAGGGGGCAGTATTATAGTAGTTATACTCTTGTATATAGGGGCAGTATTATAGTAGTTATATACTTGTATATAGGAGCAGTATTATAGTCGTTATATTCTTGTATATAGGAGCAGTATTATAGTAGTTATATTCTTGTATATAGGGGGCAGTATTATAGTAGTTATATTCTTGTATATAGGGGCAGTATTATAGTAGTTATACTCTTGTATATAGGGGCAGTATTATAGTAGTTATATACTTGTATATAGGAGCAGTATTATAGTCGTTATATTCTTTTATATAGGAGCAGTATTATAGTAGTTATATTCTTGTATATAGGAGCTGTATTATAGTAGTTATATTCTTGTACATAGGGGGCAGTATTATAGTAGTTATATTCTTCTATATAGGGGTAGTATTATAGTAGTTATATTCTTGTATATAGGAGCAGTATTATAGTAGTTATATTCTTGTACATAGGGGGCAGTATTATAGTAGTTATATTCTTGTATATAGGAGCAGTATTATAGTAGTTATATTCTTGTATATAGGAGCAGTATTATAGTAGTTATATTCTTGTATATAGAGGCAGTATTATAGTAGTTATATTCTTGTATATAGGAGGCAGTATTATAGTCGTTATATTCTTGTATATAGGGGGCAGTATTATAGTAGTTATATTCTTGTATATAGGAGGCAGTATTATAGTAGTTATATTCTTGTATATAGGGGCAGTATTATAGTAGTTATATTCTTGTATATAGGGGGCAGTATTATAGTAGTTATAGTCTTGTATATAGGAGCAGTATTATAGCAGTTACATTCTTGTATATAGGGGGCACTATTACAGTAGTTATATTCCTGTATATAGGGGCAGTATTATAGTAGTTATATTCTTGTATATAGGGGCAGTATTATAGTAGTTATATTCTTGTATATAGGAGCAGTATTATAGTAGTTATATTCTTGTATATAGGGGCAGTATTATAGTAGTTATATTCTTGTATATAGGAGCAGTATTATAGTAGTTATACTCTTGTATATAATGGCAGTATTATAGTAGTTATATTCTTGTATATAGGAGCAGTATTATAGTAGTTATATTCTTGTCTATAGGGGGCAGTATTATAGTAGTTATATTCTTGTATATAGGGGGCAATATTATAGTAGTTATATTCTTGTATATAGGGGCAGTATTATAGTAGTTATATTCTTGTATATAGGGGCAGTATTAGAGTAGTTATATTCTTGTACATAGGGGGCAGTATTATAGTAGTTATATTGTTGTATATAGGGGTCAGTATTATAGTAGTTATATTCTTGTATATAGGGGGCAGTATTATAGTAGTTATATTCTTGTATATAGGGGCAGTATTATAGTAGTTATATACTTGTATATAGGAGGCAGTATTATAGTAGTTATATTCTTGTATATAGCAGTATTATAGTAGTTATATTTTTGTATATAGGGGGCAGTATTATAGTAGTTATATTCTTGTATATAGGGGCAGTATTATAGTAGTTATATTCTTGTATATAGGAGCAGTATTATAGTAGTTATATTCTTGTATATAGGGGCAGTATTATAGTAGTTATATTCTTGTATATAGGAGCAGTATTATAGTAGTTATATTCTTGTATATAGGGGGCAGTATTATAGTAGTTATATTCTTTTATATAGGGGGCAATATTATAGTAGTTATATTCTTGTATATAGGGGACAGTATTATAGTAGTTATATTCTTGTATATAGGGGACAGTATTATAGTAGTTATATTCTTGTATATAGGGGCAGTATTATAGTAGTTTTTTTCTTCTATATAGGGGGCAGTTTAATAGTAGTTTTTTTCTTCTATATAGGGGGCAGTATGGTAGTTAGTGTTGGCTAAATAAACTTTAAAAATGACCACCACTGTTTTGAACCTAAAAGTTCTCCCAGCAATTGTCGCTTCCCTTCCACTGCTTCTCTTATTTAAAATGCATTACTCCGTACGGTGTCATAGGGCACAGGAGTAACTTTCAGGATGAAATGTTTATAAAATCTATGACCCTTCCTTATGTATGATGGAAGGGACATTTTAAGATATTACTAGTATTTAGCTTATTCTTCTTTATTAGACACGTTTACCATGTAAATTAGAATTCATTTCTGCACCATTGATGTTAATATCACTTCTGACTGGAGTTGCTTTTTATTCAAATAAGTTTAGATATAAGTAAAAAAAAAATGTAAACAAAAAAAAAAATTGAAAAAAAAATTACACATTTGCTGAACATTTATTACCTTACCAAATGTTTCTGCGGAGTCTGAATTTAATAATTATTGTTTCTAAGCAGCTTTTTTTTTTATCAATGGACATTATTAATGCAGACATCCTGGCTGTGGGAAACCTCATACAGAGCATTTCATATCTGCCTTCCTTCGGCTCCCTGGAAACAAATGTCTGACTGTACTGGGGAGATTTTCTCGAGCGTTATTTAACTCATTCCCCAGTGCACTGAATGCCAACTGGCTCAGCCTGCTGACAGATGCCATCCTGCTAACATACTGACATCGCTGGTCCTGTGCCCTGCTGCTCACGCGTTTCCGCTCTTCACAGGCTTCTCAGCTGGACCTAAATGTTGGTTCGCTCTTAGAGACAGACTCTGTCAACTCACAAAAAAAATACAAAAATTAAACAAATCGAAACTCCGCCAGTTTCCCCCGACAAATAAAAGATAGCGAAGCCAAACCCCAAGTTGGCATCAGACAGGAGGAAAGTTCAATATTAGTTTAGCATCAAATAACATTTTTTTCGTATTCCAGATTCAATATGAAATTCATATATTTCACCGACAGACTGCGTCACGGTTTGTCCCAAATCTCACAGCTGATTTATAGAAAGATGGTAATTTTGTTTTCTATTCTATGCAGACGTTCACATCGCCGCATCAAATGTATTTTTCCACTCGTAATTTTTCCTGGATTATTGCCATTCGCAGGCTTGCATTGGTTTTCTTTGAGTCCTTTCAGCCTTTGTCATGTCTGGCTCGGTCGTTAACATCTTGCTATTGGTTTTTATGTTATTCTTTGTGTTACTCAATGTTTTATAGTAGATGGTTCTGATATATCAAATAACAAAGTAGCCGGCAGAAGGACGATTGACTTACGTTTGCACAGCGCTATCAAGTTGGAGTAAAAAAATCCACGACAGAGAGTGTTGAACTTTTTGGGTAGATTCAAAGCACTTTCAACTTTTTGGAAATCTTTGTGGGATCTTCTTTAGTTTTACAGTAGGACTGTACGATATTTGTATGAAATCAAATAAAAAAGTTGATTGCGACATTGGACTGTGGACGTTCTGATAGCTGACGTGAAGCTTCCACCAATATCCAAGATCAGGAAGACCTGGACAAGACTGTTGGTGTATGGCAATCATCTGTCTATAGCTCCTCAGTATTATCCGCAATGGGACATGTTTCCAATCAAGCAGAGCCTGTCCCACCTTATGTGACCTGGAAATGGATGCTCGGTCCATCATCAAATGAGGCTCATAGTGAAGGGTTATTCAACAACCACCAGAAGTAACATCGATAACATCACAGCAATGAATTGAATTCAGAGGATCCTTGTGGTACAAGCTTCAATAGATATCAACAATTTCTAGAAAAAAAACCTCTAGATTGTAGGATACCATGGGCCCTTACTATAATATGCCGTAAACGAGTATCCACCACGATATATCTACCAAATGTCCAAGCCTGCCCTCTGATCTGCATGGCCAGGGGTGGACCGAGAGCACTCAGGGCATCGAGACGAGAAGTAGTGATTAAAATGTGGACCCAAAAATAATCCTTTCTATTGAGCTCCAACATGGACTGGGGCGGAAGGGGCCCTTTAACTTTGCTTAGACTGCCTGACCCCTGTGCAAAACAAAGAGGTGGTCTTTTATCTAAATTCTCAGGGAAGAAAGTCTACAACTTTTTGTACAATAAATTTTTGGTTGCTTCACTTTTTTCAAACCCAAAGGATATAGGGATATTTTGGGGCTTGATTCAAAATCCATACTAGGGCCCCTTGACGTGTGCGTGTGTGTTATATATATATATATATATATATATATATATATATATATATATATATCCTGTTAAGTGGGGCCATTGGGCTCCTCAGACATCTGGTCACAACTTTCCCCTCTGCACCCTGTATTCATTGCCAGGTGCCTTTTCTCCTGTATTGATCACCTAATATGCTGTAGGAGATCCATGCAGGATTTATAAATTCCACACCAAATGTATACACGGGGTGCATATGTAGCTATACAGGGGGAGATTTCCTAAACGGTCTAATTACAATTAGGAATAACAGAGGAACAGCACAACACAGAGTTCTAAGAAAGAATTGTTATTTCATTTAGAATACAATTGCTTACTGAAACATACATGCCAGGAGAGGTAACCTGTTCTCTTAAAAATCAGGAATAATCCATCTATAAAAAATGTAAAGTCTGTAGCTACCACTAGGGGGCGCTAACTGAAGGTGGATTTATCTGTCATAATTTTTTACCCCTCAAAACTGATGACCGTGGTATATAGAGGTCGGGGAGAGCAGTAAAACTGTATTTGTGGTGATGGTCATGCAGGTTGAATGACCGAGAAATCTACATTTTAATGGCCCTGGCTCCATGATCTACACTTTATGTGTAGTGCTCCGGGCTCTGCCTCCCTGAACACTTTCAGCCCCTCCGCTCTGCTCTGAACGTTGGTTCTAGCATCCCATCAGGAAACCGCTAGAGACGTCACTAGATCAGAGGGGTTACGTGCGATCGACACTGGGGGCATTAAAACATAGATTTCTCAGTCAAGCAACATGCGACCAGCACCACCATTATAGTTAGGCCACTCTCCCCATCATGTATATAGCGCTGTCGGCAGTTTTGAGGGGTCAAAACTACTGACAGATTCCCTTTAAATGAAGCTGTATGAATCTATATGCAGTGAGCGCCCCCTATTGGTGGCTGCAGGCAGCCAACATTTTGTCATGTAGCTCTATGGCTGTGTGAAGCAGCGATTCTGGGCTTTTTTTTTTTTTATCACAAAAAGTTCTGAACCCTATAAAGATATAATATTAAAGTAATTTGCAAATATTTTTGGACATTTTACAGGTACTGCACACTTTAGTACGTATCTTGGACTGAAAGAATATACTGATAATTATACTGTATGTGGCAGCTATGGGGCATTATACTGTATGGGGCATTATACTGCATATGGCAGCTATGGGGCATTATACTTTATGGGGGCAGCTATTGGTGGCAATATACTGTGGGGGCAGCAATGGGGGCATTATACTGTGTGGGGGCAACTATTGAGAGCATAATAATGTATGGATCATCTATGGGGGGCATTATACTGTGTGGGGGCAGCTATGGGGGGCATTATACTGTGGGGACATCCATGGGGTCTTTCGGGCAAGGTGGCAGGGCATAGGGGTGCGCAGGTGTCTGGTGGTGTTGGAGAGGGGTAGGGGGGCCCAAGCTGAATTCTTGCACCAGGGCCCCTGAGTATAGGAGCACGGTCCGTGATAATTAAAAAAAATAGGACACCTACCTATAAAGGAAGGTGTCTGTGGGCTGAAGAAATGAATGGATCAGTATTTTTACGGATCCATAATTGCGGATAAATATTACGGTCGTGTGTTTGGGGCCTTACCCTTAGGAAAGCACAACAGAAATTCTGCCAGACCGCCATCAAGAGGCCGGCGCTGCACATCTGGAGGAGCAGGAATGGATCCCTCCGTGTGGACAGCGGCTTATCCTGAGGTTTGTAATGACAAGTGCTTTTATTTCCACTAATGAGTGGGACTAGATGGCCTGTCTGTGCATGTTCAGACCCGGCAGTACACAAGAGGCAGAACTGTCAGCTTCCCAACTCTTCCTCCGTGTCCCCAAGTACACAGGCTTTCCATTTATAAATTGGGCGGCTGAGATTCGCCAGCAGTATTTTCGCTCGGCTTAATGAGATTTTGTGTTTCTGGTTTTTTATTTTCTGTTTAGATAAAAACAAGAAGCTTCTCATTAAATTGAGCTCCCCTTGGCTGAATTCCAGCATCAGACATCCCATACGTGTTAATCAGAGACCGGCGGATCAGTGGGCTGCACCGGGTTACATGTCAGTGAATCTGGACAGGCTTTCTTGGCAACATACTAATAAGACAGATTTTTCCCATTAACATATGTTTATTTTCTTTAATCTGGATACATTGTCTCGGGACTGAACAGAAGTGCGGATAATCCTATTTCACGCTTTCAAATTTGCAAAAACCTTAGCAAATGACGGATTCAAGTGGAAATTTTGTAAAATGATAAAGTGATTAAGAGGATCTGCTGCAAATAATATCAGTCAGAAGCCAGATGATACTGGAGTCTGTTTAACCTTCTTATGGTGTCGGCATATAACGTGGCCTCGACAGAGACGCCATCGAAGGAAATAATCATTCCAATCAGTCCATCAATCAAAACCAATATAAAACCACATTATAGGAAACCATTTGACCTTCTGTAAAGGTTTTTTGGGATTTGCAATTCGGGAACCACCCAACGGAAATCCACAATTGCCGCGATTACAATTCATATCACAATATAAATGTGCGGGCACTCGACTTTTACTGATACAGGGTCACGTCAGGTTTTATACCCGCATCTATAGCTACATGCAGAATTCTGCTGGTTGCTACCTGGAATCAGTCGACACTGTGTTGACAGACTCTCACTTTACAGCGTAGTTGAGGTCCTATAATTAGACGCTCTTTGATGCTTCAGATTCGGGGATACTTGTTGTTTCTATATCGATGCACAGTGTAAAGACTTCACCTCTCAGAAGAGTAAGTTATGTACATGCACTCAACCAGAAGGGGGTCCTGGGAAATGTAAAGTCCTGCATCCCGGCAGTTAAAGAGGAAACCTGCAGAATTATGGAGCTTCATGGCATTGGGGCCGAGCAGCTGCATGCCAGCCTTACATCACCAAGCACAAGGCCAAGCGTCGGATGGAGGGGATGTAAAGTAAAGCACGCCGCCACTGGCCTTTGGAGCACTAGAAACGTGTTCTGTGGAGTGACGCTTCTCTATATGACGTGTTCTGTGGAGTGACGCTTCTCTATATGATGTGTTCTGTGGAGTGACGCTTCTCTATGACGTGTTCTGTGGAGTGACGCTTCTCTATATGACGTGTTCTGTGGAGTGACGCTTCTCTCTATGGCATGTTCTGTGGAGTGACGCTTCTCTATATGACGTGTTCTGTGGAGTGACGCTTCTCTATGATGTGTTCTGTGGAGTGACGCTTCTCTATATGACGTGTTCTGTGGAGTGACGCTTCTCTATGTGACGTGTTCTGCGGAGTGACGCTTCTCTATATGGCGTGTTCTGTGGAGTGACGCTTCTCTATGTGACGTGTTCTGTGGAGTGACACTTCTCTATGTGACGTGTTCTGTGGAGTGACGCTTCTCTATGTGACGTGTTCTGCGGAGTGACGCTTCTCTATATGGCGTGTTCTGTGGAGTGACGCTTCTCTATGTGACGTGTTCTGTGGAGTGACGCTTCTCTATATGGCGTGTTCTGTGGAGTGACGCTTCTCTATGTGATGTGTTCTGTGGAGTGACGCTTCTCTGACGAGTTCTGTGGAGTGACGCTTCTCTATGTGACGTGTTCTGTGGAGTGACGCTTCTCTATGTGACGTGTTCTGTGGAGTGACGCTTCTCTATATGATGTGTTCTGTGGAGTGACGCTTCTCTATGACGTGTTCTGTGGAGTGACGCTTCTCTATATGACGTGTTCTGTGGAGTGACGCTTCTCTATGTGACGTGTTCTGTGGAGTGACGCTTCTCTATATGATGTGTTCTGTGGAGTGACGCTTCTCTATATGACGTGTTCTGTGGAGTGACGCTTCTCTATGTGACGTGTTCTGTGGAGTGACGCTTCTCTATGTGACGTGTTCTGTGGAGTGACGCTTCTCTATCTGGGGGTCTGATGATGGGTCTGGGTTTTGTGAATGCCAGGAGAACGTTACCTGCCTGACTGCATTGTGCCCGCTGTAAAGTTTGGTGGGGGTGGGGTAATGCCAGTGTTTTTCAGGGGTCGGCCTCTTAGTTCCAGTGTAGGGAAATGTTAATGTGTCAGCACACAAGACATTCTGGACAATTGTAGCTTCCAACTTTGTGGGAGCAGTTTGGGGTTTGGCCCTTTTGTGTTCCCCATGACTGCGTCTCAGTGCACAAGGTCCATAAAGACATGGCTGGTTGGTTGGTTGGTTGGTTGGTTGGTTAGATGGTTGGTTGGTTGGTTGGTTGGTTAGATGGTTGGTTGGTTGGTTGGTTGGTTGGTTTGTTAGATGGTTGGTTGGAGGAGTTTGGGGTGGAAGAACTTGACTAGCCGCACTGTCCTGACCTCAACTCCCTCCAACACATTTGTGAAGAACTAGACCGGAGATTATGAGCCCGGCCCCCTCCCCCAAAATCTTCGTCTGATCTCACAAATGATCTTTGAAGGTCGCTCATTGGAGAAGAAAATTGCACTTGGCAACCGGCCACAAAATAGATGGAGACACCACAGGAATCCTAATCCCTGAGCTATCGGGAGACCTGAAGACCCAAATTCAAGACCGCACATTCTGGAGAAACATTGGTCATACGGTGGCCAGGAGTCAAGATCAACTTGATGCCCTCAATGATAGAAACTTGGATATTAAAGGGTAACTAAATGTTCAAAAAACTTCTGACATGATTGTGGGGATCCGAGCACTGAGATTCTCGGGTGAGCACTCAGCCGCTTCGTGTCTGTTTGGCTTTTTCCGGAAAGCCTATATATCGGAGTACGGACTCATAGACTTTCTAGACATCGATTTCCGTAAAAAGCCTAATGGACACGAAGCGGCTGAGCGCTCACCCGAGAACTTCTGCAGCTTCGTTTTAGTGATCGGGGGAGGTCTCAGCGCTCGGACCCCCACCAATCAGAACTCCAGACATCTCACTATAACATGTCAGAAGTTTGTTGAACGTTTAGTTACCTTTTAAGTCTATTTTATTGAGTTACTTACTAAACGGCTCCTGTATCTGGTGACAATGATTCCTTACTCCTGATCGACCCCTCTACTGATGTCCCATCCACCTAACGCCCGCTCCTCGTAGACAATATATTATATATCAATACTATAACATTATATCCCGCAGTTCCCCCGCCATACTCAGCCTTCTCCATACGCCACTAAACAGTGTTGTCGCCGCCATCTCCTGCGTGTTTCTCCCACGTTGAGTAACAATTTTATCCAATCTATTTCTATTCAATTTTCTGTCTCTAATTGTTTAAGAAAGCGGAGAGAATGGCTCCTTTAACTACAGGGTTTGGCATATTCGTCTCTTATCCGGCACTTTGCTCGACTCAGGAGACGCTCGTCTCATTAACATTTCTGACATCTTATTTGCAGAGACGTCTTTGACACCAATCTTGTGATCTGGGAGTGTAATTGCACAAACCCCCTAAATATATAACAGCTGATGAAGACGTTCAGCTTCACAAAAGGCTTCGAATAAATGGATAAATAACCGCGTGCACCTCAAATGCCCTTGTTCCTGACTCCTTATTTGTTTTCGGGGGAGGAATATCATTTCAGAAAGTTGTGGGAACAATCTATTGACATGGTTTATAGGAATAAATAAAAGGGATTCTGCTCCCATCAGACATCACATCAACAGATTTCACTGGAAATGTAAAGGGGTTGTCTAGCATTCCAAAAACATGGCTAAAAAACAGCGCCACACCTGTCCACAGGTTGTATGTGGTATCGCATCTCAGATCCACGACCCATGGACAGGTGTGAAGTTGATTCTGGATGAAATCAGACATGTTTTTCTAATCCTGTACAACCCCTTTAAGAACGTTGATGAGGGGGGAAAAGTCTTAAAGGAAAATTTTAGGTAAAACTGATGTTATGTTAAAAGAGTTGTCCAGGATTATTAAAAAGTAATTACTTTTTTTGCTTCAAAAACAGCGCCACACCTGTTCGCAGGATGTGTGTGGTATTGCAGCTCAGCCTAATTCCCTTCAATAAGCTAAGCTGCAGTACCAGATATAACCTATGGACAGGTGTGGCGCTGTTTCTGGAAGAGAGCAGCCATGTTTTTCTAATCCTGAACAATCCCTTTAAGTGCAGGGTTTGAGGTGGTGCATGACACAGGAGTCTCCCTTTGATGTTCTTTGCTCTTCCCCTCAGGCCAATCAATACGTCACTAGACCTACCGGAGGAAAAGCCGCTGTTTCTCTAGCGAATAAAGAGATATCTCCATCATGGACTCTCTAACAGAGCGTTTTACAAGAGGTTGTCTACCCATCTGCAATGTTTTGTGTTGAAGGGAGCGGGGCTGTGACAACCTCCCAGTCTTTTGCCACCAATAGTTGGAACTATAAAGGCCAAGTGGATCAAATGAAGACTAAAAATGATTAGATTGTAAAATGACTGCTCAAAGTAAAAGGTGATAGGAGGATTATATATTTTGGGTGCAGTTATTGGTGTGGCCTGTGAGAGGCGCTATAGTCATCACCGGGCCATAGAACAGTAAGAACATTGTATGATGTGATGGGTTCCTTACAGGGTATCAGTGCAGGTAAAATGTATCAGTCTGGAGTCCCGAGTGTTTATCTAAGGCCCAGTTCACACAGAGTTTTTTTAGTGCAGATTTTTTCGCGGAAAACGTGTCGACATCCACGCCAAAAAACTTCCGAATCCGCCTCCCATTGATTTCAATGGGAGGCGGAGACGTTTTTTTTCCCATGGCGGCTCTTCGCTACTCGCAGAAAAAAAAGCGTCACATTCTTTCTTGCCGTAGTTACGCCTCCGACCTGCTATTGAAATCAATGGGACGCAGAGAAAGCATTTTTTGCTGCATTTTTTTGCCCATGCCCCTCAACGGCCGTGGACGAAAACCACCTGCCTGCGGAGAGAAAGTGCAGGCAGGTCAAAATCTGCCTTAAAATTCCATAAGGAGTTTTGAGGCAGATTTTTTCTGCCTTCAAATCCCTCCGTGTGAGCAGGGCCTAACAGAGAATTATCTAGGCTTGATGCAATTGTAACAAACTCTCAGCTGTGAGAAGTATTAAGTCCTGTTCACACAAATTTTTGCAGGCAGAAAAAAATCTGCCCCAGAATTCCTTTAGAAATTTTAAGGCAGATTTGGAACTGCCTGCACGTATGTCTCTGCGGTTTTCGCTGCGTCCACTGAACGAATGCAAGGACCGCTGGCAAAAACCGCTATGGAAAATGCTCATAAACGAGCGCCCCAGGTTTTTCCTGCCTCCCATTGATTCAATAGCATGACATAGGCGGACACTGCGGCAAGATAAGACATGCCACTTTTTTCCTGCAAGTGGCCAAAAGCCGACCAAAGAAAAAAACGCCATTGCCTCCCATTGAAATCAATGGGGGGCAAATTCGTCCGTTTTATTGGCACTGATTCCGACGTGGTTTCCGCATCAAAATCTGTGCCAAGAAACTCTGTGTTAACTGACTTTAAGATCTGTACACGTTTTCAGCTTCGGTTTTAAATAAAAATGTTCCCATTCACTGACAGCAAACAGAGATCTTGAAAATTCTGAGGAATGAAAAGCACAACAGGGGGAATCTTATTAAATGATTTCCGTCAACTTATACCCTATTTGTGCTAAAATGTTCTACTTTTAACTATTCTCGCCACTTTAAAAAAAAAGTGGTGAAAAAAGTGGGCGGAGTTAGCTGGAAGAGGCGGGGCCACCGTATGTCCGACAGATTTACTATAATTTATGCTAGAAATTGGGGTCAATTATTGCCTAACTCCACACCTGTTCATATCTGGGGTAGATTACACTTCTGGCGCAAGGACTGCCAAAAAATGCACCATGCAATGCTATGTCTTGCGTTGCGATTTTTCACTGCAAAATCGCATGCGCCACGTCCACGTCAACGGTGGCATCACAGAAAATCTAATGTGTAACACTGCAAGAGATATATTTTTTTCTTCTGTGATTTAGGGAAGGGGAGACCTATAGGAATACATTATATGTGACATCATCCGTCATCTCACTGCGGCCGTATCACCCAACTTATGCATGATCCGGACTACAAGTCTCATCATTGCGGCCATCTCTACATATTACGAGGGCCCAGATTGGTGCACGGACGGGCACAGCTCTGCATTAATACCACCTTTTTCCGCTCCTGCGCTCAGATTCCCGCTGAAGAGGTTAACATAGTGCGATTAGCAATTAAACTGCGTTTGCTGCAGAAGATTTCTCTACCGTGGCGGAGTTTTGAATAACACCTTCTCGAGGGAAATTGGGGATTAGTGCCTATAAATAAGGAATGGGAATAGGGCGGAGTTTTGCGTCAGAAAAGATCCTACAAGGGGAGTCATTATCCAGGAAGGAGGAGATCCAGTCACCGCCGCAGCCGCAGGAATCCCGCTCCGGCGCGCCGTCTCTTTAAACATCTTTTAATCAAGCGTATGAAGTGAGAGTATTTAGCTTAATGTAGTCATTGTGCCGTTTTTATTGCGCGGCTTCAATTTCAAAGTAATAATAAAAATGATGCTTTTTTTATTCCCACTCAGAGCTCGCAGCGTGGTTCAAAGATACAGATTAGCGCAATTACCAAATGCTATTTGAACAGAACAGAATCATTGGGACTTTAATGAGGGGCCGTGATACACGAGGTAGAAGCAGCTCCTGGCGGCGTGACATTTTAACGGTTGCGTTGATGGGAGGAGGTGAACCGAGATTTTCTTATTTTGATCTATTTATTGAGGGGGGGGTTGGATACGATTCTTTGAAGATTCTGGTTCTGTAAAAAAAATCCTTCGATGCCAGATGCTTCTAATATCTCCAGTAATATTGATCCGGTCGGCGCCGGTTATAACTTCAGAGGCGGCCGTTCCTTTTATTTATTTTTTACTTTGGCTTAGAAGTGAAGCGTTTCTTTTTAGAGCTCTATAGACGTTCCTGCCTCTGTAATCCATGAGCGCGCGCACAGGAATGCTGAGGAGCAAATTTAGGAGCCGCAAGTGGATCGGATGAAGAGCGGAACCGGCTGAGGAGGGTCCCTGTACATCGGGGGTTTGCAAAATTAACTTTGATTTCCACCAAGATTAAGGTAGAGATGTAACAACCGCAAAATTGACTCCCAGCGCATTACGTAATATAGTGTAGCGCACCATTGGGCTTTATGCTATTTACGATGCGCAGTTGTTCTCAAGATGACCGAGCAGCAAGCTACGCAAATAGTATAGGGGCGCAACGTTACCACCATAGCGCGCCGCAATAGTTACATTGGTGACTACTATGTGTGTACATTATATGGCCAAAACAGCCTTCACTCTTCTAAGGGGGCCTTATACCAGATTTTGGGGTGTCTGTGGAAATTTTTGCCCAGAAGATCATTTTTGAGGTCAGACACTGATGTTGGGGGAGGGGGTCGGGCTCGCAATGGCCGTTCTAGTTCATCCCAAAGGTGCAACCACCTGCCATATTTTGTACCACCGTTACCCTGCACACTGCACAAATTTTGTAATAATTCATGAGTTCGGACACCATTGAACGCACAATATTCCCCATAGAATCTTTGCTGAAAACCTGCCCTGCTCACCTAGCTGAGGGTTTGCTACAATGTGACTGATGAGGAGTTATGAAAGAATAAAAATTGTATTAATGAATTTATTAAAAATCCAATGTTATATAACCTTTAAAGTGCAGATGTCCCCTATTTCTGCACTATGGATTACACGTCCGAGTTCCGTAAGGAAACAATTTTCTAACGAGCGACATAAGTGTGTCCTTGTCCCAAAGTGGCTGCGCAGTGATCTAGAGGCCGTCTAATTCAACTCAAAATCTATAAATTAGGCTGCACGGATATTAATTAGGAGATATGACCCTATATTAATAGTGCGTTCACTGTTTCTAGAAATCGCTATTCAATTGCTGTTAATATGTATGTAATGGATGTACAACTGGTGCCGGCTATGCTGCCAAAGTCTCTTCACCGGGCAGTATCAAAGCCCAGCAGTGGAGAGGCCCCACCGATTAGTGGTGGGATGCACTGTACGCAGCAGTGGAGAGGCCCCGCCGATTAGTGGTGGGATGCACTGTACGCAGCAGTGGAGAGGCCACACGGATTAGTGGTGGGATGCACTGTACGCAGCAGTGGAGAGGCCCCACCGATTAGTGGTGGGATGCACTGTACGCAGCAGGGGAGAGGCCCCGCTGATTAGTGGTGGGATGCACTGTACGCAGCAGTGGAGAGGCCCCGCTGATTAGTGGTGGGATGCACTGTACGCAGCAGTGGAGAGGCCCCACCGATTAGTGGTGGGATGCACTGTACGCAGCAGTGGAGAGGCCCCGCTGATTAGTGGTGGGATGCACTGTACGCAGCAGTGGAGAGGCCACACGGATTAGTGGTGGGATGCACTGTACGCAGCAGTGGAGAGGCCACGCTGATTAGTGGTGGGATGCACTGTACGCAGCAGTGGAGAGACCCCACCGATTAGTGGTGGGATGCACTGTACGCAGCAGTGGAGAGGCCACACCGATTAGTAGTGGGATGCACTGTACGCAGCAGTGGAGAGGCCACACGGATTAGTGATGTGATGCACTGCACGCAGCAGTGGAGAGGCCCCGCTGATTAGTGGTGGGATGCACTGTACGCAGAAGTGGAGAGGCCACACGGATTAGTGGTGAGATGCACTGTACGCAGCAGTGGAGAGGCCCCGCTGATTAGTGGTGGGATGCACTGTACGCAGCAGTGGAGAGGCCCCGCTGATTAGTGGTGGAATGCACTGTACGCAGCAGTGGAGAGGCCACACGGATTAGTGATGTGATGCACTGCACGCAGCAGTGGAGAGGCCCCGCTGATTAGTGGTGGGATGCACTGTACGCAGAAGTGGAGAGGCCACACGGATTAGTGGTGAGATGCACTGTACGCAGCAGTGGAGAGGCCCCGCTGATTAGTGGTGGGATGCACTGTACGCAGCAGTGGAGAGGCCCCGCTGATTAGTGGTGGAATGCACTGTACGCAGCAGTGGAGAGGCCCCGCTGATTAGTGGTGAGATGCACTGTACGCAGCAGTGGAGAGGCCCCACCGATTAGTGGTGGGATGCACTGTACGCAGCAGTGGAGAGGCCCCGCCGATTAGTGGTGAGATGCACTGTACGCAGCAGTGGAGAGGCCCCACCGATTAGTGGTGGGATGCACTGTACGCAGCAGTGGAGAGGACCCACCGATTAGTGGTGAGATGCACTGTACGCAGCAGTGGAGAGACCCCACCGATTAGTGGTGAGATGCACTGTACACAGCAGTGGAGAGGACCCACCGATTTTGGTGGGATGCACTGTACGCAGCAGTGGAGAGGCCCCACCGATTAGTGGTGGGATGCACTGTACGCAGCAGTGGAGAGGAGCCACCGATTTTGGTGGGATGCACTGTACGCAGCAGTGGAGAGGACCCACCGATTAGTGGTGAGATGCACTGTACACAGCAGTGGAGAGGACCCACCGATTTTGGTGGGATGCACTGTACGCAGCAGTGGAGAGGCCCCGCTGATTAGTGGTGGGATGCACTGTACGCAGCAGTGGAGAGGACCCACCGATTAGTGGTGAGATGCACTGTACGCAGCAGTGGAGAGACCCCACCGATTAGTGGTGAGATGCACTGTACACAGCAGTGAAGAGGACCCACCGATTTTGGTGGGATGCACTGTACGCAGCAGTGGAGAGGCCCCACCGATTAGTGGTGGGATGCACTGTACGCAGCAGTGGAGAGGAGCCACCGATTTTGGTGGGATGCACTGTACGCAGCAGTGGAGAGGACCCACCGATTAGTGGTGAGATGCACTGTACACAGCAGTGGAGAGGACCCACCGATTTTGGTGGGATGCACTGTACGCAGCAGTGGAGAGGCCCCACCGATTAGTGGTGGGATGCACTGTACGCAGCAGTGGAGAGGAGCCACCGATTTTGGTGGGATGCACTGTACGCAGCAGTGGAGAGGACCCACCGATTAGTGGTGAGATGCACTGTACGCAGCAGTGGAGAGGCCCCACCGATTAGTGGTGGGATGCACTGTACGCAGCAGTGGAGAGGCCCCACCGATTAGTGGTGAGATGCACTGTACGCAGCAGTGGAGAGGCCACACGGATTAGTGGTGAGATGCACTGTACGCAGCAGTGGAGAGGCCCCACCGATTAGTGGTGGGATGCACTGTGCGCAGCAGTGGAGAGACCCCACCGATTAGTGGTGAGATGCACTGTACGCAGCAGTGGAGAGGACCCACCGATTAGTGGTGAGATGCACTGTACGCAGCAGTGGAGAGGCCCCACCGATTAGTGGTGGGATGCACTGTACGCAGCAGGGGAGAGGACCCACCGATTAGTGGTGAGATGCACTGTACGCAGCAGTGGAGAGGCCCCACCGATTAGTGGTGGGATGCACTGTGCGCAGCAGTGGAGAGACCCCACCGATTAGTGGTGAAATGCACTGTACGCAGCAGTGGAGAGGACCCACCGATTAGTGGTGAGATGCACTGTACGCAGCAGTGGAGAGGCCCCACCGATTAGTGGTGGGATGCACTGTACGCAGCAGTGGAGAGGCCCCGCTGATTAGTGGTGGGATGCACTGTACGCAGCAGTGGAGAGGACCCACCGATTAGTGGTGAGATGCACTGTACGCAGCAGTGGAGAGACCCCACCGATTAGTGGTGAGATGCACTGTACACAGCAGTGGAGAGGACCCACCGATTTTGGTGGGATGCACTGTACGCAGCAGTGGAGAGGCCCCACCGATTAGTGGTGGGATGCACTGTACGCAGCAGTGGAGAGGAGCCACCGATTTTGGTGGGATGCACTGTACGCAGCAGTGGAGAGGACCCACCGATTAGTGGTGAGATGCACTGTACGCAGCAGTGGAGAGGCCCCACCGATTAGTGGTGGGATGCACTGTACGCAGCAGTGGAGAGGCCCCACCGATTAGTGGTGAGATGCACTGTACGCAGCAGTGGAGAGGCCACACGGATTAGTGGTGAGATGCACTGTACGCAGCAGTGGAGAGGCCCCACCGATTAGTGGTGGGATGCACTGTGCGCAGCAGTGGAGAGACCCCACCGATTAGTGGTGAGATGCACTGTACGCAGCAGTGGAGAGGACCCACCGATTAGTGGTGAGATGCACTGTACGCAGCAGTGGAGAGGCCCCACCGATTAGTGGTGGGATGCACTGTACGCAGCAGTGGAGAGGACCCACCGATTAGTGGTGAGATGCACTGTACGCAGCAGTGGAGAGGCCCCACCGATTAGTGGTGGGATGCACTGTGCGCAGCAGTGGAGAGACCCCACCGATTAGTGGTGAGATGCACTGTACGCAGCAGTGGAGAGGACACACCGATTAGTGGTGAGATGCACTGTACGCAGCAGTGGAGAGGCCCCACCGATTAGTGGTGGGATGCACTGTACGCAGCAGTGGAGAGGACCCACCGATTAGTGGTGAGATGCACTGTACGCAGCAGTGGAGAGGCCCCACCGATTAGTGGTGGGATGCACTGTGCGCAGCAGTGGAGAGACCCCACCGATTAGTGGTGAGATGCACTGTACGCAGCAGTGGAGAGGACCCACCGATTAGTGGTGGGATGCACTGTACGCAGCAGTGGAGAGGCCCCACCGATTAGTGGTGGGATGCACTGTACGCAGCAGTGGAGAGGCCCCACCGATTAGTGGTGGGATGCACTGTACGCAGCAGTGGAGAGGCCCCACCGATTAGTGGTGGCATGCACTGTATGCAGCAGGGGAGAGGCCCCAACGATTAGTGGTGGGATGCACTGTACGCAGCAGTGGAGAGGACCCACCGATTAGTGGTGGGATGCACTGTACGCAGCAGTGGAGAGGACCCACCGATTAGTGGTGGGATGCACTGTACGCAGCAGTGGAGAGGACCCACCGATTAGTGGTGGGATGCACTGTACGCAGCAGTGGAGAGGACCCACCGATTAGTGGTGGAATGCACTGTACGCAGCAGGGGAGAGGACCCACCGATTTTGGTGGGATGCACTGTACGCAGCAGTGGAGAGGCCCCACCGATTAGTGGTGGGATGCACTGTACGCAGCAGTGGAGAGGAGCCACCGATTTTGGTGGGATGCACTGTACGCAGCAGTGGAGAGGACCCACCGATTAGTGGTGAGATGCACTGTACGCAGCAGTGGAGAGGCCCCACCGATTAGTGGTGGGATGCACTGTACGCAGCAGTGGAGAGACCCCACCGATTAGTGGTGAGATGCACTGTACGCAGCAGTGGAGAGGCCACACGGATTAGTGGTGAGATGCACTGTACGCAGCAGTGGAGAGGCCCCACCGATTAGTGGTGAGATGCACTGTACGCAGCAGTGGAGAGGCCACACGGATTAGTGGTGAGATGCACTGTACGCAGCAGTGGAGAGGCCCCACCGATTAGTGGTGGGATGCACTGTGCGCAGCAGTGGAGAGACCCCACCGATTAGTGGTGAGATGCACTGTACGCAGCAGTGGAGAGGACCCACCGATTAGTGGTGAGATGCACTGTACGCAGCAGTGGAGAGGCCCCACCGATTAGTGGTGGGATGCACTGTACGCAGCAGTGGAGAGGACCCACCGATTAGTGGTGAGATGCACTGTACGCAGCAGTGGAGAGGCCCCACCGATTAGTGGTGGGATGCACTGTGCGCAGCAGTGGAGAGACCCCACCGATTAGTGGTGAGATGCACTGTACGCAGCAGTGGAGAGGACCCACCGATTAGTGGTGGGATGCACTGTACGCAGCAGTGGAGAGGACCCACCGATTAGTGGTGGGATGCACTGTACGCAGCAGTGGAGAGGCCCCACCGATTAGTGGTGGGATGCACTGTACGCAGCAGTGGAGAGGCCCCACCGATTAGTGGTGGGATGCACTGTACGCAGCAGTGGAGAGGCCCCACCGATTAGTGGTGGGATGCACTGTACGCAGCAGTGGAGAGGCCCCACCGATTAGTGGTGGGATGCACTGTACGCAGCAGGGGAGAGGCCCCACCGATTAGTGGTGGGATGCACTGTACGCAGCAGTGGAGAGGACCCACCGATTAGTGGTGGGATGCACTGTACGCAGCAGTGGAGAGGACCCACCGATTAGTGGTGGGATGCACTGTACGCAGCAGTGGAGAGGACCCACCGATTAGTGGTGGGATGCACTGCACGCAGCAGTGGAGAGGACCCACTGATTAGTGGTGGGATGCACTGTACGCAGCAGTGGAGAGGCACCACCGATTAGTGGTGGGATGCACTGTACGCAGCAGTGTGTGAATACAATCTTACTGCAAATATTCATTCAGTTGCAGCGGTGTGAGCAGGACTAGGTGAGGATTGTTTTTCTGCCTCCCCTAGTTTTTTTTTCCCTAACCCCTCCCTCTCCATGTCTGTCAGTCATATTATTGTTCCTGACATATATTTTTACTCTATTTTCTTTACATGATTATGGGGACAGCTGCAATGGCAGTCCCAGAGATTTACACTACAGCAGGCATCGGGACTTAAGAAAGTGACATCATAATTTGACTCTTTGACTTCTATGGGAAAGTGTTGTGAGCATGCTCTGTGACATATTGTGCAGAGAATACCGTGCAGGGAGAGGGAAGAAGACCGGTCCCCATTACCTATTGATTTCTATGGGAGAGTGTTGAGAGTATTTTCTATGACATGTGCAGAATTTACTGTACGGGAGGAGGGAGGACGAGCTGTTCCCATTAGGCCCCATACACACGACCGTATTTTTGTCCACCCGTAAATACTGGCGAAAAATACGGGTCCTTGGTCACACATATTTGACCCGTATTGCACCAGTATTTACGGGCACGTTTTTGCTGCAAAATTACACTGCAGTAATCGGCAGCCCTTCTCTCTATCAGTGCAGGATAGAGAGAAGGGACAGCCCTTTCCGCAGAAAAAGTAAAAGAAATTCATACTTACCCGGCCGTTGTCTTGGTGACGCGTCCCTCTCTTGACATCCAGCCCGACCTCCCTGGATGACGTGGCAGTCCATGTGACCGCTGCAGCCTGTGATTTGCCTGTGATTTGCCTGTGATTGGCTGCAGTGGTCACATTGGCTGAAACGTCATCCCAGGAGGCCGGACTGGAGGAAGAAGCAGGGAGTTCTGGGTAAGTATGCACGTCTTTTTTTTTTTTTTACAGCTTTATCTATATTGTGATCGGTAGTCACTGTCCAGGGTGCTGAAACAGTTACTGCCGATCGCTTAACTCTTTCAGCACCCTGGACAGTGACTATTTACTTGCCTAGCAACGCTCCCCTAATTACGGGTGCACACACGTAGTCACCCGTAATTACAGGAGCCCCATAGACTTCTATGGGCTGCCCGTGCCGTAATTACGGCCTGAAATAGGACATGTTCTATATTTTTCAACGGCACAGACACCTTCCCGTAAGCATACCGGGAGGTACCCGTGGCCAATAGAAGTCCATTGGCCCGTAAAAACGTGCCGTAATTACGGCCCGTAATCACGGGCGTTTTTACGTTCGTGTGCATGGGGCCTTACCTATGACTTTTATGGGAGAGTGTTGTGAGCATGCTCTGTGACATGTGCAGCGAATACTGTGCAGGGAGAGGGAGGAAGAGCTGTTCCCATTACCTATTGACTTCTATGAGAGAGTGTTGTCAGCATGCCCTGTGACATGTGCAGAGAATACTGTGCAGGGCACGAGAGGAAGAGCTGTCCCCATTACCTATTGAAAGTGTTGTGAGCATACTCTGTGACGTGTAGAAGTCACTGTGCAGGGGAAGGGAGGAGAAGCTGTTCCTATCACCTATTGGCCTCTCGATTTGCAATAGACGTGTTGCTGTTAATGTTAATCCTGCCCACTAATGATAATGAGACTGCTGACCCTGCTCCTAGTGTATACAGAACAAAAATGTGGGCGAAAGCGCCCAGAGACTTCTATAGGCGCCGTATTATGACTACGTACAACTCTGAGGAATTCCATATAACAATAATAGGTTTACAGTAAGTTTTTGTTACACTTATTGTCATTCATTCACCTGGACAGGTAAACTGAGCTGAAGTTCGAGTCGGTCATTGAGTTTGTGGCAGAATATCCGCCGCTTACATGGCATCCACCGGCTCTGATTATTCGACTAATGGATTCTCTTCCACACCTTTCAATGTGTTTTACTCATATTGTTTAGAATTAATTTGATCAGAGGAAAGAAATTCTCTAAACTAATTAAAAAGCCCCCTCCCCATTAGAGTGAATTATAGATTCACATTGCATTGGATACATTGTTTTCTTTGCTGCTTTGTTTAGAACAATTCTTATTCTAATACGACCATATTAGCTGTTTGGGGGTTTGGTTGTCCTGTTCCCATAATAAAATGAGATATTAACTTGTTTGTGTAATGCAGCTTCAGGCAGGAATGTTTCCAGAGTTCATGATAAGTAACAACAAAGGGGGTCTCCGCCCTGGACAATCTCTACTTGTTAGAAGGGTCTCTTGACAATAAGCAGATCACAAAGTGTCCCCCTGTTCGGACCACCAGCGATCAGCTGTGATCTGTGGGGAAACCTGGCAGTAAGTGTTTAGTTTCCCTGCAGCACCACTACAGGAGAAATGAGGCATTACACAGTGTCCATTCATATCAATGTGTTGTCTGTATAATACAGGACGGGTCCTCCAGAGCGAGAGATGCTCTATGTAACTGCTCTCCACTCTGACCAAGAGATGAGGATCCTGAACAGCGGACGCCCCTCTATTTACTCTGAATTCCATAAATCCTTTAAGTTCCTGATTTCACAATGGTTCTCATTTTTGGAGACGATAGAAAACTGTTGTACAGCACATATGCCGTCTCCCCATCCCCCTACAATGTGATGCAGATTGTTTGTTTTTAATATTGGTATTAATAAGGTCGTCCAATCGTATGTCAATTTAGTCTAATCATTATATAATGAGAAGTTCTGCAACTTTCTAATAGATTTTGGTTTCAATATCTCACCATAAACTAGATCTGTGGTTGCTGTCAAATCTGCTGGTTGTTTTTGGAAACTGTCAGCAAGCCTATTGTCAGACACACCCCTAACAGCTTAGCTGAGTTCCCTCTTATGTAGGGAAGCAGTCCTTTTTTAACTCAGGATCAGTACAGGATAAGTAATGTAATGTATGTACACAGTAACTCCACCAGCAGAATAGTGAGTGCAGCTCTGGAGTATAATACAGGATGTAACTCAGGATCAGTGCAGGATAAGTAATGTAATGTATGTACACAGTGACTGCACCAGCAGAATAGTGAGTGCAGCTCTGGAGTATAATACAGGATGTAACTCAGGATCAGTACAGGATAAGTAATGTAATGTATGTACACAGTGACTGCACCAGCAGAATAGTGAGTGCAGCTCCGGAGTATAATACTGGATATAACTCAGGATCAGTACAGGATAAGTAATGTAATGTATGTACACAGTGACTCCACCAGCAGAATAGTGAGTGCAGCTCTGGAGTATAATACAGGATGTAACTCAGGATCAGTACAGGATAAGTAATGTATGTACACAGTGACTCCACCAGCAGAATAGTGAGCGCAGCTCTGGAGTATAAGGGCATGCCCACACGTGGCGGTTTTCCTCCGCAACTGTCCGCATCAATGCCGCACAGAATCTGCGTTGTAGATTCTGTGGCGGATCTGCCCAAAATGTGCAGTAAATTGATGCGGATTAGCTGCTGCGTACTGCGGTAAAAGTGCTTCCCTTCTCTCTATCAGTGCAGGATAGAGAGAAGGGCCAGCACTTTCCCTAGTGAAAGTAAACGAATTTCATACTTACCGGCTGTTGTCTTGGTGACGCGTCCCTCTTTCGGCATCCAGCCCGACCTCACTGGATGACGCGGCAGTCCATGTGACCGCTGCAGCCTGTGATTGGCCTGTGATTGGCTGCAGCCTGTGATTGGCCTGTGATTGGCTGCAGCCGTCATTTAGACTGAAACGTCATCCTGGGAAGCCGGACTGGAGACAGAAGCAGGGAGTTCTCGGTAAGTATGAACTTCTATTTTTTTACAGGTTGCTGTATATTGGGATCGGTAGTCACTGTCCAGGGTGCAGAAACAGTTACTGCCGCGCTTAACTCTTTCAGCACCCTGGACAGTGACTATTTACTGACGTCTCCTAGCAACGCTCCCGTAATTACGGGAGCCCCATTGACTTCCTCAGTCTGGCTGTAGACCTAGAAATACATAGGTCCAGCCAAAATGAAGAAATGTCATGTCAAAAAAGCAAGACGCATCCGCAGCACACATAACATGTGCATGACAGCTGCGGACTTCATTGCGGAATTTAGAATCTCCATTGAAGTCAATGGAGAACTTCTGCCATGAGTCCGCAACCAGTCCGCCACTGGTCCGCAACATCCATTTTATGCTGCGGACACCAAATTCCGCACCGCAGCCTATGCTCCGCAGCGGAATTTTCAGCCTCGTCTAAACGAAGCCTACTAAAAAGAAGTGGAAGGCAATGGAGAAACGGCTCCGCTGCGGATTAACGCTGCGGAGTGTCCGCAGCGGAATTCAAGAGCAATTCCGCCACGTGTGGGCATGCCCTAATACAGGATGTAACTCAGGATCAGTACAGGATAAGTAATGTAATGTATGTACACAGTGACTCTACCAGCAGAATAGTGAGTGCAGCTCTGGAGTATAATACAGGATGTAACTCAGGATCAGTACAGGATAAGTAATGTAATGTATGTACACAGTAACTCCACCAGTAGAATAGTGAGTGCAGCTCTGGAGTATAATACAGGATGTAACTCAGGATCAGTACAGGATAAGTAATGTAATGTATGTACACAGTAACTCCACCAGCAGAATAGTGAGTGCAGCTCTGGAGTATAATACAGGATATAACTCAGGATCAGTACAGGATAAGTAATGTAATGTATGTACACAGTAACTCCACCAGCAGAATAGTGAGTGCAGCTCTGGAGTATAATACAGGATGTAACTCAGGATCAGTACAGGATAAGTAATGTAATGTATGTACACAGTGACTCCACCAGAAGAATAGTGAGTGCAGCTCTGGAGTATAATACAGGATGTAACTCAGGATCAGTACAGGATAAGTAATGTAATGTATGTACACAGTAACTCCACCAGCAGAATAGTGAGTGCAGCTCTGGAGTATAATACAGGATATAACTCAGGATCAGTACAGGATAAGTAATGTATGTACACAGTAACTCCACCAGCAGAATAGTGAGTGCAGCTCTGGAGTATAATACAGGATGTAACTCAGGATCAGTACAGGATACGTAATGTAATGTATTTATAAAGTGACTCCACTATTTCATATAGAATTATTTTATTTATAAACTGTAAGATGGTAAATTTACCCTTTAAAAGAAAACCACAAATGTAGCCTGTAACTAATAAATGATCTGCTGATAAAAGACTTGTACAGCATTCACATATTCCAGCAGCCTGAGAAGCAATTAGTTAAGATCACAGACAAGGGGAAGGGACAGAGGCTGGTAATGGAGCCGGCTCACATCTGTGATTATAATGTTTACTTAAATCACTGGAATAACCTTTCATTTTTGTAAAGGGATTGTAAAAGCGTAAATGTGGAAATCACTGAGCAAATTGGACCATCACAGAGGATAAAACCAAATTAACCTCTTTACTGCGCGGCAAATAAAGCTCAGCGCCACCGACTACCATTCAGCGGCTTTCTCCTGCCTGCAGACCGCATGAAAGATCAGGAGTCCGAGGCGGGAGATGCAGAATTCCACAATGTCCGTGTTTCGTGGACGGCCCAACAGTTTGTAAATAATGAGGATTTCCTATGCCAACACTGAATAAGTGGACTGGTTAACGCTGCATATAGTATTCAGCCAGCTTGTCTAATACTCCAGTCACATCCAGAGCTGCGTTCACAGTTCTCTTGTTCAGAGTTCATTGGCACTGTAATACTGGATACAGGCTACTGTAACGCAATGTACTGCATATCAGACACTTTTACAGAAACTGCTGGAAATATTACATTCACCATAAAGATCTTTTGGCGGCTAAATCAGACGGTAAATACTCTCTGCTGATTCTTCTGGATCTCTCTGCCGCCTGTGACACTGTAGACCACCAACTCCTACTCAACATGCTCCAGTCTATTGGCCTTAAAGAGGCTCTGTCACCACATTATAAGTGGCCTATCTTGTACATGATGTGATTCGCGCTGTAATGTAGATAACAGCAGTGTTTTTATTTAGAAAAACGATCATTTAGCTATATCGCTATGTGCAGCCACATAAACACACTATAACATTACTGCAGTGTCCTGACAGTGAATATACATTACCTCCAGCCGGGACGTGATGTGTATTCACAATCCTGGCACTTCTCTGTGATTTACAGCACAGCACAGCGAGATCTCGCTGTAAATGACAGAGACGTGCAGAGAAGTGGTCAGGATTTTGAATACACATCACGTCCTGGCTGGAGGTGATGTATATTAATTGTCATGACACATGAGTAGCGTTATAGTGTGTTTATGTGGCTGCACATAGTGATATAGCTATATCGCTATCTGCAGTGTAAATGAATGGGGAGAAGTGTTTGACGCTGATTGGTCGCTGATTGGTAAATGATCGTTTTTCTACATAAAAAACACTGCTGTAATCTACATTACAGCGCCAATCACCTAATGTACACTATAGGCCACTTATAATGTGGTGACAGAGACTCTTTAAAGACACGGCTCTCTCCTGGTTTTCCTCCTATCTCTCTGACCGCTCGTTCAGTGTGTCATTTGCTGGTTCCACTTCTTCTCCTTGCTATCGGGGTTCCTCAGGGATCAGTCCTAGGTCCGCTCCTCTTTTCTCTTTACACAGCCCCTATTGGACAAACCATCAGCAGATTTGGCTTCCAGTACCATCTCTACGCTGATGACACCCAATTATATACCTCTCACCGTGACATCACTACTGCTCTAATACAAAACACCAGTGATTGTCTGTCCGCTGCCTCTAACATCATGTCCTCTCTCTATCTGAAACTGAATCTTTCTAAAACTGAGCTCCTTGTGTTCCCACCATCTACTAATCTCCCTAAACCTGATGTCTCCATCTCTGTGTGTGGCACTACCAGAACTCCTGGGCAGCACGCCCGCTGTCTCTATCACTACCATCACTCCTGAGCAGCACGCCCGCTGTCTCTATCACTATCCTAACTCTTGGGAAGCACGCCCGCTGCCTCTATCACTACCATAACCATAACTCCTGGGCAGCACGCCCGCTGTCTCCATCACTATCATAACTCCTGGGCAGCACGCCCGCTGTCTCTATGACAATCATAACTCCCGGGCAGGACGCCCGCTGTCTCTATCACTACCATAACTCCTGGGCAGCACGCCCGCTGTCTCTATCACTATCATAACTCCTGGGCAGCACGCCCGCTGTCTCTATCACTACCATAACTCCTGGGCAGCACGCCCGCTGTCTTTATCACTACCATAACTCCTGGGCAGCACGCCCGCTGTCTCGCGGTTATTTTTGACTCCTCACATTCAATCACTTTCACGCTCCTGTCAGTCTCACCTCAAAAACATCTCCAGAATCCGCCCTTTTCTTACAGAGGAAACTGCCAAAACTCTCATTGTCGCTCTGATTCTCTCGTCTTGACTCCTGTAACTCATTACTAGTCGGTCTTCCCCCACTAAACTCTCCCCTCTCCAATCTATCCTCAATGCAGCAGCCAGGCTCATCTTTATGACCAACCGCTACACCAACGCCTCTACCCTGTGCCAATCACTACACCAACTCCTCTACCCTGTGCCAATCACTACACCAACGCCTCTACCCTGTGCCAGTCACTGCACCACTACACCAACGCCTCCACTCTGTGCCAGTCACTACACCAACGCCAGTCACTGCACCAACGCCTCTAATCTGTGCCAGTCACTGCACCAAGGCCTCTAATCTGTGCCAGTCACTGCACTGGTTGCCCATACCGTTCAGAATTCAATTCAAACGTATTCCTCTCACCCACAAAGCTCTCCCCAGTGCTGCACCTTCTTACTTCTCCTCTCTCATCTCTGTTTACCACCCTACCCGCGCTCCACGTTCTGCCAACGACCTTAGATTAAAATTCTCCATAATCCGAACCTCCCACTCCCGTCTCCAGGATTTCTCTCGTGCTGCACCCGTCCTCTGGAATGTGCTACCCCAGACAATCCGATTAATTCCCAATATCCACAGTTTTAAACACATCTTTTTAGACCGGCCTATAACATTCCCTAATCTGATTCCTTTCCTTGGCCCCATTAGTCATCAGAACAAGATTCCCTCTCACTCCTTGCACCGCACTGCATTTCATGTCCGTCATACACGGATACCGGCTGGTGACCGGCTCATGCAGCTTTATGTCGTCCCTTCCATGTGTATAAAAGATGGCTGGACCATTGTACTACACAAACACTGTTACACTTTGTGTCTCCCTTATGTCCTCATAGATTGTAAGCTCTTGCGAGCAGCTCCTGTCTGAATTGTAAATTACCTTTGTCACTCTGTAATGTCTGATATTGTCTGTTTATGTTCCCTTTAAATTGTAAAATGCTGCGGAATATGTTGGCGCCCTATAAATATTATTATTATTCTAATGCACTAATTACTCTGCAGACACTGAACAAGCAGGGATGGCAGGAAACGTGATGCCCTGCAGCCTGGGAGCTAAAAGGAAATGTAATTTTATGGTCATAATTTTTTACTTTTCAGAGTCACCGTGTGTTCACTTTCACTTGTTTATCACAAGTGTCTTTTTAGGGTGTGGTGCACTTATGAGATATCCGTCCTGATGGTCTGGGGGTGGCCATTGGGATCCTCATCTTCCCGCCACCTTTGATTTTACTTCTGTTGGAGCCAACCTAGACTTAGAGCCCTGGGGAAAGCTAAAGTGGCTGCCCAGGTAAACAGCAGGGCACAGATGGGTTGCCTTGAGCTTTGACGAGGGGAGGCCACTTGTCCTTGACCCTTGTGGGACCTTCTAGCTTAGAAGATTAGGAAATGGTCAGGAGCCTTTCCTCTTTTCATAGAGGGCCAGCGATAGACTATACCCTATTTTTGGACTTGGGTGAGCAATGGGTTACACCTCTGCTATAGGTCCTGGTGGGAGGTAGCGCTTAAAACTCCTTCTCGCCGCAGCCATTTTTCGGATTTTCACTTTCATTTTTTCCTCCCCACCATCCAAAAGCCGTAACTTTTTGGTTTTTCCGTCAATATTGCCATATGAGGGATTGTTTTTTGCAGGACGAGTTGTAGATTTTCACGGCACCAAATACTGTAAAAATATAATGTAGTAGGAAAATGAAAAAAAAAATCTTTGTGAGGTGGAATAGGAAAATAACAGCGATTCCTCAATCTTTGGGGGGGGGGGGTTTGTTTTTACGGCGTTCACCTCGCGAAAACCAAATTGATATCGTTTTTTTTATGTTTTGCTACTTTTACAAGGAAAAAAAATGATTTGTTAAAGATAAAATGAAGAGTTTTGTCGCCATATTCTAAGAGCCAGAACTTTTCTCTTTATTCCGTCGATTGAGTGGTGTGAGGGATTATTTTTTGCGGGACGAGTTGTTGTTTTCATTGGTATCAACTTGCGGCACATGAGGCTTTTTCAACACTTTTTATCCCATTTTTTTGTGGGAGATGTAGTGACCAAAAAACTTTGTTTTTTACAGCGCTCACCGTGCGGACTAAATAATGATATATTGTACTAGTTCAGACGTTTGCAGAAGCGGAGATACCAGTTATGTTCATTTGTTACATTATGCTTGGGGAAAAACGGGAAAAGAGGGGCTGCCAGGCTGCCATACCAACCATCGACACCCCACAATCACATCGCAGGGGGGCCGTTGCTGGGACACCCCCCTGTTTCTAACCACTTAAATTCCGCGGTCACTATTGAGTGTGGGGGGGGCATTTAAGCCGACATGCTCTTTCTATGGAGCGCCGTATATATATAAAACGTACATTTGACATTTCAGTGCTGGACCCACATCCTGGATGCTCTGGGGCAACCCCTCCATGTCTTTCTCTCAGTCTGACTAGCTACTCATATGTTTCAGGGGTCTCCAACCCGTCAGTTTCCCGTCAGTTTCCAGCTATTGCAAAACTACAACCGCCAGCTGTTTATCCTTGGAAATAGAGAGATGTTAAACTCCAGCCCTACGGTCAGACATAAGGCCTGTCTGTGTAGCTGTAATCTTCTCCCACAATGCACTGCTCTCTGTTAGACGCAAACAGCAGAATTCTGAATGGAGAAAAACATTTTGTAACTTTAGACGCGTAAAAGATAAATAAATCCAAGAATTTACAAAATAGATTAAAATCCATCACGCCTCAACGGTTTTTCAGATCTAATATTAATAAAGCACGATCATTGCACAATAAAATGTTTAAATAAAATTTGTGTTTCAATTCTTGCAATCTCTACTTGCTGTCAGGGAATGGAAACCTTCATTGCTTACATGCCGAGAAAACCTCTCCAAATAGGTAGTTTATTACATCGTTTATGTATATTTTTCCTCCAGTTGTGGACACAAGGCTGGTAGCTGTCATCTACACTAATACATTGTAACAAGGTGTTCAGCTGTGTGAGCAGGACTAAGTCAGGATTGTTTTTTAAGCCCCTAAATGCAAATTACAAATTACATTCAATGATAGCAATCAGAGGTATTAAAGATAGTGAGAAGTTTCATAATACTTTAATATAAAATGATAAAGCATGATAGATAATAGGCTGAACAACCCCTTTAAATTAGGGAATTGCTTGTTATGCAGTTTTCTAATGATATTTTAGCAGTCGCTCAGGGATTTGCTACCATAACGCCAAATAAAAATCCGTGCACGACTAAACTTGTGATTCCTGTCCTCTAGTTAGTGGATTCTCTCTCCGTTGTTTCACTCTAAGTAAATAACATGAGCCATAATTTAGGAACACTGCTCACTCCAGCACACTGGCCGCTCTCTCCCAGGACTTGTATAAATTAGCGCACCCATAGAGTCATTGTTATCGTCACATCTCATTATCAGCATCTCGCTCAGGGAGACAATATTTACCAAACAGCATCGGGAGAGGCTGCGAGCTGAGCACACGCACATATGTTCCCTGCGCCCAGTGCCTGCGAGAGGAGACGAAGAGGAAGGTGACACACGCAGAAGTGTATAATTCCTAATCCTAATACTTCATTCAACAAGCAAAGCTCTGCCACAGAAACAACCTGATCATTACTAAAACGGAACTCAGTGTCATGGTAAATATTCATCATAATCCCAACATACAAAAGACATATTAATTGTACTGTATATTGTCCTAAATGTCCTTCCCATCACGCTAAAGGAAGGAGGAGATTTCATATTATCTTATTACTTCTGTGCTCACTATCACCCCCTGCTAGTAATGCAATGTATAAGGGCATGGCCACACGTGGCGGATTCTTCCGCAACTGTCAGCATCAATGCCACACAGAATCTGCATTGCGGATTGTGGCGTATCTGCCCAAAATGTGCAGTAAATTGATGCGGACTGGCTGCTGCGGACTGCGGTAAAAGTGCTTCCCTTCTCTCTATCAGTGCAGGATAGAGAGAATGGACAGCCCTTTCCCTAGTGAAAGTAAAAGAATTTCATACTTACCGGCCGTTGTCTTGGTGACGCGTCCCTCTTTCGGCATCCAGCCCGACCTCCCTGGATGACGCGGCAGTCCATGTGACCGCTGCAGCCTGTGATTGGCTGCAGCCGTCACTTAGACTGAAATGTCATCCCGGGAGGCCGGACTGGAGGAAGAAGCAGGGAGTTCTCGGTAAGTAGGAACTTCCATTTTTTACAGGTTGATGTATATTGTGATCGGAAGTCACTGTCCAGGGTGCTGAAATAGTTACTGCCGATCGCTTAACTCTTTCATCACCCTGGACAGTGACTATTTACTGACGTCGCCTAGCAACGCTCCCGTAATTATGGGTGCACACACGTAGTCACCCGTAATTACGGGAGCCCCATTGACTTCCTCAGTCTGGCTGTAGACCTAGAAATACACAGATCCAGCCAGAATGAAGAAATGTCATGTTAAAAAACCAATACGATCCGCAGCACACATAACATGTGCATGACATCTGCGGACTTCATTGCGGAATTTTGAATCTCCATGGAGTCCGCAACCAGTCCGCCACACGTCCGCAACAACCATTGTATGCTGCAGACACCAAATTCCGCACCGCAGCCTATGCTCCGCAGCGGAATTTTCCGTAACATGCAAACGAACCGTACTAAAATGCTGTGGAAGGCAATGGGGAAACGGGTCCGCTGCGGAGTGTCCGCAGCGGAATTCCAGAGCAATTCCGCCATGTCTGGCCATGCCCTTAGTAGCCGAAATTAGTCATTGCCACTAACATACTGCTCCCTATGGCCAAGAATATACTGCTTCAATTGACCAAGAAAATAACTACTATAATACTGCTCCCTATATACAAGAATATAACTACTATAACACTACCCCCTATATACAAGAATATAACTACTATAATACTGCTCCTATATACAAGAATATAACTACTATAATACTGCCCCCTATATACAAGAATATAACTACTATAATACTGCTCCTATATACAAGAATATAACTACTATAATACTACCCCTATATACAAGAATATAACTACTATAATACTGCCCCTATATACAAGAGTATAACTACTATAATACTGTCCCCTATATATAAGAATATAACTACTATAATACTGTCCCCTATATATAAGAATATAACTACTATAATACTGCCCCTATATACAAGAGTATAACTACTATAATACTGTCCCCTATATACAAGAATATAACTACTATAATACTGTCCCCTATATACAAGAATATAACTACTATAATACTGTCCCCTATATATAAGAATATAACTACTATAATACTGCCTCCTATATACAAGAATATAACTACTATAATACTGCCCCCTATATACAAGAATATAACTACTATAATACTGCTCCTATACACAAGAATATAACTACTATAATACTGCCCCTATATACAGGAATATAACTACAATAATACTGCCCCTATATACAAGAATATAACTACTATAATACTGTCCCCTATATATAAGAATATAACTACTATAATACTGTCCCCTATATATAAGAATAAAACTACTATAATACTGTCCCCTATATATAAGAATATAACTACTATAATACTGTCCCCTATATACAAGAATATAACTACTATAATACTGTCCCCTATATATAAGAATATAACTACTATAATACTGTCCCCTATATACAAGAATATAACTACTATAATACTGCTCCTATATACAAGAATATAACTACTATAATACTGCCCCTATATACAAGAATATAACTACCATAATACTGCCCCTATATACAAGAATATAACTACTATAATACTGCCCCCTATATACAAGAATATAACTACTATAATACTGCCTCTATATACAAGAATATAACTACTATAATACTGCCCCCTATATACAAGAATATAACTACTATAATACTGCCCCCTATATACAAGAATATAACTACTATGGTACTGTCCCTATATACAAGAATATAACTACTATAATACTGCCCCTATATACAAGAATATTACTACTATAAAACTGATCCTATGTACAAGAATATAACTACTATAATACTGCACCCTATATACAAGAATATAACTACTATAATACTGCCTCCTATATACAAGAATATAACTACTATAATACTGCCTCTATATACAAGAATATAACTGCAATAATACTGCTCCCTATTTACAAGAATATAACTACTATAAAACTGCCCCCTATATACAAGAATATAACTACTATAATACTGCCCCTATATACAAGAATATAACTACTATAATACTGCCTCTATATACAAGAATATAACTACTATAATACTGCCTCTATATACAAGAATATAACTACTATAATACTGCTCCCTATATACAAGAATATAACTACTATAATACTGCCCCCTATATACAAGACTATAACTACTATAATACTGCCCCCTATATACAAGAATATAACTACTATAATACTGCCTCCTATATACAAGACTATAACTACTATAATACTGCCCCCTATATACAAGAATATAACTACTATAATACTGCTCCTATATACAAGAATATAACTACTATAATACTGTCCCTATATACAAGAATATAATTACTATAATACTGGCCCTATATACAAGAATATAACTACTATAATACTGCCCCCTATATACAAGAATATAACTACTATAATACTGCCTCCTATATACAAGAATATAACTACTATAATACTGCCTCCTATATACAAGAATATAACTACTATAATACTGCTCCCATATACAAGAATATAACTACTATAATTCTGCCCCCTATATACAAGAATATAACGACTATAATACTGCCCCCTATATACAAGAATATAACTACTATAATACTGCCCCTATATACAAGAATATAACTACTATAATACTGCTCCTATATACAATAATATAACTACTATAATACAGCTCCCTATATACAAGAATATAACTATTATACTGCCCCTATATACAAGAATATAACTATTATACTGCCCCCTATATACAAGAATATAACTACTATAATACTGCCCCCTATATACACGAATATAACTACTATAATACTGCCCCTATATACAAGACTATAACTACTATAATTATTTTTTTTATTTGAAAACTTGCAACAAAATATTACAATACCTTTGCAATACACTCATAACAGATAAAGAAAATAAACATTTGTCTCTTAATAACATCACAATCATTAAACAAACCATAATATATGAATATTGCTCCAGTATAGATTGTTTCAACTATTTTTCATGATATTATTCTAGACAGTATTACAGGAGAGTTCTTCTTTATTGGTGACCGGGCAGCATCGCGCACACCACAGAGGGTACACGGTCACCACATTTATGGCATATAGTAAGCCTCTATGATATAAACGGAGTTCGGGCTAGAAGTCTCCATACAGCAGCTAAGAGTTTCACTGTCCCACTAGATGTGGTGACTGCAGGGACACAGTAGGGACATTACTCTGTAGATAAGTCTCTTGTATAAAGATGACATTGGTTTTGTCGCCAGACAGACGCTGGAATATCACCCGCCGCCTGCTCCTATTCTTCACACTGTTCACGCTAATAGGAGGTGATTTTCAGCCTCATCCGGGTTACATGTCTTTCCTACTTTTTTTCCTTCTTCCACTGCTATGTCCTGTAACACCCCATCTTTTGGTGGACATTGGGGGGTCAGCATCTTCATCCTGAGGTTCGTTGTCTGGGATGTGTGAGGAGACTTGCTCCATCTCTGCTTCTTCTTCCTGGTCATCTTCTCCCAGCGCACAATAACGTCCCCCAGTTATCGCCAGCACTGGAGACTCCGGTGATTTCTTTGCAGCAGTGATTTTTTTCCTAGAAGAATCATCTGTTTTACTTCTCCTTTTAACCGTCTGAAATCCCTCTTCATCCATACTAGTCGCTGCGGCTGGATCAGCTGGTTTTTTACTGGTCGCTGCGGCTGGATCAGCTGGTTTTTTACTGGTTGCTGCGGCTGGATCAGCTGGTTTTTTACTGGTCGCTGCGGCTGGCCCAGCTGGTTTTTTACTGGTCGCTGCGGCTGGATCAGCTGGTTCCTTACTGGTGTCGGGCAGATGTTTGGTGACAGAGTGACTGGATATTTTGCTTTTAGCATGACCTCTATTTTCAGTGGCTGGTGACACTTGTGCAGCATCCACAGATGGGACATTCGTCTCTGGAGCACAATCTCTGGTACTTTGGCTCACATCATCGTTGGGGTTTCCAGGTTCTGGGGTTGTATCTACACATATGGAGACATCCTCCTGGTCTTCCTCCATGGCTTCTTTAAAGGTCTCCTCTTTATTATGTTCTGCATGCGGACACTCCCGGAATGTATGTCCAGGTCCTAAGCACAGGTTACAGATGACAGGTCCTGTACAATCGTCCTTCACATGCCCAAACTGACCACATAGTGAGCACTTAATACGGGAACAGTTGAATGCCAGGTGTCTGCCCCCACATCTATGGCACAGTCGCGGTTGACCAGGGTAGTAACATACGCCTCTCTCCGAGCCCAGGTAGAAGGAGTGCGGCAGATGTCTGGTCACTCCATTCTCCTGAACCAGCTGGATCTTGACAGAATATCCTCCATTCCAGATCTCCTCCTCATCATAGAACTTTGTTGGCAGTCTCTTCACCTCACAATATCTGCTCAACCAGTGCTGCAAATCTGCCAGAGCCACCACCTCAGACTGGAACAGGACAGTGGCGGTGACTACCTGGGGTTTAGTCAGCTGGATGACATGTAGACGCTCCCACATCGCGTGCTCCTTTGTATCGTTATAAATACTCCAGAACAAGTCTAGACTATATTGCAGCTTGAAACTGATGTCATAATTCCTGCTGGAGGGAACGTGGATCAGAGCGAACACCTCAGAAGCTTTAAACTTCATAAACTCCTTCAACAAAACTTTCCCAATGTAGAGTCTGGAGGGGAGGTTTTCCTCTGGTCCTGAGTACCTGATTCTGACCGCGTTCCTCCTCTGAGGTGTGGGGTTAGTCGGTCTTGTGACGCTGGAGAACAGTCTCCTGTACTGAGGTCTGTCAGCAGGTGGGTCAGGACTGGACCTCTCCTCAGCTGATTGTACTGCAGATCCTCCTGTGTCTGCTCCTGATCGCTGTGTAACCTGCACTCCATTCACTGACACTGCGGACGGCTGAACCTCCAGAACAGGGTCTGCAATGTCCGCCTCAGCCTGTGCCGCTGGTTCATCAGATTGACTGTCAATCACCACGGTGAGCGAGGTCTCACTTATAATATCAGGACATGAGGCACTTTCTTGCTCACTCCCAGGAGTGCCACTCGCATTCACTTCATCAGTACCGCACATAGAGTCTACTGCAGTTAACCCCTCGTCAGCTGGCACACATTTCTCTGCAGCTTTAGCAGCATTTGTGTTGGCTGATTGCACAGACCCCACACATGATGAGAGATGTGATCCTCCAGCCACTGCACACTCATATCTTCCAGGGATTCCCTGTGCCACAATATTATACACAGTCTTATAGTCAGTGTCTTTTTTTGCAATGATATTTTTTCTCTTCACAGTTTGGGCTCTGGTCTCCCTTTTGTTCTCAATTGCCCGGTTCTTTATTTTGGGTACTGTGCATGATTCTTTCTGTAATCTCTCCTTTAATATCACCAGCTCACGTGTGCAAACATTCAGACACTCACATTTCATCAGCTTTGCCTTTGGATCAGTCTCTTGGTTAATTTCAGTTCTCAATTTGCGAACTTGCATTTCCATTTTAAAGATATTTTTCTTTGTCATTTTTGTGCACAATTCACCAACATCATGAGATTCAGTTGACTCACCAGCCACCATTTCCAGATCATCCTCTCCACCATCTCCATGCTGCAGGCCAAACTCCAGACTCTGGGCTTTCCCAGGATCATCAGCCCAGGACCCCTCCCCTCCACCTGGGCCAGAAGTCATGCATAGTCCTAACAGGGAGCTCACAAGCACACGTCTATCCTCTCCTATGGACAAGAATAGAACTACTATAATACTGCCCCTATATACAAGAATATAACTACTATAATACTGCTCCTATATACAAGAATATAACTACTATAATACTGCTCCTATATACAAGAATATAACTACTATAATACTGCCCCTATATACAAGAATATAACTACTATAATACTGCCTCCTATATACAAGAATATAACTACTATAATACTGCCCCCTATATACAAGACTATAACTACTATAATACTGCCCCTATATACAAGAATATAACTACTATAATACTGTCCCCTATATACAAGAATATAACTACTATAATACTGCCCCTATATACAAGAATATAACTACTATAATACTGCTCCTATATACAAGAATATAACTACTATAATACTGCTCTTATATACAAGAATATAACTACTATAATACTGCCCCTATATACAAGAATATAACTACAATAATACTGCCACTATATACAATATAACTACTATAATACTGCCCCTATATACAAGAATATAACTACTATAATACTGCCCCTATATACAAGAATATAACTACTATAATACTGCCTCCTATATACAAGAATATAACTACTATAATACTGCCTCCTATATACAAGAATATAACTACTATAATACTGCCTCCTCTATACAAGAATATAACTACTATAATACTGCCCCTATATACAAGAATATAACTACTATAAGGGTATGTGCACACACACTAATTACGTCCGTAATTGACGGACGTATTTCGGCCGCAAGTCCCGGACCGAACACAGTGCAGGGAGCCGGGCTCCTAGCATCATACTTATGTACGATGCTAGGAGTCCCTGCCTCGCTGCCGGACAACTGTCCCGTACTGTAATCATGTTTTCAGTACGAGACAGTTGTCTTGCAGCGAGGCAGGGACTCCTAACATCGTACATAAGTATGATGCTAGGAGCCCGGCTCCCTGCACTGTGTTCGGTCCGGGACTTGCGGCCGAAATACGTCCGTCATTTACGGACGTAATTAGTGTGTGTGCACATACCCTAATACTGCCCCTATATACACGAATATAACTACTATAATACTGCCCCTATATACAAGAATATAACTACTATAATACTGCCCCCTATATACAAGAATATAACTACTATAATACTGCTCCTATATCCAAGAATATAACTACTATAATACTGCCCCTATATACAAGAATATAACTACTATAATACTGCTCCTATATACAAGAATATAACTACTATAACACTGCCCCCTATATACAAGAATATAACTACTATAATACTGCCCCTATATACAAGAATATAACTACTATAATACTGCTCCCGATATACAAGAATATAACTACTATAATACTGCCCCTATATACAAGAATATAACTACTATAATACTGCCCCCTATATACAAGAATATAACTACTATAATACTGCCCCTATATACAAGAATATAACTACTATAATACTGCCCCTATATACAAGAATATAACTACTATAATACTGCCCCCTATATACAAGAATATAACTACTATAATACTGCTCCTATATCCAAGAATATAACTACTATAATACTGCCCCTATATACAAGAATATAACTACTATAATACTGCTCCTATATACAAGAATATAACTACTATAACACTGCCCCCTATATACAAGAATATAACTACTATAATACTGCCCCTATATACAAGAATATAACTACTATAATACTGCTCCCGATATAAAAGAATATAACTACTATAATACTGCCCCCTATATACAAGAATATAACTACTATAATACTGCCCCTATATACAAGAATATAACTACTATACTGCCCCCTATATACAAGAATATAACTACTATAATACTGCTCCTATATATAAGAATATAACTACAATAATACTGCCACTATATACAATATAACTACTATAATACTGCTCCTATATACAAGAATATAACTACTATAATACTGCCCCTATATACAAGAATATAACTACTATAATACTGCCTCCTCTATACAAGAATATAACTACTATAATACTGCCCCTATATACAAGAATATAACTACTATAATACTGCCCCTATATACAAGAATATAACTACTATAATACTGCTCCTATATACAAGAATATAACTACTATAATACTGCCTCCTATATACAAGAATATAACTACTATAATACTGCCTCCTATATACAAGAATATAACTGATATAATACTGCTCCTATATACAAGAATATAACTACTATAATACTGCCCCTATATACAAGAATATAACTACTATAATACTGCCTCCTATATACAAGAATATAACTACTATAATACTGCCTCCTATATACAAGAATATAACTACTATAATACTGCTCCTATATACAAGAATATAACTACTATAATACTGCTCCTATATACAAGAATATAACTACTATAATACTGCCCCTATATACAAGAATATAACTACTATAATACTGCCCCTATATACAAGAATATAACTACTATAATACTGCTCCTATATACAAGAATATAACTACTACAATTATTATAATTTCCTTAAAATCAAGAAATCTATTCATTAGTTAAGAATAAAGTAAATTTTCCCTTTAAGTTAATATCTCTGCATCTGGTGGAGTATTGTTCTAGTAAAGCTATCAGAGGTATTAAGCAGCATGTGATGTTATAGAGATTATCTTTACTCTTCATTTTCAGGTCACATATAATACTTATTTTGTCCTCTCATTGCCCTGAAAACCACAGGAATTTTTAAAGATGCTGCGTCCTTAACCTCTTGGTTCAGTATTTTATGTGTAATTTAACCTCCGTGCTGAGACTTGAGGATTCTTAACGTGTTAAGTTCTTATAAAAAAAATGATAATTTTATTTTAGATCCTTTAGTGTATGTGAACGGCTGTAACACTGAAATAGTTTGTGTCTATTTTCCTCTACTATAGAATTACATTATAATTACTTTTGAATTATTACTTTTGTACTTTTCTTTTTTTTTTCTTTTAAATCATTTATTCATTTAACATTCAAAATAATAGATATTGACATAGGAGTTATGAAAATAAATATATTCATTCCCCACAGGCTAAGAGACAATCCACCCCCCCCCCCCAATCTGAGCACGTATATATATCCTGTTTGTCTAACAAGCGTCTCATTAACCTTTCCCAGTCTTTCCTTTAATATCCTTGTTTTTGATAGATATGAAGCCATTCTAAGTGCTCGTCTACACGCTGCGTAATTGGCGCGCTTTTTTCGGCCGCAATTTCAGACGCAAAATACGCAGTAGAATACAGTAGCAGCATAGTGGATGAGATTCAACAAATTTCATCCACATACTGCGTAAAAATTCCAAGCAGAAATTGACCTGCGTATTTTCCGGACCAGTGGACCGAAACAGCTCCGTAATTTCAGCCGTAACGGACGTGCACGTGTGAGCATACCCTTAGCCACCTATGTGGTTTTCATTTACACAGAATATTGGATTTGACAGGGAATTTCCAGATTTATTCTGTGAGAGACATAATTCATCTAAAGCACAGGATCCATATAGATGAGATGACTCGTTACCGGCGGCGTCACGCATGCGCTGCGTCTACTCACATTCCTACCTGTCCCTTTGGCTTCAAATGTTTTGTCTTCTATATTTACATTGCAAATCTAGATGTCTATAGGTTATTCCCATTTTATAAGGCGATCGCTAGGATATGCCATCACTTCATGATTAGTGGGGTCCGATGCTGGCGGGACCACAGTGCTGATATAGTGCCTGGTCACCCAACTGTGCAGGAAACTGCAGCCGGGGGCAATAAAAAGGAAAAGCAGCACTAAATCTGCAGAGGATTCTTCATTCTCATGATCGGCAGGGTTACCAAAGGTCAGACCCTCGTGATCATTAAGTGACCTACATATCCTAGCTTTATGTCATGACTTTATAAGGGAATAAAAAGGGTTATTAGATGGATGACTTTATTTGAAAACTCTATGGGCGGCGGTGGGGGAGGGGAGTCTCGGCGTTAAAAGTGGGAATTTTAGTCATTCTTGTCAACTTGTGCATAGTGACATTAGGGAGGTTCTGAGCAGCCGCGTATTAAGCGGCACACACAAAATTGTTTACCATAAGCACCGTCCATTAATATAGGACATGCCCCCGACCTAAGGCGGTTGTATCACAAGTAGGGAATATGACCGCTATTCATTACAACCCAAAATGAATACAAACCCCATACCAGACCCACCAAACAAATACAGACCCCCGACCAGACCCCTAAATAAAATGCAAACACCAGACAAGACCCCTTAAACTAATACGGACGCCAGATTAGACCCTAAACTAATACAGACATGAGACCAGACCCCCTAAACGAATAAAGACTTCAGACCAGACCCCCTAAACAAATAAAGACTTCAGACCAGATCCCCTAAACTAATACAGACCCCAGACCCCCTAAATATAGACCCCAGACTGGACCCCTAAACTAATACAGACCCCAGATAAAACCCCTAAACTAATACAGACTTCAGACCAAACCCCCTAAACTAATACAGACCCCCTAAATATAGACCACATACCAGACCCCTAAACTAATAGACCCCATACCAGACCCCTAAACTAATACAGATTTCAGACCAGACCGCTAAACTAATAGACCCACCTAAATATAGACCCCAGACCGGACCCCTAAACTAATACAGACCCCAGACCCCTAAATATAGACACCAGACCCCTAAAATAATACAGACTTCAGACCAAACCCCCTAAACTAATACAGATCCCCAAACCCTCTAAATATAGCGCCCAGAACAGACCCTCTAAATAAATAGAAACCTAACCAGCCCCTCTAAGAAAATACAAACTCCAGGCCCCCTAAATATAGACCCCAAATCAGACCCCTAATGACAGAACCCAGACCATACCCCCTAAATTAATACAGACTTCAGACTCTGCAGATACTCGGCTCTCCCGTTCCTGCAGTCCTCTTCGTCAGGACGTAGTCTGCGGTGGCATGTGGTAGCGAAGAGGATTTCAGGAGTCAGGTTAGTATTTTGTCAGGACGCGGGTCACTTCCCTGCATCTCTGGGGTTCCTGGAAATTTCCCCTTTTTTCAGGACCCTCCCTGACATTCCGGGACAAATGGACATCATGAAGAGGATGGTCTCCTGCAAGTGTCCCCCCGCTTTTAGCTGGAGCGGAGATCTGCTGCAAATTTTGATATATAACATGTATAGTGTCGGGTGATCGGGGCAGCTCTGGACTAGGCGTGTGGTACATTTGCTGTACATTTACAATGGCGCGGGTTCCGTACATTACCAGGTTGATGTAGGAATGGGGAATGTGTGAAAACTCGTGTAGGAACTGTAATGACGGCCGTATTCCTTGTCACTTGTCAATTGTCCCAGAAATAACAAAGTCAACTCAATAAAGTTTTAAAGGGGAAAAACTCTTTATCTTCCGCCACGTCTCTGACTCCCTCTAGAAATAAAACGATGAAATCTTCTACAGACAAACAAGATCACAGCGAAGTGCAACAAAGTCTCCATACACAGCAGTCACCTATACCTAAAGAGTGACAAAAGAATCCGGGACATATAATCAAACTATTTATAATGCTCCACACGTCGGGCCCCCACTGGGAAAAGCCCCCAGATAGCTGTTCAGAATTTTGTGTTGAAAATTGTCCGTCAGCCCCTCGTATATTTCCTTCTTTACTTCATGCCGAAAACATGATTATAACGCATACAACCAATAATCAGTACCACGTCGGCTTGATTAGGGAGGCCAAAATGGACAAATGTAGCGGGACCTCCATCAACTAGAGGCCTCCACCAACCACCGCCAACTGATCCTCAGCAAAGGCTTACAACAAGACCCTGATACATCAGAAGCTTGAACACTGATATATGAGCATTGTATATGACAGTAATATTTAGGCAGTACATGGTGGTAATATTTGGGCAGTACATGGTGGTAATATTTGGGCAGTATATGGCGGTATTATTTGGCAGAATTATTTGAGCATTAGATGGTATCACAGTCCTGGGGTATGTGGACCCACTAGGCCGCTCTGCCGTAGCTGAGCGGCAGCTGGCCAAACAACAGTTTATGCAAAAGTCTTTACCTGTATGAGTCCAGACAGATACGAGGGATGGCATACACTTTGGCACAGTTGGTTCATGGCACAGATGAAGTTTGATGTGGCAGATGGCACCAGACATGGCAGCTGACACCAGGGGTGGCAGATGATACCACACGTGGCAGACACGACTGCTACAACTGACTTAGGCTCAGGAACAAACACAGCAACAGGATACAGGATACGGGAACACTGGAGCAAGATACAACTAAGAGACCATGTGCAATACAAACATGGGTGGATAACAACAACGCTCAGGCAAGCAGAGGAAGGATAGTCCTTTAAGTAGTCCAGGGTGATCTGGGGATTGGGTAGGGAACACAAGCACCTTAGCAGAAACAGAGGCAGAGAGCAGTCGTGAGTGCCGGCGTCTCCTGGGAAGAAGGTGTCGGCAAGTTCCCTGTGTCCTGTGGTCGCAGCTGCCGGTAAGTACGATGTGCCGGCGGTCAGCAACAGCGGGCACGACAGATGGTAATATTCAGGACATATATAACACTGTTTGGTGCTCCTATGTGAGTATTATTTGGGCACGATATGATGTTGGTGTTTGTTAGGTACCATTTAGCACTGTTTTTGGGCGCTCTGTGGCAGTATTGTTTTGATAAGGTGACATTACGGCACTATATGAAACCACTGTTTCGAAGCTTGATAATAATATTATGTGAGTATTGTATGGTAGTATTATTTGGGAACTATATATCACTAACTTTTTGTCAATTTGGGGCAGTATTGTTTGAGCACTGTATGGGGGTATTATTTAGGCACTATATAGCACTCTTGTTCATTCCCTGGGAGTCAGGGGCGGACATACCGCATGTGCAGCCGGTGCAGCTGCACAAGGGCCCCGCGTGGGAAGGGGGCCCGTTCAGTGGCGTAACTACCACAGTAGCAGCCGTAGCAGCTGCTACGGGGCCCGCGGCATGGGGGGGCCCGTGTCGCCCTGACAGGCACATTACATTTTATGTACCAGGCCTGGCGGCACGGGCCCCCTCATGCCTAGTAGCATCACAACACTAGGCATGAGGGGAGGGAGGGGGCGGGGGCCCGGTGATAGCCGCCACACTGCACTACCAATCGGGAGGGAGGGGGCGGGTGCCCGGGCCCGGTGATAGCCGCTACACTGCACTGCCAATCTGGCACAGATGAATAGGACAGGACGGCGATGCTGGTGGTAGGAGGAGCGCTCAGGCAGGGGAGAGGACAGGGGGCGGTGCGACGTAAGACTTCGGGCGGCTGGACAGTACAGTCAGGACTGCCGGAGAACTCATAGGATGAGCGGAGGACAGACACAGGACGAGTGGAGGACGTGCAGACTGCAGAGGACAGGTAGATGAAGTTAAAAAGTTCATGTCAGAAGGGAGAAGTTTTTATGTAGAAAAATCTGCCTCATAATTCCTTCCGGAATTTTGAGGCATATTTTGACCTGCCGGTAGAACACTTCCCGCGTTTTCATTGCGTTTTTTTGTGGCGTTTTTCGGCCATCGGGCCGTGGGCAGGGAAACGCAGCAAAAAACGCATTTTCTGCCTGCCATTGTTGTCAATGGAAGTCAGAGACAGAAACGCCCGAAGAAAGGGCATTGCGCTTCTTTTTCCCGCATGCGGTTTTTACTGCTCGCAGGAAAAATTTCATGGATTTCAATGGGAGGCACTTTCTGACGTTTTTCGCGAAAAAAACCTCAGTGTGAACTCCCCCTAACACAGGGGCGTAACTACTGCTATAGCAGCCGTAGCGGCTGCTACGGGGCCGCGGCATGAGGGGGCCCGCGTCACCTGCCGGCACGGGCCCCCACCTTGGCCGGAATCTCCGCTAGCTGCCGCTATGGCTGCTACAGCGCGATGCCACGGAACACTACGGCAGAGCAGGGAGTATCTCCCCGCTCTGCCATTAAACATAAGACATGTATCCCCTATCCACAGGATAGGGGATACGTGTGTGATCGCTGGCATTGATAGGGAGAACGGGGGACCGAAAGTCCCCTGAAGTTCTCCATCACAAACCTCGGACTTCCGGGGTCTGTGTCGGCAGCTCCGTAGAAATGAATGGAGCGCCGGTCACACTTGAGCTGCGCAGACACCGGAAGTCAGAGGTGAGTGATGGAGAACTTCGGGGGACTTTCGGTCCCCCGCTCTCCCTATCAATGCCAGCGATCACACATGTATCCCCTTATCCTGTGGATAGGGGATACATGTCTTTTGTCTTTTCACACTGTAGGTCGCATTTTTTTGAGTGATTGGGGGTGTATGGCGTTCCCTACAGGGGGGGGGCTGTATAGCGTTCCCTACAGGGGGGGGCTGTAAGGCGTTCCCTACAGGGGGGGCTGTATAGCGTTCCCTACAGGGGGGGCTGTATAGCGTTCCCTACAGGGGGGTCTGTATGGCGTTCCCTAAAGGGGGGTCTGTATGGCGTTCCCTACAGGGGGGGGCTGTATGACTTTCCCTACAGACCCCCCCTGTAGGGAACGCCATACAGAACCCCTGTAGATAACGCCATACAGACCCCACTGTAGATAACGCCATAAAGTCCCCCCTGTAGATAACACCATACAGCCCCCTGTAGATAACGCCATACAGCCCCCCTGTAGATAACGCCATACAGCCCCCTCTGTAGATAGCGCCATACAGTCCCCCCTGTAGATAGCGCCATACAGTCCCCCCTGTAGATAGCGCCATACAGTCCCCCCTGTAGATAGCGCCATACAGTCCCCCCTGTAGATAGCGCCATACAGTCCCCCTGTAGATAGCGCCATACAGTCCCCCCTGTAGATAGCGCCATACAGACCCCCCTGTAGATAGCGCCATACAGACCCCTCTGTAGATAGCGCCATACAGTCCCCCCTGTAGATAACGCCATACAGCCCCCTCTGTTGATAGCGCCATACAGTCCCCCCTGTAGATAACGCCATACAGCCCCCTCTGTAGATATCTTGAGATTCAGTCCTGCTTGATAGGTAACAGTGCAGTAAGCTAAGCATGATAAGATCATCTAAATTATTGCATCTCAGTTGCATGAGTGCTTTGTGTTATATTCAATGATTCAATTTAACCTAAGTCTCTAAATGTGGGCAAAGAAAATAAAAAAACTATACTCACCTCCTCCCTCGCCTCCGTTCACCCGCCGCAGCCCCCATCCTCCTGTCTCGGTCTGTGTTACAAGTGTACAAGGCTGCACTGGTGACGCGCTGCCGATGGCACGTGACCGCTGCTGCCAATAACTCCTCATTGGTGTGCTGCTGAGGACAGTAGTTCCACAGCAAATCGCTGTTGAGGGCATTGATTGGCTGCAGCGGTCATGTGCCATCGACCGCGCGTCACCACAGCAGCTTTGTAAACACAGAAAGGGATAGGGGCTGCGGAGGGGGAACGGAGGCGCCGGAGGAGGTGAGTATAGGTTTTTCATTTTCTTTGCCCACATTTAGGGACTTAGTTTAGATAAGAATTTAACCCGGAAAAAAATGTGTTACTTGTGTTCTAAACTGGTAATAAAATGTACAATATAAATCTTCCTTCATAATTTTTATTAGTAAGGTTTATTTTTATATGCATATATATGTTTAGGTAACTTTGTCGGTATTGGGGGGGGGGCGGGGGGGCCCTGGCACATTATCTGCACAGGGGCCTTTTGCAGTCTGTGTCCGCCACTGCTGGGAGTATTAGGTATTTTGGGATCTTTGCTCTTTGTTACTTTTGCTTTTTTTAATCGAAAGTAACATCGTATAACAGCACAAGATAGAGGAGAATAATTTCCTACTATTTCCTTATGTAATGTTTGATTTTCCTTTTGAGCAATAAAAATGTACAAGAGAATGAATCTCCTGAATGTGATGTGCGAGGGGTATATGGGCACTGTATGGTAGTAGAATTATTAAGGGACTATGTAGTACTGTCATATGGGCACTCTGTGGCAATATTATTTGGGCACTGTATATTGTAATATTATTGAGGCACTATAAAGCAATGTTATTTCAGCAATCTATGGCAGTATTATTTAGGCAATATATAGTATTATACAGCGAGTAACCAGAACATTTGCATGGCACCGGACCGTGGCCATCTCACCAGACTGGGATGGGGTTGGGGGACCCCTGTGTTGAGAGAGGCGCTAGTCCACGAGCTGGGACACGCATCTATGAAACATTTATGGCATGTCCAATGGATATGTCAACAGGCCCTGTTCACACTGAGTTTTGTGCTGCATTTTTTGACGCGGAAACCGCGTTGGAAACCACAGCAAAAATCTTCCGAAATCGCCTCCCATTGAAATCAATGGGAGGTGTTTTTTTCCTGTGAGCAGAAAAAAACGCTCACTCGAAAAAGAAGCAACATGCCCTTTCTTCGGGCATTTCCGTCTCTGACCTCCCATTGACATCAATAGGAGGCAGAGAAAGCGTTTTTCACGGCGTGTTTTGCCCGCGGTGCTCAATGACCGCGGCCGAAAAACACTACGGAAAACGCGGAAAACAGCGCGCAGGCAGTTTTAAATCTGCCGCAAAATTCCTGAGGGGATTTTGGGGCAGATTTTTCCGCCTGCAAAAAAACTCAGTGTGAACAAGGCCTTAGGCCTTAAATGTCTGAGATAGGAATACAACTTGAATACAATGCTTGACCTCATATACAAAGCTGTTACTTATGATGGTTGCAGAGCTCGGACCAACTTCTAAATCTCTCAGAACGTGACTCAGTCGAGATTATTTACTTAGTAATATATGTACAGTTACTCTTAAGTAGGTGGATCTCAAAAACTCGATCTGAGGACTGAGATGCACTTACTTTAACTATATACAGATATCCATAAAAATAAGCAAAACATCATTGTAGCAAAAAAATGAAATAAAAAATAATATATATAAATAATTCTATGTGTGTGTGTGTATATATATATATAGCGTTGTTTTCCTGCCTACTACTTCTCCATCCTCCGTGTTTGTCTGTTGCAGAATTTGCATTGTACAAAAGTTCATTCTCATTCACCGAGATGACTGTAAACAGCATGAAAAACGTGAAATAACCCGTCCTGGTGTCATCCTCTTTTATCAAGTTCTAAAACAATTTCAGCCATTTCTTAGCTTTATCCGTTTCCAGGAATATTTCGCGACAACAAATACGACCGCCATTACCAGGAGCTCTACCGGCAGCCTTGTTGGTTGCCAGCCAGTTTGGCCAGAAATAGATTTAACTAAGAGATGGTTGATTAAAATGTATTACAACTGGACAGATGCGAACGACTCAAGGACTAATATATTCATATTTACCAGAGGAAATGCTCATTGAATGGCTGAGATCATCAACTTAATGCCACTGCAGAAACTTCAAATGGATTAATAGATACTTATTGACTAAATGAGTCCTTACAGCAGACAATACAAGTACATAGTAATAATATAAGCGAAATGTATGAAACCTCGCTCACTGCCATTGTCGAAGCTTTCCTGAGATAGGAGACAGGTAGAGAACAGATTGTACCGTAAGACGTCTCTTCTCGGGTTTTTGTTCCTTGGAGAGACTGGAGCGGCACATGAAGCCCAGATCTGTGCGCAGTTCGAAAATGTCAGGTCTGGTTGCTATAGTAACACAACATCTCCAGTGCCGTAAACGATTACTTAGCTGCTAAGTTAAAGCTTCTATTATCATCTTCGGTGTGGTCAAAAAACCCAACCAACTACTACATTCACAATGCTGCAAAATATATAATGTGTACAATGTATTATAATTGTATTTTGTAAACCTTCAACTAACTCCATGGCTGGAGAGACGCAGAATGTAATAAGACTGCAACCTAGTCACAAGGAAATAATTACTGCTCCTATATACAAGAATATAACTACTATAATACTGCTCGCTCCTATATACAAGAATATAACTACTATAATACTGCCCCTATATACAAGAATATAACTACTATAATACTGCTCCCTATATACAAGAATATAACTACTATAATACTGCCTCCTATATACAAGAATATAACTCCTATAATACTGCCCCTATATACAAGAATATAACTACTATAATACTGCCTCCTATATACAAGAATATAACTACTATAATACTGCCCCTATATACAAGAATATAACTACTATAATACTGCCCCTATATACAAGAATATAACTACTATAATACTGCCCCTATATACAAGAATATAACTACTATAATACTGCTCCTATATACAAGAATATAACTACTATAATACTGCTCCTATATACAAGAATATAACTACTATAATACTGCCCCTATATACAAGAATATAACTACTATAATACTGCCCCCTATATACAAGAATATAACTACTATAATACTGCCCCTATATACAAGAATATAACTACTATAATACTGCCCCCTATATACAAGAATATAACTACTATAATACTGCCTCCTATATACAAGAATATAACTACTATAATACTGCTTCCTATATACAATTATATAACTACTATAATACTGTCTCCTATATACAAGAATATAACTACTATAATACTGCCCCTATATACAAGAATATAACTACTATAATACTGCCCCTATATACAAGAATATAACTACTATAATACTGCTTCCTATATACAATTATATAACTACTATAATACTGTCTCCTATATACAAGAATATAACTACTATAATACTGTCCCCTATATACAAGAATATAACTACTATAATACTGCCCCTATATACAAGAATATAACTACTATAATACTGCCCCTATATACAAGAATATAACTACTATAATACTGCTCCTATATACAAGAATATAACTACTATAATACTGCTCCTATATACAAGAATATAACTACTATAATACTGCCCCCTATATACAAGAATGTAACTACTATAATACTGCTCCTATATACAAGAATATAACTACTATAATACTGCCCCCTATATACAAGAATATAACTACTATAATACTGCCCCTATATACAAGAATATAACTACTATAATACTGCCCCTATATACAAGAATATAACTACTATAATACTGCTCCTATATACAAGAATATAACTACTATAATACTGACCCCTATATACAAGAATATAACTACTATAATACTGCCCCTATACACAAGAATATAACTACTATAATACTGCTCCTATATACAAGAATATAACTACTATAATACTGCTCCTATATACAAGAATATAACTACTATAAGGCTGGGTTCACACGTGGCGGAATTTCACTTGAATTCCGCTGCGGACACTCCGCAGCGTTAATCCGCAGCGGAGCCGTTTCTGCATTGACTTCCACTTCTATTTAGAAGTGTTCGTTTAGACGATGCGTAAAATTCCGCTGCGGAGCATAGGCTGCGGTGCGGAATTTGGTGTCCGCAGCATGCTAGGGCTGTTGCGGAGTTGTGGCGGACTGGTTGCGGACTCATGGCGGAATTTCTCCATTGACTTCAATGGAGATTCTAAATTCCGCAATGAAGTCCGCAGCTGTCATGCACATGTTATGTGTGCTGCGGATGCGTCTTGCTTTTTTGCCATGACATTTCTTCATTCTGGCTGGACCTATGTATTTCTAGGTCTACAGCCAGACTGAGGAAGTCAATGGGGCTCCCGTAATTACGGGAGCGTTGCTAGGAGACGTCAGTAAATAGTCACTGTCCAGGGTGCTGAAAGAGTTAAGCGATCGGCAGTAACTGTTTCTGCACCCTGGACAGTGACTACCGATCCCAATATACAGCAACCTGTAAAAAAAATAGAAGTTCATACTTAAAGAGGCTCTGTCACCAGATTTTGCAACCCCTATCTGCTATTGCAGCAGATCGGCGCTGCAATGTAGATTACAGTAACGTTTTTATTTTTAAAAAACGAGCATTTTTGGCCAAGTTATGACCATTTTCGTATTTATGCAAATGAGGCTTGCAAAAGTACAACTGGGCGTGTTGAAAAGTAAAAGTCCAAGTGGGCGTGTATTATGTGCGTACATCGGGGCGTGTTTACTACTTTTACTAGCTGGGCGTTGTGTATAGAAGTATCATTCACTTCTCTTCACAACGCCCAGCTTCTGGCAGTGCAGACACAGCCGTGTTCTCCAGAGATCACGCTGTGACGTCACTCACAGGTCCTGCATCGTGTCAGACGAGCGAGGACACATCGGCACCAGAGGCTACAGTTGATTCTGCAGCAGCATCGGCGTTTGCAGGTAAGTCGATGTAGCTACTTACCTGCAAATGCTGATGCTGCTGCAGAATCAACTGTAGCCTCTGGTGCCGATGTGGCCGTCACGATGCAGGACCTGTGAGTGACGTCACAGATCTGCACTGCCAGAAGCTGGGCGTTCTGAAGAGAAGTGGATGATACTTCTCGTCAGAAAGCCCAGCTAGTAAAAGTAGTAAACACGCCCCGATGTACGCACATAATACACGCCCACTTGGACTTTTACTTTTCAACACGCCCAGTTGTACTTTTGCAAGCCTCATTTGCATAAATACGAAAATGGTCATAACTTGGCCAAAAATGCTCGTTTTTTTAAAATAAAAACGTTACTGTAATCTACATTGCAGCGCCGATCTGCTGCAATAGCAGATAGGGGCTGCAAAATCTGGTGACAGAGCCTCTTTACCGAGAACTCCCTGCTTCTGTCTCCAGTCCGGCTTCCGAGGATGACGTTTCAGTCTAAGTGACGGCTGCAGCCAATCACAGGCTGCAGCGGTCACATGGACTGCCGCGTCATCCCGGGAGGTCGGGCTGGATGCCGAAAGAGGGACACGTCACCAAGACAACGGCCAGTAAGTATGAAATTCGTTTACTTTCACTAGGGAAAGTGCTGTCCCTTCTCTCTATCTTGCACTGATAGAGAGAAGGGAAGCACTTTTACCGCAGTCCGCAGCAGCTAGTCCGCATCAATTTACTGCACATTTTGGGCAGATCCGCCGCAGAATCTGCAATGCAGATTCTGTGCGGCATTGATGCGGACAGTTGCAGAGGAAAACCGCCACGTGTGGGCATGCCCTAATACTGCTCCTATATACAAGAATATAACTGCTATAATACTGCTCCTATATACAAGAATATAACTACAATAATACTGCCCCTATATACAAGAATATAACTACTATAATACTGCCCCCATATACAAGAATATAGCTACTATAATACTGCCCCCTATATACAAGAATATAACTACTATAATACTGGCCCTATATACAAGAATATAACTACTATAATACTTCCCCTATATACAAGAATATAACTACTATAATACTGCCTCCTATATACCAGAATATAACTACTATAATACTGCCGCTATATACAAGAATATAACTACTATAATACTGTCTCCTATATACAAGAATATAACTACTATAATACTGCTCCTATATACAAGAATATAACTACTATAATACTGCTCCTATATACAAGAATATAACTACTATAATACTGCTCCTATATACAAGAATATAACTACTATAATACTGCTCTTATATACAAGAATATAACTACTATAATACTGCCCCCTATATACAAGAATATAACTATTATAATACTGCCCTCTATATACAACAATATAACTACTATACTACTGCTCCCTATATACAAGAATATAACTACAATAATAATGCCCCCTATATACAAGAATATAACTACTATAATACTGCCCCCTATATACAAGAATATAACTACTATAATACTGCCGCTATATACAAGAATATAACTACTATAATACTGCTCTTATATACAAGAAGATAACTACTATAATACTGCCCCTATATACAAGAATATAACTACTATAAAACTGCCCCTATATACAAGAATATAACTACTATAATACTGCTCCCTATATACAAGAATCTATCTACTATAATACTACCCCCTATACACAAGAATATAACTAATATAATACTGCCCCCTATATACAAGAACATAACTACTATAATACTGCCTCCTATATACAAGAATATAACTACTTTAATACTGCTCCTATATACAAGAATATAACTACTATAATACTGCTCCTATATACAAGAACATAACTACTATAATACTGCCCACTATATACAAGAACATAACTACTATAATACTGCTCCCTATATACAAGAACATAACTACTATAATACTGCCCCCTATATACAGGAATATAACTACTATAATACTGCCCCTATATACAAGAATATAACTACTATAATACTGCCTCCTATATACAGGAATATAACTACTATAATACTGCCCCTATATACAAGAATATAACTACTATAATACTGCCTCCTATATACAGGAATATAACTACTATAATACTGCCCCCTATATACAAGAATATAACTACTATAATACTGCTCCTATATACAAGAATATAATTACTATAATACTGCTCCTATATACAAGAATATAAGGGCATGACCAGACGTGGCATATTTCTTCCGCAACTGTCCGCATCAATGCCGCACAGTATCTGTGTTGCAGATTCTGTTGCGGCTCTGCCTAAAATGTGCAGTAAATTGATGCGGACTAGCCGTTGCGTCTTGAGGTGAAAGTACTTCCCTTCTGTCTATCAGTGCAGGATAGAGAGAAGGGACAGCACTTTCCCTAGTAAAAGTAAAAAGAAATTCATACTTACCCGGCCGTTGTCTTGGTGACGAGTCTCTCTCTTGACATCCAGCCCGACCTCCCTGGATGACGCGGTAGTCCATGTGACCGCTGCAGCCTGTGATTGGCCTGTGATTGGCTGCAGCCGTCACTTAGACTGAAACGTCATCCTGGGAGGCCGGACTGGAGAAAGAAGCAGGGAGTTCTCGGTAAGTAGGAACTTCTATTTTTTTTACAGGTTGCTGTATATTGTGATCGGTAGTCACTGTCCAGGGTGCTGAAATAGTTACTGCCGATCGCTTAACTCTTTCAGCACCCTGGACAGTGACTATTTACTGACGTCGCCTAGCAACGCTCCCGTAATTACGGGTGCACACACGTAGTCACCCGTAATTACGGGAGCCCCATTGACTTCCTCAGTCTGGCTGTAGACTTAGAAATACACGTAGGTCCAGCCAGAATGAAGAAATGTCATGTTAGTAAAACCAATACGCATCCGCAGCACACATAACATCTACATAACATCTGCGGACTTCATTGCAGATTTTTGACTCTCCATTGAAGTCAATGGAGAAATTCCGCAATGAGTCCGCAACAACCATTGTATGCTGCGGACACAAAATTCCGCACTGCAGCCTATGCTACGCAGCGGAATTGTCCGCAACGTGTAAACGAACTCAACCACAAAGCTGTGGAAGGCAATGGAGAAACGTGTACGCTGCGGAATTCCAGAGCAATTCCGCCACGTCTGGTCATGCCCTAATACTGCTCCTATATGCATGAATATAACTACTATAATACTGCCCCCTGTATACAAGAATATAACTACTATAATACTGCCCCCTATATACAAGAATATAACTACTATAATACTGCCTCCTCTATACAAGAATATAACCACTATAATACTGCTCCTATATACAAGAATATAACTACTATAATACTGCCCCCTACATACAAGAATATAACTACTATAATACTGCTCCCTATATACAAGAATATAACTACTATAATACTGACCATATATCCAAGAATATAACTACTATAAGACTGCCCCCTATATACAAGAATATAACCACTATAATACTGCTCCTATATACAAGAATATAACTACTATAATACTGCCCCCTACATACAAGAATATAACTACTATAATACTGCTCCCTATATACAAGAATATAACTACTATAATACTGTCACCTATATTCAAGAATATAACTACTATAACACAGCCCCTATATACAAGAATATAACTACTATAATACTGCCCCTATATACAAGAATATAACTACTATAATACTGCCCCTATATGCAACAATATAACTACTATAATACTGCCCCCTATATACAAGAATATAACTACTATAATACTGCTCCCAATATACAATAATATAACTACTATAATACTGCCTCCCATATACAAGAATAGAACTACTATAATACTGCCCCTATATACAAGAATATAACTACTATAATACTACCCCTATATACAAGAATATAACTACTATTATACTGCCCCCTATGTACAAGAATATAACTACTATAATACTGCCCCTATATACAAGAATATAACTACTATAATACTGCCCCTATATACAAGAATATAACTACTATAATACTGCTCCTATATACAAGAATATAACTACTATAATACTGCTCCCAATATACAATAATATAACTACTATAATACTGCTCACAATATACAATAATATAACTACTATAATACTGCTCCCAATATACAATAATATAACTACTATAATACTGCTCACAATATACAATAATATAACTACTATAATACTGCCCCCTATAAACAAGAATATAACTACTATAATACCACTCCTATATACAAGAATATAACTACTATAATACTGCCCTCTATATACAAGAATATAACTACTATAATACTGCCCCTATATACAAGAATATAACTACTATAAGACTGCCCCCTATATACAAGAATATAACTACTATAATACTGCTCCCAATATACAATAATATAACTACTATAATACTGCCTCCCATATACAAGAATATAACTACTATTATACTGCCCCCTATGTACAAGAATATAACTACTATAATACTGCCCCTATATACAAGAATATAACTACTATAATACTGCCCCTATATACAAGAATATAACTACTATAATACTGCTCCTATATACAAGAATATAACTACTATAATACTGCCCCCTATAAACAAGAATATAACTACTATAATACCGCTCCTATATACAAGAATATAACTACTATAATACTGCCCTCTATATACAAGAATATAACTACTATAATACTGCCCCTATATACAAGAATATAACTACTATAATACTGGTCCCTATATACAAGAAAATAACTACTATAATACTGCCCCCTATATACAAGAATATAACTACTATAATACTGCCCCTATATGCAACAATATAACTACTATAAAACTGCCCCTATATACAAGAATATAACTACTATAATACTGCTCCCAATATACAATAATATAACTACTATAATACTGCCCCTATATACAAGAATAGAACTACTATAATATTGCCCCTATATACAAGAATATAACTACTATAATACTGCCCATATATACAAGAATATAACTACTATAAGGGCATGCCCACACGTGGCGGATTTCCTCCGCAACTGTCCGCATCAATGCCGCACAGAATCTGCGTTGCAGATTCTGCGGCGGATCTGCCCAAAATGTGCAGTAAATTGATGCGGACTAGCTGCTGCGGAGTGCGGTAAAAGTGCTTCCCTTCTCTCTATCAGTGCAGGATAGAGAGAAGGGACAGCACTTTCCCTAGTGAAAGTAAACGAATTTCATACTTACCGGCCGTTGTCTTGGTGACGCGTCCCTCTTTCGGCATCCAGCCCGACCTCCCTGGATGACACGGCAGTCCATGTGACCGCTGCAGCCTGTGATTGGCTGCAGCCGTCACTTAGACTGAAACGTCATCCTGGGAAGCCGGACTGGAGACAGAAGCAGGGAGTTCTCGGTAAGTATGAACTTCTATTTTTTTGACAGGTTGCTGTATATTGGGATCGGTAGTCACTGTCCAGGGTGCAGAAACAGTTACTGCCGATCGCTTAACTCTTTCAGCACCCTGGACAGTGACTATTTACTGACGTCTCCTAGCAACGCTCCCGTAATTACGGGAGCCCCATTGACTTCCTCAGTCTGGCTGTAGACCTAGAAATACATAGGTCCAGCCAGAATGAAGAAATGTCATGTCAAAAAAGCAAGACGCATCCGCAGCACACATAACATGTGCATGACAGCTGCGGACTTCATTGCGGAATTTAGAATGTCCATTGAAGTCAATGGAGAACTTCCGCAATGAGTCCGCAACCAGTCCGCCACTGGTCCGCAATATCCATTGCATGCTGCGGACACCAAATTCCGCACCGCAGCCTATGCTCCGCAGCGGAATTTTCAGCCTCGTCTAAACGAAGCCTACTAAAAAGAAGTGGAAGGCAATGGAGAAACGGCTCCGCTGCGGATTAACGCTGCGGAGTGTACGCAGCGGAATTCAAGAGAAATTCCGCCACGTGTGGCTTTGCCCTAATACTGCCCCCTATATACAAGAATATAACTACTATAATACTGCCTCCTATATACAAGAATATCACTACTATAATACTGCCCCTATATACAAGAATATAACTACTATAATACTGCCCCTATATACAAGAATATAACTACTATAATAATGGTCCCTATATACAAGAATATTACTACTATAATACTGCTGCTATATAAAAGAATATAACTACTATAATACTGCTCCTATATACAAGAATATAACTACTATAATACTGCTCTTATATACAAGAAGATAACTACTATAATACTGCCCCTATATACAAGAATATAACTACTATAAAACTGCCCCTATATACAAGAATATAACTACTATAATACTGCTCCCAATATACAAGAATATAACTACTATAATACTGCCCCTTTATACAAGAATATAACTACTATAATACTGCCCCCTATATACAGGAATATAACTACTATAAAACTGCCCCAATATACAAGAATATAACTACTATAATACTGCCTCCTATATACAAGAATATAACTACTATAATACTGCCTCCTATATACAAGAATATAACTACTATATTACTGCCCCTTTATACAAGAATATAACTACTATAATACTGCTCCTATATACAAGAATATAACTACTATAATACTGCCCCTATATACAAGAATATAACTACTATAATACTGCCTCCTATATACAACAATATAACTACTATAATACTGCTCCTTTATACAAGAACATAACTACTATAATACTGCCTCCTATATACAAGAATATAACTACTATAATACTGCCCCTTTATACAAGAATATAACTACTATAATACTGCCTCCTATATACAAGAATATAACTACTATAATAATCCCCCTATATACAAGAATATAACTACTATAATACTGCCTCCTATATACAAGAATATAACTACTATAATACTGCTCCTATATACAGGAATATAACTACTATAATACTGCCCCTATATACAAGAATATAACTACTATAATACTGCCCCCTATATACAGGAATATAACTACTATAATACTGCCCCCTATATACAAGAATTTAACTACTATAATACTGCTCCTATATACAAGAATATAACTACTATAATACTGCCTCCTATATACAAGAATATAACTACTATAATACTGCCCCCTATATACAAGAATATAACTACTATAATACTGCCTCCTATATACAAGAATATCACTACTATAATACTGCCCATATATACAAGAATATAACTACTATAATACTGCCCCTATATACAAGAATATAACTACTATAATACTGCTCCTATATACAAGAATATAACTACTATAATACTGCTGCTATATACAAGAATATAACTACTATAATACTGGTCCCTATATACAAGAATATAACTACTATAATACTGCTCCTATATACAAGAATATAACTACTATAATACTGCTGCTATATACAAGAATATAACTACTATAATACTGGTCCCTATATACAAGACTATAACTACTATAATACTGCTCCTATATACAAGAATATAACTACTATAATTCTGCCCCCTATATACAAGAATATAACTACTATAATACTGATCCCTATATACAAGAATATAACTACTATAATACTGCTCCTATATACAAGAATATAACTACTATAATACTGCTCCTATATACAAGAATATAACTACTATAATACTGCTCCTATATACAAGAATATAACTACTATAATACTGCCTGCTACATACAAGAATATAACTACTATAATACTGCCCCTATATACAAGAATATAACTACTATAATACTGCTCCTATATACATGAATATAACTACTATAATACTGCTGCTATATACAAGAATATAACTACTATAATACTGGTCCCTATATACAAGAATAGAACTACTATAATACTGGTCCCTATATACAAGAATATAACTACTATAATACTGCTCCTATATACAAGAATATAACTACTATAATTCTGCCCCCTATATACAAGAATATAACTACTATAAGGGCAAAGCCACACGTGGCGGAATTCCTCTTGAATTCCGCAGCGGACACTCCACAGCGTTAATCCGCAGCGGAGCCGTTTGTCCATTGACTTCCACTTTTATTTAGAAGTGTTCGTTTAGACGATGCGTAAAATTCCGCTGCGGAGCATAGGCTGCGGTGCGGAATTTGGTGTCCGCAGCATGCTCTGTCTGTTGCGGACCAGTGGCGGACTGGTTGCGGACTCATTGCGGAAGTTCTCCATTGACTTCAATGGACATTCTAAATTCCGCAATGGAGTCCGCAGATGTCATGCACATGTTATGTGTGCTGCGGATGCGTCTTGCTTTTTTGACATGACATTTCTTCATTCTGGCTGGACCTATGTATTTCTAGGTCTACAGCCAGACTGAGGAAGTCAATGGGGCTCCCAGAATTACGGGAGCGTTGCTAGGAGACGTCAGTAAATAGTCACTGTCCAGGGTGCTGAAAGAGTTAAGCGATCGGCAGTAACTGTTTCTGCACCCTGGACAGTGACTACCTATCCCAATATACAGCAACCTGTAAAAAAAATAGAAGTTCATACTTACCGAGAACTCCCTGCTTCTGTCTCCAGTCCGGCTTCCCAGGATGACGTTTCAGTCTAAGTGACGGCTGCAGCCAATCACAGGCTGCAGCGGTCACATGGACAGCCGCGTCATCCAGGGAGGTCGGGCTGGATGCCGAAAGAGGGACGTGTCACCAAGACAACGGCCGGTAAGTATGAAATTCGTTTATACTTTCACTAGGGAAAGTGCTGTCCCTTCTCTCTATCCTGCACTGATAGAGAGAAGGGAAGCACTTTTCCCGCAGTCCGCAGCAGCTAGTCCGCATCAATTTACTGCACATTTTGGGCAGATCCGCCGCAGAATCTGCAACGCAGATTCTGTGCGGCATTGATGCGGACAGTTGCGGAGGAAATCCGCCACGTATGGGCATGCCCTAATACTGCTCCTATATACAAGAATATAACTACTATAATACTGCCCCCTATATACAAGAATATAACTACTATAATACTGCTCCTATATACAAGAATATAACTACTATAATACTGCCCCTATGTACAAGAATATAACTACTATAATACTACCCTCTATATACAAGAATATAACTACTATAATACTGCCTCCTATATACAAGAATATAACTACTATAATACTGCCCCCTATATACAAGAATATAACTACTATAATACTGCCCCCTATATACAAGAATATAACTACTATTATACTGCCCCCTATATACAAGAATATAACTACTATAAGGCTGGGTTCACACGTGGCGGAATTTCACTTAAATTCCGCTGCGGACACTCCGCAGCGTTAATCCGCAGCGGTGCCGTTTGTCCATTGACTTCCACTTTAATTTAGCAGTGTTCGTTTAGACGATGCGTAAAATTCCGCTGCGGAGCATAGGCTGCGGAGCGGAATTTGGTGTCCGCAGCATGCTCTGTCTGTTGCGGAGCAGTGGCGGACTCATGGCGGAATTTCTCCATTGACTTCAATGGAGATTCTAATTTCCGCAATGAAGTCTGCAGCTGTCATGCACATGTTATGTGTGCTGCGGATGCGTCTTGCTTTTTTAACTTGACATTTCTTCATTCTGGCTGGACCTATGTATTTCTAGGTCTACAGCCAGACTGAGGAAGTCAATGGGGCTCCCGTAATGACGGGAGCGTTGCTAGGAGACGTCTGTAAATAGTCACTGTCCAGGGTGCTGAAAGAGTTAAGCGATCGGCAGTAACTGTTTCTGCACCCGGGACAGTGACTACCGATCCCAATATACAGAAACCTGTAAAAAAATATAAGTTCATACTTACCGAGAACTCCCTGCTTCTGTCTCCAGTCCGGCCTCCCAGGATGACGTTTCAGTCTAAGTGACGGCTGCAGCCAATCACAGGCCAAGCACAGGCTGCAGCGGTCACATGGACTGCCGCGTCATCCAGGGAGGTCGGGCTGGATGCCGAAAGAGGGACGCGTCACCAAGACAACGGCCGGTAAGTATGAAATTCGTTTACTTTCACTAGGGAAAGTGCTGTCCCTTCTCTCTATCCTGCACTGATAGGGAGAAGGGAAGCACTTTTCCCGCAGTCCGCAGCAGCTAGTCCGCATCAATTTTCTGCACATTTTGGGCAGATCCGCAGCCGTAATCCGCAACCCGGATTAGGTGCGGCATTGATGCGGACAGTTGCGGAGGAAATCCGCCACGTGTGGCCATGCCCTAATACTGCCCCTATATACAAGAATATAACTACTATAATACTGCCCCCTATATACAAGTATATAACAACTATAATACTGCCTCCGATATACAAGAATATAACTACTATAATACTGCCCCATATACAAGACTATAACTACTATAATACTGCTCCTATATACAAGAATATAACTACTATAATACTGCCTCCGATATACAAGAATATAACTACTATAATACTGCCCCATATACAAGACTATAACTACTATAATACTGCTCCTATATACAAGAATATAACTACTATAATACTGCTCCTATATACAAGAATATAACTACTATAATACTGCCCCCTATATACAAGAATATAACTACTATAATACTGCCTACTATATACAAGAATATAACTACTATAATACTGTTCCTTATATACAAGAATATAACTACTATAATACTGCCCCCTATATACAAGAATATAACTACTATAATACTGCCCCCTATATATAAGAATATAACTACTATAATACTGCCTCCTATATACAAGAATATAACTACTATAATACTGTCTCCTATATACAAGAATATAACTACTATAATACTGCTCCTATATACAAGAATATAACTACTATAATACTGCCCATATATACAAGAATATAACTACTATAATACTGCCCCTATATACAAGAATATAACTACTATAATTCTGCCCCCTATATACAACAATATAACTACTATAATACTGCTGCTATGGTCAGATAACAGGACACTTAGTTTGATTGGTTGATCACTGTGGTAAGGGGGAGGGGCTGGTGCAGGCTTGTTTATACATTGACACATCAGTTCTCTTCCCGTTATATATGATTACCCTGTAATTTATCTTCTTAAATACATCATTATATACCGGTCACCGGACTCTTCATTATGAGATGATGTTTATTCGCCGGCTGAATTTACAATAAATTCCGAGCAGTATTAACTAAAGTGGTAAATTTGTGAAATTCGTAGCTAGAACTTCTAATTAAATGTGATCCCTTGAAATTCCTTTTAAATAGGAACGTAATTGGTGTGTTTGAAAATGCAAATAACTTCATACAATTTTTATGCTGCAAGAAAAACTAATTACAGATTCTTGGTGTCCTAAATGTTCACGTTTATAAAAGAAATAAAATTATTTTACAGGGAGATGGGGGGGGGGGCAGGTTCTCAGTATGGCTTGGTGTCCGCTCTTCTGTAATTTAGGCTTTTTCCTGTCCCAAAGCTGAGGGTTTGTTTTAATGTATCAGTCTAGGAATTCCTCTGACAGCAGTTTATATTTCTCCCGTCCTGCACTCCAGGCTAATTATGAAATCATTAAAGGAGCTGTCGGACAAAACTTCCAAAAAAATGTTAACATCAAACTAAATGTAACACTGTTCCATTTCTGCAATGCCTCTGCCCGCTTCCTTTACTTTAGCGACGTTGCATCACTGAGCCAGGAGTGAACAGCTTTTCGAGATTGCAACAGTATTTTGATAGTAAATTTATTAAAAACTTTTGTTAATTTTTTACAGGCCTGGCAAATTATAAGGATTTGTCGAAATCTGGAGCAACCCTTTTTAAGTTTAAAGAGAACCTTTCACCTCCCCATATGTGTGCAGCTGAGTGCGGCATGTAATGGGGAGGGCTGCACAAACCCTGGGACACTTAAAACATTTTTTCTACCCTCCTCCGTTATTTAGATATCGGTGCCATTATATTTGGTGCCCGATATTTAAATAACCCCCTGAACTATCAATGGGGCGTGTACTGGCAAGTGGGTGTGTTATTATGGCTGTGACACTGTCCAATCAGATATGGACAGTGTTACAGCAAGAGCGAGGATAGAGGAGAGAGTGTGCGCGCACACACGCTCTCACTCTTCAACTTTCAAGATCAGTCTTCTGCCGAACCGAGAGCGCAAGAGCCGGGGAGAGGAGAGCGCGCATGTGCGCTCTCCTCAGTGGCGGTGTAAAGGATCTGCCAGGCACAGCTTCGGGGTTAACTCCCTTAATTAATCTGTCAGCACCACTCAGGCTGGCAGGCTTAGGAGTGGGAGAGCCTATCGCAGCCTGGCCAGACTCAGCTAGCTCCCGCCCTCTGTCTATTTATACCTGCATTTCCTGTTCCTCCTTGCTTGTTATTCTTTTTCGTGTGGTTTCCTGGCCCAGCTACAGCTCCTTCTATTTTGTTCCTGCTCCATACAGACCCTGGGTTACTGACTACTCTTCTGCTCTTCGTTTGGTACCTCGCACACTCCTGGCTTGACTCGGCTCGTTCACCACTCTGGTTGCTCACGGTGTTGCCGTGGGCAACTGCCCCTTTCCCTTGCTTGTATTCCCTTGTATGGTTGTCGTGTTTGTCGTGCACTTACTGAGTGCAGGGACCGCCGCCCAGTTGTACCCCGTCGCCTAGGGCGGGTCGTTGCAAGTAGGCAGGGACAGAGTGGCGGGTAGATTAGGGCTCACTTGTCCATTTCCCTACCCCCCGGTCATTACAGGCGGATTAAGTAGACGATGGGCCCTGGGCTGTTACCCAAACTTGGGCCCGCCTTCCTCACCGCCGCCCTGCCGCGCCGTAACTATTTTTAACACTACCTTTTTGGGCAAGCATTAACAGTGTTGCGATTTCCCTTGTCACAGCGCGGTGTCCCTACATACTGACAGTATCACACTGTGCAGGGACACAACCTCCTGACAAGGGGAATTGTCTATCAGTCCTGGACTGCAGAAAGACTTTTTGTGAAATACAAGGATTCCTATAATAAACATGTCAGGAGAGGTGACAGATTCTCTATAAATCTAGTGACTCACAGGTGACGACATCTCAGATTCTAGTAGTTGTTTTCCTCTTTTCCTCTCCATCCGTTCCAGCGCTCATGACGACTTCTCCCGGCCATGACTCATTTCTGCAGAATTTGCCACTCAGACGTCTCCTCACTTTTCCAATATTTCCACACCTATAAACGAAAATAAAGTTATCATGGTGCCACATACTGTGCCCCTAAATATAATAGCACCAAACACTGCGCGCCTGAATATAATACCACACACTGTAAAACACCACATACACACAGCCCCCTGTACATAGTGCCACACACAGCCCCTGTAGATATTACACACCCCCATAGATATCGCCATACACAGCCCCCTCTATATATCACACATCCCCCACGTAGAGAGCGTTACACACAGCCCCCTATAGATAGTGCCATACAGCCCCCCTGTAGAGAGCGCCACACAGCCCTCCCCCTCTTGTAAATAGCACCAAAAAGCCCCCCCTATAAAGAGCGCCACACACATACCACTGTGGATAGCACTACACAGCCCCCCCTTGTATATAGTGCCACACAGCCCTCCCCCTTTGTATATAGTGCCACACAGTGCTCCCCCTTGTATATAGTGCCACACAGCGCTCCCCCTTGTATATAGTGCCACACAGCGCTCCCCCTTGTATATAGTGCCACACAGCGCTCCCCCTTGTATATAGCGCCACACAGCACCCTTGCCTTGTATATAGTGCCACAAGGTTATGTACACATTTAAAAACTTTATATTATAATTACATATATATATATATATATATATATATATAGTATGTGTGTGTATCAGTGTGATTGATTGATTTTATTAAAAAATATTTTTACTTTTTGAGATACAGCTGCTTTGTATCCTGTATCCGTCAGGTCAGCAGGACTGACAGGATCAGTGACACGCAGGATCCACTTCAAATCTATCACATCTAAGATTATAATTTAGCGCAGGGCCCGTTTCACTGATCCCGTCAGTCCTGCTGACCTGACGGATACAGGATACAAAGCAGCTGTATCTCAAAAAGTGAAAATATTTTTTAATAAAACTTAATTACAAAGTTGCACCAAACACACATTTTTATTAAAACAAAATAAAAACGACGTGATTTTTGCGACGTTTTTTCCGTAGACATTGCAGGTTTCAATTTTTATCGTTTTTATACACACCTTTTTTGCTATTTTAGAATTTTTATTCATAAAGTTTGAAAATAATAGTAAAAAAAATATGCTTTTTTACGTTTCAGCTATTTTTTTTTGGTAATAACATAGTTTTACCCTAAAATAGACCTTTTATTTGTAATCGTCATTGTCTACCGTAAATTTTAATATATTACATGTCTATATTAGGGTAATTGGGTCAGCGCTAGCGTTACAACAATGATTGGCGGGGGGAACGTTTTTTTGGGGTGGGTATTTTATGTGTATTTATTATTTAATTTTTTTTTGCACTTTACGTTACTATTTTTGTATTACTATGGTCTATTCCTCAAAGGTCAAAAAAGACCTTTGGGGAACTTTTAATATTTTTTTTCTTTCTTTTACACCATGTTTCTGCACAGCAGCCCCAGTTACAGGGGAAATCAGCCCTCTCATAGTGACGATTGTCACTAATAGGGCTGTGCTGGGTCTAGTAAGACCCAGCAACAGTCTGCCACTAACGGCACCCGGCGATCATGTGACCAGTCACATGATCACCGGGAGGAATAGAGACAGCGCCGTTGCTGCTGTCTCTATTCCTTTACACAGCGTTCATTGAGCGCTGTGTACAAGTAATCAGAGAAGACAGAAGCAGCGAAAGCTGCTTCTGTCTTCTCCTCAGGGTCCCCGGCAGTCACTGACAGCCGGAGACCTGACATTCAGCTGCCCGATCACGCGGGCAGCAAGTTAAAACCCGAGCCGTAGAAAGTCTATGGCTCGGGTTTTAAGGACCCGTCCCTGACCGCTGGCGGTAAAAATACAGCCAGCAGTCGGGAACCAGTTGGGCAGGAGGATAAGCCAACTAACCTCAGCGCCGGTGACCGCCCGCCCGGCTCTTCCAGCTTTGGAGTAACAGAACAGCCGTCCGTCGCTGTTCTGTTACTCAATGGCGGCGCCCGCACTGTCAGGGAGGCGTGTCCTACCCCTATCCCAGCCAATTCCCTGCTCCTCCCCATCTTCGGCAGTTAGCAGCGCTAGCGCGCTGAATAGGTTTATAAGACGATGTGCGGTTCAGGCTGCCATGGGCCCCCTGGGAGCCTCGGGCCCCGGGCGGCCGCCCGAACTGCCCATATGATAATCCACCACTGGCTCTCCTCTCTTCAGCTCTTGCGAGAGATCAGTCTTGTGCTTTGTCTGCCGAACTTATTTAATTTTTTTTGTTACTTTTTTTTCAATCCCATTAAGGGTGAACTTTAGTTACAACTCTATTTTTTACTTATAATGTATTAGCATACTCCTGTATGCTAATACATTACACTGTGTCACTATGACATCACATAGTGCGTCCTAACAGCAGGCAAACTGATCAGACAGCCCTGAGGTCCCTTGTAGGTCTCCAGGGCTCACTGCAGAGAGATTTTCTGGTCTTTGATCATGGACCGCGGCGATCAAAGGGTTAAACAGCTTGGGTCCGAATGTTTTCCGACCCCAGCTGTATTCAGCAGGCTCCTCTAAGTTCAGGAGCTGTTAGTTACAGCTCCTGCTTAGAGGATGAGCACTCACAGCCTCTTCTACAGCGACGCCAAAAGACGGTGGGCGGTCGTTAAGGGGTAAAAGCAGTTGTCCAAGATTTCTTACAAAAAAAGAAACACAAGTGTCCACGGATTGTGTCTGCTATTGCAGCTCATCTCCATTCACTTCAAGATAGCTGAAGCTGCAATACCACACACAACCCATGGATAGGGGTGGCACTGTTTTTGGAAGAAGGCAGCCATGTTTTTCTATTCCTATACAACTCTACAACCGATAATGCAATGGACAACAGAGAGGGTTTCTTATTGATCAGCTACAACCTTCTAATGACTGTGGAAATGTCGTTTTTACATCGTCATCCGCCCACCTCTGGCTCTTGAGTTTAAGTTTTACGCAAATAAATAACCAATGGTGTCGTAGCATTGCCACTCAAGACCCAACACAGACGTCAGGTTGGGAACGACCGCAATTAATGGCCCTTATAGTGTTCTTCTAATAAGCTCCACGTGTAGATTATCACCTTCCCTAATCCTCAATCCAGTTCTGACATCCAAATAACTAGAGAAGATGGCAAACTACAAACAAAGAGCAAGAGCTACGGATGAGAAACACTGATGGCGAGCAGCGTGTGGGTGGATAAATGTGTAATTTGGACTCATTGGGAAGGAGAGATCGGAACCCAGAAGAGCAGAAATCTCAATGACATGAACGTCTTGAGCATACATTATTTTAAGTACCATCCTCTTCAATCAAGGACCTGTGACTATGGATCGTACTAATCTCCTACCATCACCGCCACGTCTCCTGATTAGTACAGACACCATGAAGGTTGTAATTAATAATTAAGATACTGAAATATGAGTCATCCTCAGGAATTCGGAGGGATTGTAGACCTGTGTTCTTCGCAGAGTTTCGGGGCCGGTTTTTCTCTACTTTTTATAATAAAGCAAACGACTGTGTGTCATGGATAAATAATATTCTAATTAATATGACGGAGAGGGTTATATCTTAATAGTTTTCATGTAATTTGTACAATTAGTCTGTAGTTATCTGCAGAGCTATCCTCGTCTCTGTACTAAAACTTTTTAAAAAGATTCTTTTTTTTAAAGAGATTTTTACCCCAAAAAATTTAAATTAAATATACTGCAAGTTGTTAATATTCTAGGCTACTTTCCTTAAAAGTTGGATTACATCAATCATGGTCAACATTGTGTCCCAAGGAGCTCTAACCCAACTTCCAATCATCCTTCTTGGCCATTGAGGACTCGTGTGTTGGCATAATCCCATAATCCCAACACATAGGGTTATTCAAAGATGGAAGACATTTGGATGAGTCATTTGAGCGCTTTTGGTGCTCTTATTAGCCAAGTGGAGTCATGGAGCGCAAGGGTATGGAGGATCAGTAGTGTGGGGGGCTCTTACATTTGGTCTCGCCAAATCAATCCAATAGAGCAGTGGTTGTTGCTCTTATAACCTCCTTTCTCCGAGTTGTTAACTTGGGGGAACCCATTTCAGTTAAAGAGCTCCCTCCCCCCCCCCCCCAACAAAATTACAAAACTGACACCCAGCTGCTTATTTTGCAGTAGCGACTGTCATCTAAAGTGACAGCCAATATGGTGGGGTCCCTATACGGTGGTCCTAATAGGGCACATGAAAAGAGTTGTCAGCAGCAAAGGACCCCTTTAAGGTTTTTCTAGAGCCTCCAGAGCATTTTAGGTTACGCTGCCACATCATTTATTTCATTTCTTCTGCAAGTAATGACTCCACTGAGCCTGACCTCTCCCCAAGACACACGCATGGACTGGCGGCCCAACCAGCAACGTCTGCATTCTGCCAGATATGATAATATTACACCGTATGGGATCTATCAACACTATAAAGAGGCACCGTTATATCTATATAGAGCAAGTCATTGCACCCTACTGTTCTCATACAGGAGGTAGCCTATGGGGCACCATTGTTAATGCAACCGCTGAACCCCCATAGCTAGGCCACTCACTACAAAACTGCTCATATATATAAGCCACTTACCCTCCATGCCAGCAAGCTTAGGGTGGCATAGAGTGCAGCTGGATTGTTAATCCAGATTTCGGCAGAAGTAGTCATTGTAAATGATGAGGGAATGCTAACAAGTGGGTAATATATGACGCCAAGTGATTAAGAGACCCAACGCTGTAAATGTCATCTAGTGTATTGCAGCAGATCCTGCACGCTGGTGGCGAGCCTCCGGTCCGACAGAAACATCATGATATTATCCTGCACTCTCTGTATCAACCATAAGATGTCACAATGTATCCCACGGCAAGAGCACTGACAATGTTATTCTGCAACATTCACCGGAATGAAAACAGATTTTGTTTCATGTTGCAGATTAAGGAGGCGACATGTCCCTCTGCACCGGGTGAGCATGCCGGGCTAATACATCTGTATTGGGTGGAGGGCAAGGGGGGGGCAGCAATCTTTCTTCCCTCTGTGCATTTATAGGAGCGCGCCCTGGTATCCTGTTCAAAAACAAATTCTCTTTTTATTGCTTTGCTACAAACGTTTCTCCAGCTCGGTGCAAATCAATGAGATTAAAAGATTGCCCTCATTTTATCTCCCAAATCTTCACCACGCAGCCTCTCTCATGCCGGATAATAAGGCCGCTCTGAATTTACAGGTCTCTGTGGCCGATTTCTGTTTTTTCCTCTGATATAATAAGCGGCGTTGTATTCTAGAGCAAATGCTGGTCAACAATTCTGAAGCAATGGGACCACATTTATCTTATCTGGATGAGCCGGCGGTGAACCCGTGCTTCTATATTAGGGAACTTCATATACAGAAAATCCATTATATACTTTATCAGAAGATTTAACGTCCCTACGGCTGCCTTGTAACCAGACATAGGCTGGGCAGGACTATAGCCGGGGCAAAACTTCCAATTGCCACAGGGCCTTCATTATTCAATGGCCTCTACCACCCACTACTACCAATGTGGCCCAATAAACCTTCTGCCTTGTCACAGGGTATGTTCACACAGAGTGTTTTCACCCGTATTTCGGGCCATAAACGTCCCGAAAAACTGATGAAAAATCGGAAGCAGAACGCCTCCAAACATCTGCCCGTTGATTTTCAAAACGGCCACGTAAAAAAACTGCCACGAAAAAGAAGTGCATGTCACTTCTTCAGCCAGTTTTGAAGCCGTTTTTCATTGACTCTATAGAAAAACAGCTCCGTATTTTCAGGTGTTTTTTATTTTGTGTGTGCACATACCCTTAGAGTTCTGTAACAGTCGCAGATGGGGTGTTATTTAGACACTTTACAGTCATGTTATCAGAGGCGTAGCTAGGTTCTCCAGCACCCGTTGCAAAGATTCAGTTTGGCGCCCCCAACCTCTTTCCCGACATCTCCTTCCCCCTCGCCATGTTTGTTTTCTCTACCAATCGACGTGTCATTGCTTTTTATGTAACGCGAGCATAAAAACATTTGTAGATTTTACAAGCAATATGGTTCTATACACAACACCAGAACCAAGCCCAGTACATATATACAGCCCCAGAACCAAGCCCAGTACATATATACAGCCCCAGAAGCAAGCTCACTACATATATACAACACCAGCACAAATACAGCTCAATTTAGTGCAACCCCTGCCGTATAGGTGTGTACGGCGTAAAACTACAGCTCCCAGCACAGCCCGAACAATGGTAAGGATATGCTGGGAGATGCTGTATCACAAAAATAAATCATATCATAATCACACCACCCATCATCTCGCTGCAGATCATACAGTGACTACAGTGCTGATTAGAGGCAGAATAAACATTTACATTAAGTGACTCACCGGTGACGTCTCAGATTCTAGTTCTTTTTCTCCATCCGGGCCAGACCTCTATGATGACTTCGCCCGGTCACAGCCCATTTCTGCAGTTTTCCGCTCACATGTCTTCAGCTTCTCACTTTTCCAATATTTCTGCACCTATAAATAAAGATAAAGTTATCATTATACCACACACTACGCCCATAAATATAGTAGCGCCATACACTGCACCTCTAATTATAATAGCACCATACACCATGTCCCACACACACACACTGTGCCCCCTCTAGATAGTGCCTGCCATAGAGCTCCTGTAGATAGTGCCCCAATATAGCCCACCCCTGTATATAGTGTCCCACAAATAACTCCCCCTATAGTGCTCTACAGATAGCCCACCCCTGTATATAGCCCCCTGTAGATATAGCCCACCCCTGTATATAGTACTCTACAGATAGCCCAACCATGTATGTAGCCCCTCTGTAGATATAGCCCACCCTTGTATATAGTGCTCTACATATAGTCCACCCCTGTATATAGTGTTTCACAGATAGCCCACCCCTGTATATAGCCCCCCCTTGTACATATAGTCCACCCCTGTATATAGTGCTCCACTAGATAGTCCACCCCTGTATATAGTGCTCCACAGATAGCCCACCCTTGTATATAGTATATACAGGGGTGGGCTATCTGTGGAGCACTACATACAGGGGTGGACTATATGTACAAGGGGGCTATAAACATGGGTGGGCTTTCTGTGGACCACTATAGGGGGAGATATTTGAGGGATACTATACACAGGGGTGGGCTATATCTACAGGGGGACTATATACAGGGGTGGGCTATATCTACAGGGGGACTATATCTACAGGGGTGGGCTATCTACAGGGGGACCATATCTACAGGGGGACCATACACAGGGGTGGGCTATACACAGGGGTGGGCTATACACAGGGGTGGGCTATACACAGGGGTGGGCTATATCTACAGGGGTGGGCTATATCTACAGGGGTGTGCTATATCTACAGGGGTGGGCTATATACAGGGGTGGGCTATATCTACAGGGGTGGGCTATATCTACAGGGGTGGGCTATATCTACAGGGGTGGGCTATAGCTACAGGGGGCTATATACTATATAGCTCCCCTGTAGCTATAGCCCACCCCTGTATATGGTGCTCTATAGATAGCCCACCCCAGTATATAGCCCCCCTGTAGATATAGTCCCCCTGTATATAGCCCACCCCCTGTAGATATAGTCCACCTGTATATAGCCCACCCCCTGTAGATATGGTCCCCCTGTAGATAGCCCACCCCAGTATATAGCCCCCCTGTAGATATAGTCCCCCTGTATAAAGCCCACCCCCTGTAGATATAGCCCCCCTGTAGATATAGCCCCCCTGTAGATATAGCCCCCCTGTAGATATAGCCCCCCTGTAGATATAGTCTACCTGTATATAGCCCACGCCCTGTAGATATGGTCCCCCTGTAGATAGCCCACCCCAGTATATAGCCCCCCTGTAGATATAGTCCACCTGTATATAGCCCGCCCCCTGTAGATATGGTCCCCCTGTAGATAGCCCACCCCAGTATATAGCCCCCCTGTAGATATAGTCCCCCTGTATATAGCCCACCCCCTGTAGATATAGTCCCCCTGTAGATATAATCCCCCCGCAGATACAGCCACACACTTCTATTACAGTTAAAAAAAATATTCAAACTCACCTTATTCCCGCTCCCACGCCGTCCGGCAGCCATGGAGACCGGCTCTCTTCTGCGCAGGTCTCCAGGGGGTTGAACGCGGCGTCTATGAAAGGCGCTGATTGGCTGGGCAGGATGACTTTCCCTGTCAGTCAGTCAGCGTCTTTCATCGACGGAAGCGTCACTGGTACAAAAGGTACCAGTCGCTTCATTGGTGGAGAGGCGCTGAATGGCCGGGCACGGAACGTACCCAGTCATTCATTGCTTCTAATTGTACCTGTGTCCTTGCGACACAGGTACAATTATAGTGCAGGAGGAGGTGGCGCTGGCGCCCCCCTCTGAGCTGCGCCCGGGGCACGTGCCCTGCCTGCCCCCCCCTAGCTACGCCCCTGCACTGTTATGTTGTCACTGTATTGGAGTATTATTTGGGCACTATATAGAGTATTGTGTGGGCAATGCATGGTAATATTATTTGGCATTATATCATAATATAATTTGGGAACCATATGCAGGCGCAGATACTGAAGGCTTAGGACCACTGTGCAAGAAGAGTGTGTGGCCTTCCCCTCCCTTCAATGGCCAAAAAAAATAATCACAGAAATATTCTATTCTTCACATACTTCTTAAAAGAGGAAATTCACGCACGCCACTGTCATGCTGGACCCATGCCCATTCACACATAGGACACATGGCGCACCTGCTTCACTCCTACGTAGGTCACGTGCCACACATGCTCCACTCATACGCGGGACACGTGGCGCACATGCTTCACTCCTACGCAGGACACGTGGCGCACATGCTTCACTCATACGTAGGTCACATGGCGCACATGCTTCACTCCTACGTAGGACACGTGGCGCACATGCTTCACTCATACGCAGGACACGTGGCGCACATGCTTCACTCCTACGCAGGACACGTGGCGCACATGCTTCACTCCTACGCAGAACACGTGGCACCCATGCTTCACTCATACGCAGGACACGTGGCGCACATGCTTCACTCCTACGTAGGTCACATGGCGCACATGCTTCACTCATACGCAGGACACATGGCGCACATGCTTCACTCATACGTAGGACACATGGCACACATGCTCCTTTCCTACGTAGGTCACATGGCACACATGCTTCACTCCTACGTAGGTCACATGGCGCACATGCTTCACTCCTACGTAGGTCACATGGCGTACATGCTTCACTCCGACGTAGGTCACATGGCACACATGCTTCACTCCTACGTAGGTCACATGGCGCACATGCTTCACTCCTACGTAGGTCACATGGCGTACATGCTTCACTCTGACGTAGGTCACATGGCGCACATGCTTCACTCCTACGTAGGTCACATGGCGTACATGCTTCACTCCGACGTAGGTCACATGGCACACATGCTTCACTCCTACGTAGGTCACATGGCGCACATGCTTCACTCCTACGTAGGTCACATGGCGTACATGCTTCACTCTGACGTAGGTCACATGGCGTACATGCTTCACTCTGACGTAGGTCACATGGCACACATGCTTCACTCCGACGTAGGTCACATGGCACACATGCTTCACTCCGACGTAGGTCACATGGCAAACATGCTTCACTCCTATGTAGGTCACATGGCAAACATGCTTCACTCATACGTAGGTCACATGGCGCACATGCTTCACTCCTACACACCAGTCGCCCACACTTATCTGAATTTTACCAAGTGCTGCCTGACTGTCAGAGACATCTCCTGCTGACATGAGGTCACACTCACTGATTTTGTGAGGCCACACCCACCAATATTACAAGGCCGCACCCACCAATACCCCAAAGCCACACCCATGTATTTCCAGTAAGTCAGGCCCCTACACTCTGTAACAGCCCATACAAGCCCCAGAGGGGGCCGCCTTTTCCCCCTGGGCCCTGTGCAGCCGGCGGTATATCTGCCTCTTACTGTATGGCACTATTATGTGTTCACTGTTTAGCAGTATTATTGTGGTACTGTCATTTGGCAATGCAGGGCACCTGCTAGCAAGGTTGAATGTGTTTACCATAGAGATAGAACTTGCAGACAGGTCCAATGTTTTGTAAGTTTCAATGGGACTCTCAAGACAGCAACGTGTCATTTTGTTCTTTATAGTCTAAAAATAATATAAAATGACTTCACGGTACTGGGTGTGTTGACTAATGCAGAGGTGGTAATGATAAAAACAACAGATGGAGGTGGGCAGGTATGGAGATAGAAAAAGATAACCTATCAGGTGAAGAAAGAAAATTCTCTAAACACTCATGTAAGTGATAAAAGGAAAATCTTGTCTCTGTGAAGTATTATTAGATCTAAGCTGCCCCCTGTGCTCAAATATTCCTAACTAGTACTCCGAAAGCACCACATTTTGGCCACATAAAGTTATATGATGCGCATATATTGCCATTCTTTGAACACATGGAGGCAAACAGTGCCAAATGGTACCAAGATAAATCTACACTTTCCCCACATAAAGCCAAAAAGCACTCGCATATTGCAAAACAGTGCCCAGTGTCACATAATGACAGTGCCCAGCGAGTGTCACATAATGACAGTGCCCAGCGAGTGTCACATAATGACAGTGCCCAGCGAGTGTCACATAATGACAGTGCCCAGCGAGTGTCACATAATGACAGTGCCCAGTGAGTGTCACATAATGACAGTGCCCAGAAAGTGTCACATAATGACAGTGCCCAGAAAGTGTCACATAATGACAGTGCCCAGCGAGTGTCACATAATGACAGTGCCCAGTGAGTGTCACATAATGACAGTGCCCAGAAAGTGTCACATAATGACAGTGCCCAGAAAGTGTCACATAATGACAGTGCCCAGCGAGTGTCACATAATGACAGTGCCCAGCGAGTGTCACATAATGACAGTGCCCAGTGAGTGTCACATAATGACAGTGCCCAGAAAGTGTCACATAATGACAGTGCCCAGAAAGTGTCACATAATGACAGTGCCCAGCGAGTGTCACATAATGACAGTGCCCAGTGAGTGTCACATAATGACAGTGCCCAGAAAGTGTCACATAATGACAGTGCCCAGAAAGTGTCACATAATGACAGTGCCCAGTGAGTGTCATACAGAGACCAAATCAGAGCCTGATCGGCTGTAATCACGGGGAGAAGCTTCGGCCGCTGCAGGGGAGATGTAGTATTATATTGCTGGTAATTCAAATAAATGGCTGTCCATGTAATGCAAGGATGCGCCAGGTCCGCCAAAGTGTCTCTTCATTCTGGCACATAGAGAAGGGTCCCAAGCAGGGAATGTTATAGTCCACATGCCCGCACAGGGCATTTGGAAATGAGTTGTCCTGATGGGAAAAACCTTTATAAAGCTGTGCAGATTAATATACCATTGAGGTTCTATGGAAAGCCGGACGACTAAACCGGTGAGCATGGTAATGGCTGCCATTGGACGTTATCACCCTGGGTCTATTACCAATGCAGAAAACCAAAGTAACTCAGAACTGGTTGAATAGATTATTAAAAGTTCACACGAGAGGACGACTCGGGGACTAATTCTTGAAGTTTATTTCCCGTCTTTTCTGCAATCAGTGAGACGTCTTGTTGTGAGGATCTAGAAAAGAATAATGACTGGGCGGGTTTGTTTAATGCTCCGCTAGACACTTGGTGCCAAGTTACCTGAAGGGGAGGATGAGTTTGCGCCCATGTGGCTTCTCTCAGCGACATCATAATTACCAGCAGCCGGTGTGCCATGTCCCCCAGCCAATTGCGGGGCATTATCAACTGCCCTAGGTAACAAAAACAGTCGGTCCCCCCCGGGCACATGCCATTAGCGTGCCTCCTCCACACAAGGATTCATTAGCCTGTGTTACATGCACGATATCAGCAAGAACAACAAAAAAATGTCTGTAATTAATGAAGTCCCTTCCATTCCCATTATGCAAATGCTGTTAATTTCAGCTGTTCGAATATGCAAATGTGGCATGGAAGCTGCGAGAGCCGGAGAGAGCGCCCGGGATGGTGGTCTCAGCCTGGGCAGATGGACTGACGGCATTGCTGGGGACCTGAGGTTAATTGCTCTGCCTGGCAGGTTAATGGTGTTTGTTTAACAGTCTCGCAGCGCGGCTGAATCTTCTTGGACTCATTTCTTCCCGTTCTCCTTCTCTTCTTGCAGGGAGAGGCTTCTGAGCAATGCAACTTGGTGGATCCTTTTAATAAGCACCGCTCCAAACTGGCCCCCGAGTGGCCCCTGGATCGGTATTGCTGGATGTATTTTATTACAAAGCAGTCTTTAGACCTAATATGTCACTCCTTACCTTTATAAAGAATCAAATAGCGAATTGCTTAAAGGAACGCTCTCACAAACCATCCCCCCAAAAAACTGTGAATGCCCATTTTTTTTCTCTCCATGGCTTGTAAGTGGGCAGGTTCTTCCTGGAGTGATGTCAGAGCTGTAGTGAGCCAATCAGATGTCTCCCACCTGCTCCCCCTCCTCTCTCACAGACCCACAGGGAGAGAAGCTTCAGCTGCGTCTCCCTCCTCCCCTCCTCCCTGTCTTCTATTTACTGAGTTACTCTAGTCAGATTAATGGGAAAAATATAATGATTGGTGAACTTTTTAACCCCTTAATACCGAAGGTATTTTACACCTTAATGACCAAGCAATTTTTTTAAGTGTTTCCATCGTCGCGTTCAAAGAGCTATAACTTTTTTATTTTTCCATCGACATTGCTGTATAAGGACTTTTTTTTGCGGGACGAGTTGTATTTTTTAATAGCACCATTTTGGGGTACTTATAATCTATTGATCAACTTTTTATTAACTTTTTTTACTGGGGTACTGGAAAAAAACAGCAATTTTGCCATACTTTTTTGCGTCTTCATTTTACGTAGTTTACCATGTGGTATAAATAACATATTTTAAGAGCCATAACCTTTTTATTTTTCCACCGATGCAAGTTGTATCCGGGCTTTTTTTTTGCGGGCCTCACTGTGCAGGTTTAATTAGTGTAATCGCTTTATAGTTGGGGTCGTTACGGACGCGGTGATACCAAATATGAGTAACTTTTTTTCATAATAAAGTATTTTGTAGGGGGAAAACGTGGGTTTTTTATTTTTTTTACTTGGGACTTTTATTTATTTATTTCAAATTTAATTTAACTTTTTTAAATTTTTTTTTTTTAGTACCACTAGGGGACTTAACTGTGCGATCTTTTGATCGCTTTTATAATACACCGCAATACTTCTGTATTGAAGGAAAATGATTGCCTGTCAGTGTAAGGCCTGATTTACACGAGCGTGTGCGTATTGCGCACGCAAAAAATGCGGCGTTTTGCATGCGCAAAATGCACTTAACAGCTCCGTTTGTCATCAGCGTATGATGCGCGGCTGCGTGATTTTCGCGCAGCCGCCATCATTATGACACTCCGTTTGGATGTTTGTAAACAGAAAAGCACGTGGTGCTTTTCTGTTTACATTCAGATTTTGACAGCTTCCGTGCGGCATGCGTGGTTTTCACGCACCCATTGACTTCAATGGGTGCGTGATACGCGAACAGCGCACAAAGAAAGGACATGTCGTGAGTTTTTTTCAGCGGACCAACGCTGAGCAAAACTCACGGACTGTCTGAACGACCCCATAGCCTAATATAGGTGCGTACGACACGCGTGAAAAGCACGCGCGTCGCACGCACGTATATCACGCTCAGTGTAAACGAGGCCTAAAGCCGAGAAAGTGGTGTACGGGCTCACAAACTTTCTGATCGGCCTGTACACCACTCACTCGCTCACTGTATACCACTCAATCAGCTTTTGGAGGGGAGCCGAGCAGGAGCGATGGGGAATAACGTTCAACTGAGCGCTTGTGCCGCTTCATTTTAACATTCGGGGACCCTCAGCACTCGGACCTTCACCAATCAAAACTTCTAACATGTCACTATGGCATGTCAAAAGTTTTATAAAAGTTTAGTTACACTTTAAATTAGACTTCCTGGCTGTCCTATGAGTCTATACTGGCACATCCATACTAGACCAATATCCAATATCCACAGAAGACCAATAAATACTGTATATGTGTTAAGCTGATATATTCTGGAGTCTCCATAAAGCGGAGTTACACGAAGCAGCGAGATCATTCTAAGAACAGTGAAGGAATCTGCCGCAGCTCCACGTGGATATTTGTCAGATCAGCGATTCTCCCACATTTTTCTGTCCACGCCGGCCCTCGAATGTCACCGGCTCCATTTTGCCCAGCTCTGCCGTGTCATACAAATCCTTTAGTACGGATTATAAGAGCGGCTCAGAAAGTCAAAGGCTTCACTCGTAAATCTAAACCGTAACCCCAGATTCTGTCAGAAAACAATCAGTGATCTGTGGCTTCGTCTTTCTCTCCATCACCGTCACTTCTAATCTGCAGCCTGGGACGGGCTCCGTGTTACCGCGCTCCGCGCCTGAGAGGTCTCGCAAAACTCCTTTTTTCAAGGGATTTTCCGGTCTTATATAAGAAAATCTTAATCATTGTATAAAGAAAAGTTCTGAAGCTTTCTGATCGACATCGTCCTTAATGTTCTCACCGTTTTCAAGATCTTTGCTTCCTGTCAGTGGGTGGAAACAGCTACATTAGTTTCTTTATAAATGAGCTAAACAGTGTGGACCGTTACATTATAACGAACTATCAGGATTGGAGAGAGATTTGTGCTGCTGATGTATTTCATTTTCAGAAGATTGTCTGGACTGGATACAATTGTAACAAACCCTCAGCTTAAACGAGAAAACAATTAAAGGGGTATTCCAGCCACAAACATTTATCTTATCACTTATCCACATTAAAAAAAAAAGTATTTTTTTTTTCCGTTTTAGGGGAAAAATATTATATAACCTTAGCCCCCATGCACATAACCGTATCTTCATCTATCCCTACATACTGTCCGTAAATACGGTCCGTTTTGCATCCGTATTTGATTCGCATATACGGATCTGTAAAAAAAAGATGGAGGCTGCAAATGATGTCATGATGTCACCAACATGTTGCATAGCAACGCTTCCGTAAATACAGATGGTTTACGGATGCAAGTCCATAGTCGTCCGTATTTACGGAAGCGTCCACAGGCTTTTATGGGAGAATCCGTGCCGTAATTACAGACAACAATAGGACAGTTTCTATAATTTTTTCAGCACGGACACCCATCCGTAAAAATACGGAAAGGTGTCGTGTTCTCGGGGCCTAAGGGTCAGTTCACACTGGTTTTTTTTAGTGCTGGTTTTTACGCGGAAACCGTGTTGGAATCAGTGCCAAAAAACGGACGAAATTGCCCTCCTTTGATTTCATTGGCAGAAGTGTTTTTTTTCCTTGTGGCTTTTGGCCGCTTGGGAGAAAAAAAGCGGCATGTCCTTTCCACGGTTTTCGCCTCTGACATCCCATTGAAAAAGCCATGGCGCTCGTTTCTGAGCGTTTTTCGGCCCGGTTTTTACCCATGGTCCTTGCATTAGCTTCAATGGCTGCGGGGGGAAAAGACAGGAAAAAGAAGCGCAGGCAGTTCAAAATCTGCCTCAAAATTCCTGAAGGAATTCAATGGCCCTGTTCACACAGAGTTTTTTGACCAGTTTTTTGACTCGGAAACTGCGTCGGAAAATGTGCCATAAAAAGTCCGAAAACGCCTGCCATTGATTTCAATGGGAGGCGGAGGCGTTTTTTTCCTGTGAGCGGTAAAACCGGCTCGCGGGAAAAAGAGGCAACATGCCCTATTTTCGGGCGCTTGCGTCTTTGACCTCCTATTGACATCAATGGGAGACAGAGAAAGCGTATTTTGCGGCAAACAGCGTGCAGGCAGAGCAAAATCATTTGGAATTTTGAGGCAGAATCTTCTGCCTGCAAAAACTCAGTGTGAACAGGGCCTAAGGCAGATTTTTTTCTGTCTGCAAAGAACTCAGTGTGAACAGGGCCTTAGATTCCTTGTTTTTTCCTTTTTTTTTTTGCCTCCCCCCAGAGTAACTTGACGTAATTAACCCTTCATAGACATTGACGTATTCTGTTTACCAGCAGCTGTCATGGCAGGGAAAGATAATTGAGTGCAGCATTACCTACATGGCAATATTTTGTTTATCAGGAGCTGCTCGCGGCAGATGTGCTAATCACCCCTTGTCTGCGCAGCAGTGATTAAGACTCAGCGCTATGCCTCCATCACTCACCCCCTCCCCCAACTTGTCCAGCACCAGATGTAGAAACCGTCCCCTAATCCCTTCTACTAATTAACTGCACCTTCCTCTCCTGCTCCTTCCTTCAGTCTGTCAAAATATTCCTGGTGCCCCTTTTTTTCGGCTCTGACATTTTTGGCTGAGTGAGAATTTGGAAATACATTGACGACTAATTCTAATATTTTGTAGAATTTCACAGCAATGGGTTGAAAACGAAGAGAATAGACAACGATTGATTTTTGAGGGTTATTGCTCAGGAGACCCATCATTTCGTGTAGTTACTTCACTCCGGAGTCTGTGGTTTTCTATCCGTTTCCCCGGACAATGAGTCTTTTTCTATCAATTTGGAAAATTTACTCTGTTATAGGATTAGATGTACTGTAGCTAATGATAAAAATATGACCATGGACCTCAGATTGTAAACTGAATTGTAGCTCAGCCTGATGATTACTCACATTTTGGGGTGATTACCGAATATATAGAAGCTTCCCGAAAAGCCACACAACATAAATAGACAATAGATATGAATATTTAACCATTATATTGTATACTATAAATGCTATCCTCTAAAATTCACAGTCATACTAATAAATGGTAGACTTTGCAGCCACTGCTTGACCTTGAGCTGTCGTACATGATCAGATCCTACTGCTGGTTCTAAGAGTTAAATAACTGGAGAAAGGTGCAATTGATGAGATTAGATAACCATGAAAAATATACTTGTGTGAAATTGATCTTAGAGAAAGTCTCAGTGTGGCTGAAATAGCACCAATTGGTGACTCCAATCTTCGAATTTATACATTGTTGTAACTGGCATTCAAGTTTTGGCTGTGCTGTGTCACGATCCAGGGGTATGTGGACCCACTAGGCCGCTCCGCCGTAGCAGAGAGGCAGCTGACCAACTCACAGTCTACGCACAAAGTCTATGGTAGGAGTGTAGCGCACGGGTACCTGGGATAGTCCGGATGGCGGCAAGGGCTCTGGTACAGATGGGGCTGGAGGTGGTGGGTTGTGCCAGACGTGGCGGGTGGTATCCAGAAGGACAGGCGACAGCCGGCGTGGACAATTCCAGCAGTCACGGTACGGTACGGCTCAGGTACTACACAGGCTCGGAACAAGGCATAGCACGGGATACAGGATACAGGTAGCAGGAACGGAAACACTGGGAACTGGAAAACACTAAGGGACCGTTTGCAATACAGACATGGGAAAACTACAACAACGCTCAGGCAGGGAATGGAAGGGTAGAGCCCTTCTTATAGTCCAGGATGGGCAGGGGTTGATTAGGGTACTTTAAACATGTGCGCGCGCTGGCCCTTTAATGCCGGGGCCGCGCACCTTATCAGTGGGAGCAGGGCCAGCCGGCCATGAGAGCTGGCGTCGCCTAGGAGGAAGACGCCGGCAAGAAGACAACGGACTGTGGTCGCATGCGTCGCCAGGTAAGGAACGGCGGCGGTCCGTGACATGCTGTTTTCTCTTTGCTGTTGATAAAATTCTCTTAGCCTGTTTCATTATTTGGCTGCTGATCTTCTTTGCTGCCCTCTGTGGGCAGAAGCACATGAAATTGCTTAGGAATTTAAAGGGCCAATACAAAGGATTAGTGTTAATTACCCAGGGTGTTTATTTTCTCGACCTCAGCAACAGGTTCTGTGAAATTCCATTTCTCTGACTCTTTATTTGTTCTTTGCCTAATCTGATATTGGTCTTGTTCTTTGACTGTGGGTGTTCCCCTGCCTGCCCTGACCAGATTTTATGTACTGGGATAGTAACCTTGGGATAAAGTATCTCCATGAGAAGGTTAAGGGTGGAGATCGGACAATAACTTAGACACTGAACCCTAGTCTAGCCCTAAGCCATAACCAATAGTAACTCACTACCTGATACCAGGAACTGACATACTATCGGTGCAAACTGTATCGCTGCATAGGGGCCCACTGGTACCTTATAAGCAGATTCCTACTGTTTATAGCTCACAATTAGGTGCAGAAACATAAGGAGTGCTCAATGATGAGCTTTTGGAGAACAAGGAACCCATACACTATTTTTGCACAGGGGCCCTTTGCTGTCTATGTCATAGCTGTCATAATAAAATGTGTAGGAACTACATCAGGGTCGCACATGGTTAACAAGAATAATATGAATTAAATGTAAAGAATATTGCAATGATAAACTGTATATTGTGACTACAATCCTCAAGAACTCTCACATAACATTAAAGTGTTGGCTTCCGTAGCAGCTGCTTGACCTTGAGTGTTCTCAATGTACCACACACAAATTGGTGACAGGTTCACATATACTTCAATAGGGAACAGTCAATCCGTAATCATTGGTTCTAGACGACTATATACATAGGCTGAGAAGTCGTTTCAGTGGTCAACTTTCAACTGCAAAGGGGAAACATGTGCTTCTGTTTTTAGATAGATCTCAATGTTTTACAATGACAAGGGTATATTAAATTATTAACTTAATCTTCATTTTACAATCCTGAGTTTGTTTTATAGTCCACTCATAACCTCAGTCTACTGCCCCATTTTCACCGCAGAAAATATCACTTATTGAAGGGCAATTGAATGTGGGTAATGACTTGGCCCGGGCAGTAAAATGAGTTGAAAAAGTTGGACGTTAGAAGGACTCGGCACTTAAAGTTTACGTCGCAAAGTTAATTGAAACCGCCATTGTCCTTAAGCCACTGGAAACTTTTCAAGAAGACCGTTTTACTATTTAAAGGAGTCATAAAATGTATGGATTTGCAATGCCTCTTGTATGCTCTTCTAGATCCAGATGCTTGAGTTTCCAAGGAGAAAATACTAAAACGATGAAAAAAGAAATAAAGATTTTCACAAACTCTGTTCATATCCCCCAACTGGTTCCAGCTGTCAAAGTTGGATGTAGCTTGGCATGTTTTATCACCCCTGAGACACACAATGATGACGACGCACTCTAGAACCAGTGGCGTACCTACCACGGAGGAGACAACGTGGCTGCTATGGAGCCCACGGAGAGAGGTGCCCGGCCCTGAACCTCTTTCTATCATACAGTTGTAGCTTTTGCCTGCAGTTGCAGGGTCTGTGGTCTCTAATGATGGAAACGCATAGGTCTGCATAGGAGCTGTAGTCACAAAACGAGAGCTGGATCATTTAAAGTTTCTTAATTTTTTATTTCAGATGCATTGAAGTGATGAAACGGTTGCAAAATTCTGCATACTCTTAATGGTCCAGATATATTTGTGTTTATTTAGCAGTGTTTGGATTTTTGTATTGGATGAAAGAAACATCTATAATGTTAATTGTGGCCGTAATTTTCAGCGCTAACAGTAAATAATTTTGATATAGGAACAACACACATTGTATTTATAATTTATACCATTTACATTTTTTTAATTAAGGGTATGTGCACACACACTAATTACGTCCGTAATTGACGGACTTATTTCGGCCGCAAGTAGTGGACCGAACACACTGCAGGGAGCCGGGCTCCTAGCATCATACTTATGTACGATGCTAGGAGTCCCTGCCTCGCTGCCGGACAACTGTCCCGCACTGTAATCATGTTTTCAGTACGGGACAGTAGTTCCACGGAGAGGCAGGGACTCCTAGCGTCGTACATAAGTATGATGCTAGGAGCCCGGCTCCCTGCACTGTGTTCGGTCCGGTACTTGCGGCCGAAATACGTCCGTCAATTACGGACGTAATTAGTGTGTGTGCACATACCCTAATATGGATGTAGCATATAAGGCAGGTTGATCCATTAATACATGTACATACATAGCAGCAGTCTAAAACGTATACGCTCGGCGGATAGCACAAACGCGATGTGGATGGCGCCTTACTGAGCACAAAACATATAAATAAACATATACAGTATACACACATATATATATATACTGTATATTCAGTCGTGCAGAGGCGGACGTACCTTTTGTGCAATCTAGGCCGTTCCAGGGGGGCACAGTAGGGTAAGGGGGTCTTTGTCACCTTTAAAAACAGCTTCTTACTGTCTTTTAGATTACATGTAAGGGACTGAGTTAATACATTTTATGGCTCGCAATTACTGGTGGATTATTACAGAGACGTAGAGGGGTGCTCGATGAGGAGCTATTGGAGACCAGGGGGCCATATACTTTTCTTGCAGGGGGGCCCTCTGAGGTCTGTGTCCGCTTTGCAGTTCTTATTAACATATTATTACAAAACAAATATTCCCCTCTCTTTTTTTTAGACAGCTGTAGATGTGTATTAGATGTAGTGCAGTCAGAAATGTTGAGTGTATCCTGCAGATGAGTGGGCGGAGTCTTCCAGGTGTGATGTCAGAGCTGCGCAGTGTGCTTTGAGCCAATTAGAGGTCTTCCCCTTGATGAGGCAAAGTAACAAGATCCTCCTCCCTCCCCTCTCACAGCACACAGGCACTGAGGAGATTTCTTGCTGCAGCTGCAGCTGCATCCCCTCCTCCTCCCTCCTCTGCATTTTTTACTGTATTATACCAGATGGATTTTTTTTGGGACTGAGGAGGTTCGTGAAGAATTACAAGGATCATGAAGGCAGGGAGAGAGTTTCATATATTTACATGGCATTTATGCACAAAAGTTATAACGAGACGTACACTTTAAAAAAACCTGGTCCACTGTGAACATTTTAAGCTTTTATAGGTTGCAACGATTTTTTGTCATTGAAAACACTTTAAGTAGTAAAGAAAATGTGAACCTGGAAATGTAAAGTCTCTAAGTGCAGTAATGAAAATCCAGTATAAGTCTCCGCAGCGTCTGATGCTGGTTAAAGTCTCATAATGAACGGGGGAGTCTGGCAGTCGTCCCAAAATTAAAGGATTATGACTGAATTATAACGCAGCTTCTAGGAGGGGAAAAAAAAATTACATTTTAAAAGCACCTTTCCAAAATACTTTCCTAAATGTATATTTCTGCAAAGTGGAGGATAGCAGCTGACGGTAAAGAGGAGAATATGTATGAGGAATTTGTAAGGAAGTAATTGGAATGTCTACGAAGTCCCAGACGTTCATTATATAATGGACGGATCACAGCCACACTGTGTCAATTGGTCTTCCTTATATTAAATGGAAAGTTAAATAATTTTACCGTCTTAACGAGACGTCATGTGATCATCTAGTGATGTAACTGAGAGCGGCCATAGTACAAGTACAGTATATATAATAGAAGTGCAGCATGTGATATACAGTTAGTTGGGGGGGGGGGGTGCATGGATGGAAAGTTGTTACCACTGGAGATAGTGGAATATAAAGTGCCAACATAGTTGTGTCAAAATAATAGTGACATATACAGTGCCAACATAATACAGAGACATATAAATGTGTCTATAACATCTAACCTAAGACCAACATGGCTACTGGTACCCACTGACCACCATTGCTCCTCCAGCTGTGGTAATTCCAGGACTATTTGGAGAAATTCAGTTTTTTTTATTCTCATACTGGGTTCACCAATCTCACGATGGTTGGGGGTCCTGTGGATAGGCATTAACTCAAGATTCTGGGAAAAGCCCTTTAAAGGGTTATTCCCATCTAATAAAGTGATGGCATGTCCCTAGTCTGACCTTTGGAACCCCCACCGATTTTGAGAATAAAGGGGTGCAGCAATGGCTTAGCGATGTGGCCCCTTCACTTTTTTTCCCTGCCCAGTGTTACTCCGGGTCAGCCGCTCTGCAGGTGAAAGAGTAATTTGTATAAATTGTATAATTGTTATCAAAATGACTGCATTATATTCTATGAGATATGTTTTAGGCCTCATGCACACGACCGTAGCCATGTGCACGCCCGTGATTTTCGGGTCGGCCGGCAGCGGACTGTCAGCCGCGAGCCGCCCACAAATCACGGGCAATGCACATGGCCGCGGCCATTATTTTCAATGAGCCTGGACCGCAAAAGATGGCCGTAATAAGACATGTCCGTTCTTTCTGCGGTCCGGGCTCCCGGGCCATGCACAGACCGTAAAAACTACGGTCGTGTGCATGGCCCCATAGAAATGAATGGGGCCGCAATTCTCCCGTGGATTTTCGGGGGAATTGCGGCCGCAAAAGCACGTTCGTGTGCATGGGGCCTTAGGCTATGTTCACACGCTTCATAAAAAACGTCTGAAAATACCAAGCTGTTTTCAAGGGAAAACAGCTCCTGATTTTCAGCCGTTTTTTTTTATCAAACTAGCGTTTTTCGTAGCATTTTTTACAGCCGTTTTTGGAGCTGTTTTTCTATAGAGTCAATGAAAAACTTCTCCAAAAACAGCCCAAGAATTGACATGCACTTCTTTTTACAGGGCGTCTTTTTACGTGCCGTTTTTTGAAAATGAGGTGTAAAAAAACGCTTGTCGGAACAAAACGCCGTATTTACCATTGAAATCAATGGGCAGATGTTTGTAGGCGTTTTGCTAGCAATTTTTCTGCCGTTTTGGGGGATATTTACGGCTCGAAAAATGGCTGAAAATAGGTTGTGTGAGCATACCCTTAAAGGGAACCTGTCACCAGCATTTCACCTGTTGAACTCTCCTCACCCCTCACTGGCCGCTGCTATCAAAAGTTCATTGCCGTTATCCCCTCTCCTAAACTCCTCCTCCAACTGTAAATAACGGTCTGCAAACATTTTGCGCCTTTTATCGTAATAATCCGGTGTCCCGTTGTGCGCACGCACCAGAAGAGGACATCAATGCACAAGCGCGGGATTTTGTGTGCTGGGGGAAGGCGAGGAGCTGTCAATCAAAAGTAAGGAGGCCGGGGAAGCGCGGAAAGACTTGAGGAATGAAGATCTGACTCTTTTATGCTCATTAGCATACGGTGCGGGAACACTAAAAAAACTGAATACTAAAAGGTACAGAGCGACTAAGAAGACAATTATAGGTGATATAGAAATGATTTTTCACCCACTACCACCAGGTATTGCTGGTTTAATAGGTGAAGTGCTGGTGACGGGTTCCCTTTAAGATTCTCTTAAAAGAAGACATTCCCCATCATTTGAATACATAGGATGAAGATGACGTCATCAGGCATTACAAACTAATGACTACCAGAAGTGTTTGAAGGGATTCAACTAGGAAGAATCTTGTTACCTTATATAGAAGTGGGCGTACACATTGTATACTTGGCCTCATCTGATTGGAGCATGCACCTATAAATAAAGGCCCCGTTCACAGCCATTTTAGATTTCTGTACATCAATGTCGTGTGCAATCTCTGCCGATCGGTCATTTTTGTGAATTTGAATGAATCCTGGACAAATTCTGATATAGAGGAAAGGAACTCCAGAGTGAAGAGATCACTCTAAGGGCTTATTCAGACGAACATATAATACGTCCGTGCACCGCGTGTGATTTTCACGCGCCTCGCACGGCCCTATGTTAGTCTATGGGGCCGTTCAGACAGTCTGTGATTTTCACGCAGCGTGTGTCCGCTGCGTAAAACTCACGACATGTCCTATATTTGTGCGTTTTTCGCGCATCACACACCCATTGTAGTCAATGGGTGCGTGAAAATCACGCGCAGCACGTGGAAGCACTTCTGTGTGACGCGCGTGATTCGCGCAACAGCAGTAAAAACTATGTATGAGAACAGAAAAGCACCACGTGCTACAAACATACAGAGTGTCATAATGATGGCGGCTGCGCGAAAATCACACAGCCACGCATCATACGCTGTTGCCACACAGAGCTGTAATGGAGCTTTTGCGCGCGCAACATGCACACGTTTCTCCATTGCCTTCCACAGCTTTTTAGTAGGGTTCGTTTGCACGTTGCAGACAATTCTGCTGCGGAGCATAGGCTGCGGTGCGGAATTTGGTGTCCACAGCATACAATGGTTGTTGCGGACGTGTGGCGGACTGGTTCCGGACTCATTGCGGAAGTTCTCAATTGACTTCAATGGTGAGTCAAAATTCCGCAATGAAGTCCGCAGATGTTATGTACATGTTATGTGTGCTGCGGAGCGTATTGGTTTTACTAACAGGATATTTCTTCATTCTGGCTGGACCTGTGTATTTCTAGGTCTACAGCCAGACTGAGGAAGTCAATAGGGCTCCCGTAATTACGGGTGACTACGTGTGTGCACCCGTAATGACGGGAGCGTTGCTAGGCGACGTCAGTAAATAGTCACTGTCCAGGGTGCTGAAAGAGTTAAGCGATCGGCAGTAACTGTTTCAGCACCCTGGACAGTGACTACCGATCACAATATAGATAAAGCTGTAAAAAAAAAAAAAAGACGTTCATACTTAACCAGAACTCCCTGCTTCTTCCTCCAGTCCGGCCTCCCAGGATGACGTTTCAGTCTAAGTGACGGCTGCAGCCAATCACAGGCTGCAGCCAATCACAGGCTGCAGCCAATCACAGGCCAATCACAGGCTGCAGCGGTCACATGGACTGCCGCGTCATCCAGGGAGGTCGGGCTGGATGCCGAAAGAGGGACGCGTCACCAAGACAACGGCCGGTAAGTATGAATTTATTTTACTTTTACTAGGGAAAGTGCTGTCCCTTCTCTCTATCCTGCACTGATACAGAGAAGGGAAGCACTTTCACCTCAATACGCAACGGCCAGTCCGCATCAATTTACTGCACATTTTAGGCAAAGCCGCAACAGAATCTGCAACGCAGATTATGTGCGGCATTGATGAGGACAGTGTATGCAGAACTCCGCCACGTTTGGGCATGCCCTAAGGGTATGTTCACACGCACGGTTTTCAGACGTAATTACGCCTCGAATTACGCCTGAAAAAACGGCTCCATTACGCCTACAAACATCTGCCCATTGTTTTCAATGGGTTTTACGGTGTTCTGTTCCCACGAGGTGTTATTTTACACGTCGCTGTCAAAATACGTCACGTAAAAAGACGCCCGCAAAAAAGAAGTGCATGTCACTTCTTGGGATATTTTGGAGCCGTTATTCATTGACTCCATTGAAAAACAGGTCCGTAAAATACGCCGCGAAAAACGCGAGTACTTGGAAAAACGTCTGGAAATCATGAACTGTTTTTGCCTGAAAATAGCTCCGTATTTTCAGACGTATTTTGCTAAGCCGTGTGAACATACCCTAACACAGGGGACTACATTAAAGTGACACAGTGCGCTGCAGTTCCCTGCACAGGGGGTGGCCAAGAGCGCCGCTGTGCAGGGAAAACTCTGAAGAGGATGCAGCGCTAAATCAGTGCTGTTAACCTTCATTCTCTGAATTGGAAATGATGGGAAAACCCCTTTAAGATTAGAATTTAGCAGCTGCAAATAGTCAGGAAGGAGTTTCTTCCTAATTTCCTGCAAGTGATTTGTAAATAGCAGAGACGGCATTTCCTTTCCTTGAAAAGATGAAATGAAAAAAGATTAACATCATTTATATTCATTCTGTTCTCGCTGCCATTTCTGTACTTGGAGCCGACACTAAACCCATCAAGGACGCCCTTAAATTAATCCACTTAAAGTCATAGGTAGCTGCTTAATTTTACAGAGTAAAAGTGAAATCTATATTAGCATTTTTATCACTGCTGACCCCTGTCTGACGCCTTCCTAATGAGTCTATCATATAATTCTCTGCTCCTTCACAGGGGACAAAAACGGAATGTGTCATAGAAAGCAAACGACAAAACCTTCATATACATTACTATACTGCACACATATATACAAGTCACATAATGGGACATGATTATCGTATAAAAGGACTTCTCAAGAAGTGTCCAGTGTTATAGAAGTTACATTCTTGTATATAGGAGCAGTATTATAGTAGTTATATTCTTGTATATAGGGAGCAGTATTATAGTAGTTATATTCTTGTATATAGGAGCAGTATTATAGTAGTTATATTCTTGTATATAGGGGCAGTAATATAGTAGTTATATTCTTGTATATAGGGGTCAGTATTATAGTAGTTATATTCTTCTATATAGGGGGAGTATTATAGTAGTTATATTCTTGTATATCGGGGCAGTATTATAGTAGTTATATTCTTGTATATAGGAGCAGTATTATAGTAGTTATATTCTTGTATATAGGGGCAGTAATATAGTAGTTATATTCTTGTATATAGGGGCAGTATTATAGTAGTTATATTCTTGTATATAGGAGCAGTATTATAGTAGTTATATTCTTGTATATAGGGGTAGTATTATAGTAGTTATATTCTTGTATATAGGAGCAGTATTATAGTAGTTATATTCTTGTATATAGGGGCAGTATTATAGTAGTTATATTCTTGTATATAGGGGCAGTATTATAGTAGTTATATTCTTGTATATAGGGGGCAGTATTATAGTAGTTATATTCTTGTATATAGGAGCAGTATTATAGTAGTTATATTCTTATCTATAGGGGGCAGTATTATAGTAGTTATATTCTTGTATATAGGGGGCAGTATTATAGTAGTTATATTCTTATCTATAGGGGGCAGTATTATAGTAGTTATATTCTTGTATATAGGGGCAGTATTATAGTAGTTATATTCTTGTATATAGGGGCAGTATTATAGTAGTTATATTCTTGTATATAGGGGCAGTATTATAGTAGTTATATTCTTGTATATAGGGGCAGTATTATAGTAGTTATATTCTTGTATATAGGGGCAGTATTATAGTAGTTATATTCTTGTATATAGGGGGCAGTATTATAGTAGTTATATTCTTGTATATACGGGGCAGTATTATAGTAGTTATATTCTTGTATATAGGGTGCAGTATTATAGTAGTTATATTCTTGTATATAGGGGCAGTATTATAGTAGTTATATTCTTGTATATAGGGGGCAGTATTATAGTAGTTATATTCTTGTATATAGGGGCAGTATTATAGTAGTTATAATCTTGTATATAGGAGCATTATTATAGTAGTTATATTCTTGTATATAGGGGGCAGTATTATAGTAGTTATAATCTTGTATATAGGAGCAGTATTATAGTCGTTATATTCTTGTATATAGGGGCAGTATTATAGTAGTTATAATCTTGTATATAGGAGCAGTATTATAGTAGTTATATTCTTGTATATAGGGGGCAGTATTATAGTAGTTATAATCTTGTATATAGGAGCAGTATTATAGTAGTTATATTCTTGTATATAGGGGCAGTATTATAGTAGTTATATTCTTGTATATAGGGGGCAGTATTATAGTAGTTATATTCTTGTATATAGGGGCAGTATTATAGTAGTTATATTCTTGTATATAGGGGCAGTATTATAGTAGTTATATTCTTGTATATAGGGGGCAGTATTATAGTAGTTATATTCTTGTATATACGGGGCAGTATTATAGTAGTTATATTCTTGTATATAGGGTGCAGTATTATAGTAGTTATATTCTTGTATATAGGAGCAGTATTATAGTAGTTATATTCTTGTATATAGGGGGCAGTATTATAGTAGTTATATTCTTGTATATAGGGGCAGTATTATAGTAGTTATAATCTTGTATATAGGAGCAATATTATAGTCGTTATATTCTTGTATATAGGGGCAGTATTATAGTAGTTATATTGTTGTATATAGGGGCAGTATTATAGTAGTTATATTCTTGTATATAGGAGGCAGTATTATAGTCGTTATATTCTTGTATATAGGGGCAGTATTATAGTAGTTATAATCTTGTATATAGGAGCAGTATTATAGTAGTTATATTCTTGTATATAGGGGGCAGTATTATAATAGTTATATTCTTGTATATAGGGAGCAGTATTATAATAGTTATATTCTTGTATATATGGGGCAGTATTATAATAGTTATATTCTTGTATATAGGGGGCAGTATTATAGTAGTTATATTCTTGTATATAGGGGCAGTATTATAGTAGTTATATTCTTGTATATAGGAGCAGTATTATAGTAGTTATATTCTTGTATATAGGGGCAGTATTATAGTAGTTATATTCTTGTATATAGGAGCAGTATTATAGTAGTTATATTCTTGTATATAGGAGCAGTATTATAGTAGTTATAGTCTTGTATATAGGAGCAGTATTATAGTAGATATAGTCTTGTATATAGGAGCAGTATTATAGTAGTTATATTCTTGTATATATGGGGCAGTATTATAATAGTTATATTCTTGTATATATGGGGCTGTATCATAGTACTGATATTCTAAGAGCCTAGAAATAGGTATTTGGAGAGCATTATAGAGCAGAAGTCGGATGGTAGTAATTAGCTCCTCCGTTGAATATAGTATTGTGCAGTATTATAAACACACATGGATAATAACACATTGGATACATTTACATAGAGACGGCACACACATTGTAACCTCCTCCTGCTGCCGAATGTCTTGTTTAATTATGGGGAGGATTAGTACAGCCCTGTGCTTCTGGTAACCGCTCGCCGCCTCTCCTAAAAAATATCCAATTTCATCTTAAATTCCTCCAATGAATTTGCCACCACAGAAGCAAATTTCCCAGTCGAATAAGTCTCTTTAATTAAAAAGGCATTTTCTGCTTCTCATTCTCATCCCCTCTTTGGCTATTTTTCTTCTCTCGCTTTACGTCTTCTTGTTTGAGTTCTGCTCTAACAAGTGCTGGTTGGCGTTGATGATTTTTCATTTGCATATCCGCGGCGCACGTAATGATCTGGAGCGGCTTTACAATACTTATAGTAAAAGCGCTTCTGCAAAAATATCATTTTGAGAAAATAAAAAGCTTTCACGCCTACAATCCTCGATTAACAGCGAAGCTCTTAACAGCGACTTCTAATAGATTGTCCTTTTTCTCTCGTTCACTTATTCCATCGCTGTGACACTAACACCATGATGAAGAACTGCTGCAAAATTCTACTTACAATGCGGACGATTGGCTTTACTTCTCTTGATGTTTTCTTCTCCATTCACAATTAAAATATTTAGCATTCTACTAATCACAATTGGTTGGTGAAGAACACCCTGGGATATAAATTTGTTGGGAGCCCTCATCTCACCTCTGGGCTTCGGACCCTACATGATCCCCAATCACAACCACATACAAGATAGGGGACAACATGAGCGTAACTACCAGGGCAGCGGGCATAGCATGAAAGGGGCAGATAACTTGCAGAGTATTGAAAAGGGGAAAGACACACATGATGGAGGCAAAAATGGTCGTTTCATATTATGAGCTCACTTGCTGCTGTAGGTGGTCATAGATAAGGGACCCCATGGTTACTTGTTACGCTTTTGGGTGGCGACGCATGTGTGTGACCCTCCACACTAAAGTCTTTACTGGCCATCGACATCAATCAATAGAGAGAAGATTACCGAACATCAATAAGTAGACACCTGATTTCCTGAGAGCTGGGGGTCTCAGAGTTGAGCAGTTTATACAATATCCATATAAATAGTGACTATCAGGGGCGTAGCTATAAAGGGTGCTGAGGTAGCAGACACACCCGGGCCCTGGGGCCAATGACCCCTCTGCTACATAAGACATCAATAATAAATGGCACATGTTAGGTGGGGGCCCTGCTACAGATTTAGCATTGGGGCCAAAGAGCTCTGGCAAACGCCAGGATAGCAGTTATATAACACTCGTATGTTTGGACCGTTTAAAACTACAGATCCCAGCATGGCTTGGATAATGAGCATGCTGGAAGTTGATTTTTCTTTTGTTAAAACAACATTGCTGTGCAGACCGGACAAGTGAACATAATACTGATCCACATTGTGCCCCCAAAAATAGTGCCGTAGTTTGTGTCCCCAATAGATGTGCCATTATACGGTATATACGTACCTGTTTCCACATTAGCATCCAGCAGGGCAAGCCCCAGCGCACTTCCAGCCTATGACCCGCACTGTCTGTAAAAGTGATGATGACGTCATCGCCCCACACACCGGCCTACGTGACTAGAGGACTCCTAGTAGCCTTCTGGACAACTGGTTTTCTCAATCTGGTAGTGATGGGGTGATTCTTGGTCACCCCCCTAGGTCCCCAATCTGGTAGTGACGGGGTGATTCTTGGTCACCCCCTAGGTCCCCAATCTAGTAGAGTCCCTGAGGCACATACCCATGTGCCTTGCCTATCGTCTAGCCCTGCTACTAAATTTTCATCATCAGAATGTGAGAGCTGATAACAGCGAGTCAATTAGAGGTAATGTTTTTGTTCCTGTACCTGTGTGTGGAGCACAGAAAATTATACAGATATATTGTATAAAGTAAACAACAGAATTTGTAATCTTGCTCTGGAAGTGAATGGAGAATAAAGTGTGATGTCATTAAATATCAGCAGAAAATCAGTAAGGCGGTATTGCCACATCTTCTGGGTATTTAATGTGGACTTCAGCTATAAAATGTTTCCAAAATTGGAGATGCTTAAAATAAAAAAGAGACGCCATGCAAAGAATCTGCTATTACTGGTAGTAGCAAACACCGCGACAAAGACGCCAGGCCGCTCCTTTATGGTCCTCTAATGCTGGAGGTGTAAAGATAACGGAGTTGCTGAGTGCCGCACTTTCCTCTTCTTCATATATAGGGACCCGTCTGTTTGGAGTTTGACGCGTTCCAATTCAGCGCAGATCAAGGACGCGTTACCATGGTAACAGCCACGGGTGCCCGGCACCACCTGAAGAACAAAACTCATACAGAGCAGAGGCGTAAATTGTGACACGTGGGATCCTGGTAGAAGATGATCAGGGCCGGGACCTGTCTCTAAACCACATGAAACGTGAAATTAATCCACATCCAGAATAACTCAAGTCCAGCGCGGAGCTGCGTACTCTCTATCACAGGGCTGTGGGCGGATGTGCCCATCTACAGATATTAATTGAAGCGCTCACGTCCTCGCCTCCGGGCACCACGCACCGGCGCGTTTCTTGAGGTTACAAAATTACAGGGACAAATCACATAAATTAGTTCAGGGCTGATTCATTTGGGACCAGGACAGTGTCAGACGCTGGGACACATCCAGCAATGATTGATACATTGTAACAAATGCCTCTAATGTTCTAGCCTGACACAATCTATATACAGAGACTGCAGCCAATGCAAATAGAGGTGTACAAATAATATACAAGGACACAAAGTGTATATTACAGTCAAAGCGAGGGTCTCTGATAAATGTGGGTCTGGCTCCTGACACCCCCGGTAGACAGCGAATTTTGCCTAGTGAAGCCTTGAATGTCCGATCCATGTAATACATGGATGACTCGAGTCCACCAGAGCTCTGTTCTGGCTCATAGGGGTGGGTCCTGAGCAGGGACCCCCTTTTTGACACCCCTTTACCCTTGTAGGGCATAAGGTCAGGGGTTGTCTATAGAAGACAATCCCTTTTATGGTTGTGTAATGACAAATTTTGGGACTTTCTAATATACTTTCTGCTTTAAACTAATCACAGTTTTCAATAACTCTGCTTTCTGTGAGCGAGTGAGTGAGTGGGAACATCCTTGTTTCCATTCAGGGACTGAAAATCATGTCCAGCTAACACAGTTGCAGGGCTCGTTAGGGTATGTTCACACGCAAACTCAAAAATGGCTGAAAATATAGAGCTGTTTTTAAGGGAAAACAGCTCCTGATTTTCAGACGTTTTTTTAGCCACTCGTGTTTTTCACGGCCGTTTTTAGAGCTGTTTTTTATAGAGTCTATGAAAAACAGCTCCAAAAACGTCCCAAGAAGTGACCTGCACTTCTATTATACGGCCATTTTTTACGCGGCCGTTTTTGGAAAAAAATCGTCCCGTCAGAACAGAACGCCGTATTTCCCATTGAAATCAATGGACAGATGGTTTGAGGCGTTCGGTTTCCTTTTTGTCGGCCGTTTCTCAGGCATTTACTGCCCCGAAAAATGGCCAAAAATAGGCCGTGTGAACATACCCTAATTCACACAAGCGTATTTCACGTCCGTGTTACGTGTGTTAAAACAACGGACGTCACACGGACCTACGCAATTCAATGGGGCCATTCAGACATTCAGTGTTTTTCACGCAGCGTGTGTCCACTGAGCGAAACTCACTGCATGTCCTATACTTGTGCATTTTTTGCGCATCACGCACCCATTGAAGTCAATGTATGAGTGAAAATCACGGACAGCACACGGACGCACATCCGTGTGCTGTGCGTGATTCACGCAGCAGTTTCTCAAGAAATGATGAGAAAAAGAAAATCACCTCCTTCAGTTTTTTTTGCTGACGTAAAAAACGTGTGAGATACGGATGACATACGCGCGTAAAAAAACGCAGACACGCACTGTCATATGGAACTGCAACGCAGGAAAAACGCTGCGTTTTTTACGCAGGCAAAACGGACACGTTTATGTGAATAAGGCCTAAAAGTGAGTTAAGCAGCTGTGACATCACAATAAGTAAGCGGATAGGCTCATTTACATCCACGTCTCACAATTATTGCTATATTTGCACATCGGTGAGGGATTTTATGGATGGGGTGGTCTACTGTTAGCAGCAAGCTGTCAAATTAGCAGTAGAAAAAATGAAGGAGCCCATGTACTACTCCGGCACATGAGCCCCCTATTGTTGGCCACTCATGGATACAACCTAACGAAATAACAAGATGTCCTGGAAATAAAACCCTCTTTACCCAACTTTACCGGAAATCTCAGCATTTATTCCATTCATAGATCTGTTGTCAGTGTCTTTTCCTAGAGAGTAGATAACACTTCAGGTTTGGTTATCGCCAGACGCCCGAGGACATTCACTGCTCATATTTGATCTGTTGGCCGGACTCCAGGTTTAGTGACAATCATCTTAGCAGAAGCTACAAGTCAGCACTTTATTGCCTGGAAGGAAAAGTTTCTATTTTACATTTACTCTTATGTTGCACTTTTCATTCAGAAGGAAAAATAGATACAGCAAAAATACTACCCACGGGTATTAATGGGAACCTGTCACCAAATCACAGGGATGATGTCATAGGGTTTATTGAATTAATTATCTATTATGAGACAGCAACCCAGTGACATCACAAAAAAAGGGAGGGCCAGTCTTGCATCTTACATATAATGCATCATCAGTAGTGGCCACGATCCAAGACAATGACAGTGACGGGTTATCGTTACCTGGAACACTCAACATTTTCACTAGAGCAGGGCATCAGGTACTCACCCCTCACATGCACCCCTGCTTCAGCGCAGGGGCCCCGTTTTCTGCAGCTCCATTCCCAGAAGCTGCAGCAGCACATGACCTGTGAACGGCACGTGACCACTGCAGTAGATTCTGAGAGAGGAACGGTGGAGAACGGGGAAAGTACCAAATAGTTTATTATCTTACAGCATTTTCTGCCCTAGTAAACATTTCTAAAACTCCTGGATGACCCCTTAAAGATCTCTTAAATTAAAAATGTAATTAGATTTTAATTTTTATCCAATTATTGCTTCCATCATACCACTATAACACGTAATTATATTATACCACTGTATTACTGCCCCCCATTTA